>NC_045611.1:43470204-43772682 GCF_009762305.2 Zalophus californianus
AATAGCTACTGCTTAATATCCCGCCCCAGGCAAAGTCAATAATTGCTCTGGGCAGTTCTGGCAGGTGGTGTGAGCAAGCAGCGGCAGCAGCAGAAAGCTTTGGCCTGGGAAGGGGAGAGCACCAGGGAGGATGTCCCCATCCTGAACTGGGCAGGGGTGGGGCTCAGGCTGGGAGTGGGACCTCCTGACCCTGCCCTTTTCCAATCTCTTCCAGAGCCAACATGACCAACTGGCGCAACTCCCTCATCCTCACGGCCTACATCGTCATCTTCCTCACTGGTCTCCCTGCCAACCTCCTGGCACTACGGGCCTTCGTGGGACGGGTCCGCCAGCCCCACCCTGCCCCCATCCACATCCTCCTGCTCAGCCTGACGCTGGCGGACCTCCTGCTGCTGCTGCTGCTGCCCTTCAAGATAACTGAGGCTGCGTATGACTTCCTCTGGTACCTGCCCGAGTGGCTCTGTGCCCTCACGGGTTTCGGCTTCTACAGCAGCATCTACTGCAGCACGTGGCTCCTGGCGGGCATCAGCATCGAGCGCTACCTGGGAGTGGCTTTCCCCGTGCAGTACAAGCTGTCCCGCAAGCCCGTGTATGGAGTGATCGCTGCCCTGGTGGCCTGGATCATGTCCTTTGGTCACTGCACCATCGTGATCATTGGTCAGTACTGGAACTCAACCCATGATGCCACGAATAAGGGTGGCATCACCTGCTACGAGAACTTCACTGATTCTCAGCTGCAGGTGGTGCTTCCCGTGAGGCTGGAGCTGTGCCTCTTCCTGTTCTTCGTCCCCATGGTGATCACTATCTTCTGCTACTGGCGCTTTGTGTGGATCATGCTCACCCAGCCCCACGTGGGGGCCCAGAGGCGGCGCAGAGCTGTAGGGCTGGCTGTCGTGACGCTCCTTAATTTCCTGGTGTGCTTCGGGCCTTACAACATATCCCACCTGGTGGGGTTTTACACGAAGAAGAGCCCCCTGTGGAGGGCAGAAGCCGTGGTGTTCAGTTCCCTCAATGCCAGTCTGGACCCCCTGCTTTTCTATTTCTCTTCGTCAGCTGTGCGCAGAGCCTTTGGGAAGGGGCTGCAGATCCTGCGGTATCGGAGCGCCTCCTTGTTGGGACGCAGAGGCCGAGAGACAGCTGAGGGGACAAATGCGGACAGGGGTGTGAGTCAAACAGAGGGAGCTCCGAGTTCTGACTTCACCACAGACTAGGGGTGTCCTGGACCTTTGGAGTCTCTCTGGGTGACACAGGCATTGAGCAGCCTGGGAGAGGGGGAACATCGGGGTTCCTGTCCCAGGGTCAGAAATCCTCAGACCGATCCACTACTGGGGCTGCAAAATCCTTTCTCAGCGGCTTGGTATCCCTTCCTGACTGAAGTTTTCTTCCCAAAGGAGCACAGCTCCAGGACCAAAGGAGAAATGGTTAGGCACAGAAGCACTCTCAGACCGGAGTTTCAGAAGCAATGTAGCTAATACAAATTCAGTCCTTGGGAGATGGTTGGTAGCTGGGGATGATCGGGCTGAAGCAGTGTCCTAAAGCAATTTTGCTACATGCTTTGAAACAACACCTAGACGCTGGTCTAGCTGTAGATACTAGAAAGGAGACAATGGGAAAAAGATGGAAGAGAATACCAAATGAGGTCAAAGAAGACTCAGGAAGATTATGAGTCAAGAGGACTAAGAGGGAGGACCAGGAACTGTGACTTCTAACGATCTGGGTTTGTACTGTATCGCTTTGACCTGCTGCTTTGTAAGTATGCTCCAGTCATCTCCATGTGTGTATCTTGCCTCCCCGTATTAAACCTGCCTGAAGTCTGGGTCTTGTCTTCTCCCTCCGTGGCACCTCCACACGGGTCAGGACACAGCCTGGCACCCATCAGTCAGAGGTTAACACTGACTAGCACAGGAGTAGACAACCTGGTCTGGCAGATTGAAAATAAAGATGGTAAAACTCTGAAGCGTGTGTCCACAATGTTTGTGCTTTTCTGCAAGCTCAGGGAGGGCGAACATGCAATGAAGAAGCCGACTCAGCAGCACAGGGGGAGGGTGATGCATGTGAAACCACAGAAGTATTTTAAGGTCAGGATGTAATGAGTGGAGTTAGGGAGGGGGGCCGGTGGAAACCTGTTTCCACTGATGAACAGAGACGGGACACAGAAAGAGAATGTGGGGCGAATCCTGACTTAACATTACCAGGTGTATCTCAGGGGTCTAAAACACGTGACCCTCCCGCTTAGAAACCTGCAGAGTTTTCCTATTGTCAAAAGTTTTCGTCCCAGGAACTCCTATCCTATCATTCCATTGCCTATTTCATATCCTGTCTCCCTGCCCAGTCCCACCTTCCTAAACTCACTTCTCCACAATAAGGACCCCTAGCCTGCTCTGTCTCGTTAACTGCCCCTTGCCCCAGCCTAGTGGTCTGCAAGAGAGGTTATACAGCAGAATTGCATGCAGAGGTACAAAAATAGTACACATGGCCCCCTCCAATCTACTGACTCTTTGCAGTGGGAGAGCAGATGAGCTTTTAAAAGCTCCCCAGTGATTATGCTAGGCAGCTCAGGGAAAGGAATTGCTGGCCCACCTTGGAGGCCCAATCTGTCCAAGAAAGTGTTCTTCAGAGAGACCATTCCTGCTTCTAAGTCCCTCCCACCGCAACCCCACATTCCCTCATCTGCTTACTTTTTCCACTTTCATAAAACCCCACTCAATATTCACTTTCTCCCGAAGGACTTTCCTTATTATTCCCGCCCAACGAAGAGCTCGCTTTGTTTTCCTTCCTCAAACACCACTGGACTGGTGTAAGCGCCCTGACTTCACTGTCAGTTCTGCTTCCTAGCTGGATGGCCTTGAGCAAGTCCCAACCTCCAGCCTCTATTCCCAAACCATAATCATGAGGATGATGTACGGCTCCCAGGGTTATTCTGAAGTTCCAGTCAGATTGTATATATAAAATTGCTGAAAAAATTTACAGTAACACTTAGCTCTAAAATAGTGACCCAAGTGAAACGCAGATATACCCCCGCTTAAAGGAAATATAGTAAATAGAAATTTAAAATGATGGAAATCACATATGAGAGAGACAACTATACAGGACGGTTTAACAGTAATGTATGAGAAAGAAATCTGGGATTTTCTGCTGACTGTACATCTGGGATGTATTACACGTTCCAAAAAAGCTAATTTGATTTTGGGTGCCATTAAAAGAAATAGAGTCCAAACAAGTTGAGGATAATCTCACTTCACTTAGGTCTTAATCAGTAGCATGTTCAGCATCTGAACAGCACATTTTTTTCAAAGATTTATTTGTTTACTTTGGGGGGTGGGGGAGGGGCAAAAGGAGAGACTCTTTCAAGCAGATTCCCCACTGAGCAAGAAGCCCGAGGATCCCACAATCCATGAAATCACAACCTGGGCTAAAATCAAGAGTCAGACACTCAACCAACTGAGCCACTCAGGTGCCCCATGAGCTGCACATTTTTTTTTTTTTTTTTTGAGCAGGACATTTTTAAAAAGACATTAACTCGGGGGTGCCTGGCCAGCTCAGTCAGTAGAACATGTGACCCTTGATCCCAGAGTTTTGAGTTTGAGCCCCATGTTGGGTATAGACATAACTTAAAAATAAAATCTTTAAAAAATAGAAAAAAGAAAAAAAGACATTAACTCAAGGAATCAAGCCCAGAAGAATTAACCAAAATGTTTTGGAGATTTAAAACCATATAATGACGATGATGATTGATGACAGTGATATGTGATAAAAGCCAGACACCATTCCAGAGAAGTAGCCTGAGATGATTAAGGGAGATTTCCAAGGTCAGCAAGTGAAAGGAAGTATGAATCCAGGTCTGCCTTTCTCCAAAGTCCCTGCTTTTTTCATTGACTCATGAGAAGCAAGTAAGAGAATGCTGGACACGTGGCTGAACCAAGATGAGGTCCATCTCATGGAAGATGCATTCTATGTAGCTCCACAGGGAAGAATGACGACCATGGGCAGAAGAGGAGGGAGCTACCTTTCAAACAGTCAGGGCTGTTTAAATGGAACTGAGTTAACTCAATAAGGTAGTCACTCCCCAGTTCCAGGAATATTGAAGTGGAAGATAGAAAACACCCATCCTGGGGCATTGAGGAAACTACACATCTTATAAAAGCCGAACCAGTTAACTGCTAAACCCCTTCCAGCTCAGAGATTCCCAGGGTTTCAGGGACACAGCTGCTCTTGCCGATCAAAAAAGCAAAAGAAAATCTCCCGACCTGGTCTGAGATTTTCAGGGTGAACACTAACAAGTAGTTGGTCTGTATAAAAGTCACTTGATATACAGCCCATTTCTTCACTGGGAAATTAATAATTGACTTGTTCAACAAATATGTATTGGTTACCTACTATGAGCCAGGTACTTTTCCAAGGGCTAGGGATACAGAGTGCATAACAGACAAGGTACCTGCCCTCTTGGGGCTTCCATTCCAGTGGGAAAAAATGGTTAATAAACAAGTAAACAAGGTAATTTCAGAATGTGGCAAATGGTTTTTACAACTGGACTAAAACAGGGACATAGGAGAAAGTCTAACGAGAGGTTAAGGGAGTTTAGAAGATTCTCCTGAGTCAGTGATGTTCAGCGGAGACCTGAATGATAAGAATGAGTTGCCATACAAAGGCCATGGGAAGAGCATTCCAGAAACAGGAACTGCTGATGCAAAGGGAGGGAGAAAACCTTAGCTTCCCAAAGGCTGAGAGAAGGCCAGTGTGGGGCTAGAGCAGTAGTCTATAAACTTGGATATATATGAGAATCACACGGAGAGTTTGCTGAAGCAGATTACTGTCTTCCCTCCCCACAGTTTCAGAATGAGTAGGTCTGGGATGGGACCCAAGAGTTCGTAGTTCCAACAATCCTAGGTGATACTGATACTGGTGACCCAGCATCATGACCACACTTTGAGAACCACTGGGCTGGAATGCAGTGACTTATGGAGAGACCCACAAAGATGAGGTCAAGGAGGTCAGCAGGGACCAGACCATGCAAACCTTTAGGCCATAAATAGAAGTCTGAATTTATTCTAAGAGTTTTGGAAGCTATTCAAAGGTTTTTAAGCAAGAAAGCGGAATGGTCTGATTTCCATCTTAAGTCAATCACTCCGGTATCTGTGCCCACCACCGAAGGGAGATGTTTGTGAGGATCAAGGAGATAATGCGCATGACAGAGCTAAGAACCATAACACACCACAGCAAGCATGCAGGGTTGCTGCATCGGACTGGTATATCCCTGAAAGTGGGGGCTGTTTATTCTTTCACTAGAATTGGCTGTCCAAGGACCAAATAGTCAAGAGGAGGCCCTTCTAAGTTATCATGCATCTATTTGATAAACAGATGTTCATAGTGTGTGCTAGAAAATGTTTAACAACTAGGTTTTGGGATTGGTTGGGGGGGTGGAGTGGGTAACAGCAGGGTGGCGGGTAGTGAAGCCCTGATTTGTAGCACTTGCCAATTTCTACGGTATATACAGTCCCCCACTCCCCCCAGGGCCAGTTTCTACCAACATCAAGACGCTGAGGTTAATAATCAGTTCTTGCAAGCCAGCTCAAGCACATCACTGGGCGTACCTCCCGACACATATAATCAAGTGGCAGATAGAACCACATCCTATTTGAGAAAATTCTCTCTCTCCCTGGCTACATATAGTACAAGGCTCTGGCACAAGACTTTTGACATAATAAACACTGGCTAAATGTGGCTCGCTGGGCCTGATCCAAGAGGATCCGGTTGGCTGGTTAGATTATGAGACTTCCCTGAATCCCCTGTGGGATGACAGATGGGTAAACAGAAATATTAGTGCCTGGTTAATGAATAACACAGACAGCAGCCTAGAGCGCTACCAGGAAACAGGGGTGGAGGGAGCTGGCTCAGCCTGACTTGGGGGCCTGACCAGCAGGAAAGGGGAACCCGGCATTGACTCTTTCACTTCCTCTTTCTGGAAAAGATGCTGTTGTGCCCCTTCCTCAGCAATTCTCATCTGACCACACAGCCAGAGCTCTCCTGTAGTACGGTTGTGTGCGGCAATCGCTGTGGTCCAAGAAGGCAGGGGTGGGCAGCCGGGAGAGAGTCTGAAGGAAAACATACAGCCAAGATTCCAACCACTCCCTTAGACTTCCCTGCCCCTTACCTCCAGGTTTTTGTCAGTTCTTTTTTGCAGTTTTCTCTCCCTTATGCGGTTAAAGACTTTGGCCCCATTTTTTTCTTTTTTTCTTTTTCTCTAGTCATAGGAAATGAGGACATTTCTCTTCGACAAATTGCACATTCGACCAGGAAATTGGGCCAAAGATCTCTAAGTCCTCAGTACTGGCAGACCAGTAACCTACTTGGCAAAGGTTTCAGTGTCTGGTAAGGAAGAATATGGGAGGTCCGAGGTGGGCGGGGGGGGGGGGAGTGGCACGGGTGGCTGTCCACCAGTAGCTTACCCAAGGAGGGGCTGCCCATAACTCCAGTAAAATTTGAGGCTCCCTCTCCCCAGACGTTGTCCCCTGCCATCTACGGGGTCCCTGAACTAGGATCAGCCTCAAGGAGACAGTGTTAGGAAAGTAAAGACACTGCTCTCAAATCTAGATGTTTTAAATAAAAAGCCAATATGCACATAGTGTAGCCTAGAGTCTCTTAAGTGTCACAGCAGACATTACATCATTCAATCTTCCATGGGTCTAGGCATTC
This sequence comes from Zalophus californianus, assembly GCF_009762305.2. Taxonomy (NCBI): domain Eukaryota; kingdom Metazoa; phylum Chordata; class Mammalia; order Carnivora; family Otariidae; genus Zalophus; species Zalophus californianus. Next base: position 43,476,898 of record NC_045611.1, read on the forward strand.
GTTAACCCACAAATGTTTCCTGAGGCCTAATATGTGTCAGGCCCTGTTTCGGGTGCTAAAAACATAGCAGTGAACAAGGACAACATTCCCTGCTCTCATGCAGCTCACATTCCAGTGGGAGAGCAGGCAGGAAGACCAATACGAAGACACTCTGAGGCAGTGCTAAGTGCCGTGAAGACACTAAGACAGAGTCAGGGGTAAAGAATGACCTTGAGAAGGGGAAGAGGAGGCTGCTTTTGAATGAATGGCTTGGAAAGGCCTCTCGAAAGTGACATTTGAGTTGCAACCAGAATGCCAAGAAGGAATCATGCATGCCAAGCATTGGGTGGGAAGGGGGGGGATGAGGAATGCTCCAAGCAAAGGGGTCAATGCAATACAAGGAAGGCTTGGATAAGCTGCACTTGCACAAAGAACACAAAGGCCAGGGTGACTGGGGCTTAGTGATGGCTGGAAGAGCGAGCAAGGGTCAGATCACAGGGGTTCTCGAAGGTTTACGATAAGAAGCACAGCAGAGGGGTGTCTGGGTGGCTCAGTCGGTTAAGCATCTGCCTTCAGCTCAGGTCACGATCTTGGAGTCCTGGGATTGAGCCTGGCGTCAGGCTCCCTGCTGAGTGGGGAGCCTGCTTCTCCCTCTCCCTCTGCCTCTCTGCCTGCTTGTGCACTTTCTCTCTCTCTCCCAAATAAATGAAATCTTTAAAAACAAAACAAAAAAGAAGCAGCACAGCAGATGTCTTCTCCCTACTTAACAAGAAAAGCTGAGGCCCAGAGATGTAAATAAAGTGTCCTGTGCCAACCCTCATCAAGATGGTTTTCTGACCCCAGCTCTGGGATCCCAGACACCCTCTCAAAATGAGATGCATACACTCTTTCACTCTCTCAATCCGTTACCCCACTGCGGAAGAGAAAGGTGGGCAGAAAACATGATCCAGGCTGTGGGCAGTTTGGGGGTATAGAAAGTTGCGGAGGGAGGGACAGACTGACTGGCAAGGTTCTGAGGAAAGAAAGGAACCAGATGTAGAACAGACGCCTGAGTGTGAGAGCAGAGACCAGCATGGAAATCTGGCTTTTGGGACGGAGCCGTGGCCGAGGAGAGGTGGGATGCCTGGGCCCTGAGGAAGAGGTGGAGGTAACCAAGAAACATCCCATGCTGTCCCCATATCCGCTGGCCTGGAGCAGAAATGGCAGTATGAGGACAGAATCGTGCCACTTTGGGGAATCGCAGAAAGCCTTTAGCCCAATGATTCTCAACCCAGGCTACACTCCGGAGCCACCCAAGGAGCTTCCAAAAATGCCAGCGCATTTGGGTTTTATTTTGTTAAAGCTCCCCAGGTGCTTGGGAAGCTCAGAGGGCTGTGAATCACTGGATCTAGTCCTGATTCTCTGCTGGTCCAGCCAGGGGGCTTTCCAGGAAGGCAGCAGGACATGGTGACGGGGTCTGAATTCAGGCTTGCACTGTGCATCTCGACTTCTCTGGGCTTTAGTTTTCTAACTGAGAAAAGGGGCTGGGGCTCATAAGTCATCACACTACTGTGAGGACTAAATGAATTTAATGTTGTATATACAAAACAGTTCGAACCGTGTCTGACAGTAGATGTTCACACACATTTATACAAGGCAATCTTTTTAAAAGGTAAGGCCATGCTTCTGCAGAGAAGCATGCTTCTGCCTCCAAATGCTTCTCCTGGCTCTCAGAATAAGTCTCCCACCCTCCCCATGGCTGGCAAGGCCCTGCAGGATCTGATACTCATCCATCTGCCCAAGCTCTTCTCCCTCTCCCATACTCCCTCCCTCCCACTTCATCTTTCAGGCCTCAGAGCCTTTGCAGGGCTGTTCCCTTTTCCTGGGGTCCCCTTCCCTTAGCTCTCACAGCGGTGGGGTCTCACCTTTCAGGTGGCCTGTGACTTACACTTCATTTGCTCACCGGACTTTTTCCACAACCCACTCCAAAAGTGTCTCCCTCTGATACACTCACTCACATTATCCCGAGCTACTGACTTTACTGCGTTTACCACAATCTGAGATCATCTATTTTTGTCTTACTTGTTTATTTTCATGAAAGATACACATACGCATACTTTAATGAGTCAAATGGTTTGCTATGAAAAACAGCATTCCTCACCCTCTCACCCCACCCAGGACATTTACCCCTTCCTGGAGGCAATGGCTTTCACCTCTTTTCAACTAATGACACATCCTTTGCGTCTCTAAGAAAAACTTGCTTACATTACTCTACTTCTTCATTTTTTCATATCAGGTTTTATCTGTTAACTTCTCCTGATAGTCGATTAGGATTTAGCGCTCCCCAATATATGAACACACGTGCACCTTCCCACTCGATATCCCAATTACATCATAACTGTGTTAGAACCGGGCACCCGGGTGGCTCAGTCAGTTAAAAGTGTCTGACTCCTGATTTCAGCTCAAGTCATGATCTCAGGGTCATGAGATCAAGCCCTGCGTCAGGCTCCAGGCAAAGTCTGCTTGTTCCTTTCCCTCTGCTCCTCCCCCCGTGCTCGCTCACTCCCAAATAAATTATTTAAAAATAAACAAAATAACTGTGTTAGAACAATATTCAATGCTTACAGTATTGTGACTGTGTAAATAGTGGCGCTCTATAGTACGTTAGGATTACTCTTCTACTCCACACAACTTCTTCCCATCCCCCAGAATTAATTATTGCCTTATTTTTCATTTGCTTACTTTTCTACATACATATCACTAATTCTACCCAAATTCTTTGCCAATACCTTCAGAGGTATTAGCAAGATATCGATTTCATTTTCCTGAAGAAATCTCTCCCAGAACTTTCTGACCTGCTCCCATGTGGACTGGTGGCCGTTTATGTCAGGTATATGGCCAGCCCCTGGATGCGCTTGAGAGGCTTTTTGCTTCTCTGCTCTTCTTGCTCTTCCTTGGTTCGTGCCCTCCAACAGCTTCTTTAGAAAGTAAATGTTTTGGGGCTCTGCACGTCAGAAATTATTCTACCTTCATGCTTAATTGGTAAGGACTACATGTGGAATTCTAGATTGGAAATATTTTTGTTCAGAATTTTCAAGGTATCACGATACTGCCTTCTAGCTTCCCGTCTTGTGGAAAATTCCCAAAACACTTTTGATTCCTTGTTTGTGGCCTTTTTCTCACTGGAAACCTGTAGGGGCCTTATGTTTCTCACAAGTATTTTAAAATTTCATCCTTTTGTGCTAGGCACTCAATGGGCTCTTTCCATTTGCAAAATAATATCCTTCAGTTTGGGGAATTTCTCTTAAAACATGTTGTGGTTATTTCCTTGCTTTCATTTTCTCTCTTCTTTCTGAAGACCCGTTAGTTGGAGCATATTGGACCTCCTCGGCTGGCCTGCTAATTTTCCCTTCTCTCCTATTTTCCAGCTCTCCACTTTTTTTTTTTTAAGAGAGAGAGAGAGTATGGGGGGGGGCAGAGGGAGAGAGAGAAGCTCTCTCAAGCAGACTCCCTGCTGAGCGTGGAGCCCACTGTTGGACTTGATCTCATGACCCTGAGATCACAACCTGAGCTGAAATCAAGAGTCAGACACTTAACCGAGACACCCAGGCGCCCTGATCTCTCCCCTTTTTTGCTCCACTTTTGGTGAGATTTCTTCCAGCCTTTCTATGTAAGTTTTCCTTTTTGCTATCCTTTTTCATTTCCAAGCATTCTCTTTTATTCTTGATCTTGCTTCATGGTTTTAATATCCACTCTGATCTTCCTGAGGAACTTTCATTTCCCTGCTCCAAGCTGCTTTTCTGGGATGGGTCTCTATTCCTTTATCTTAAAAGTTTTCATCGGCTATCTGGTAATTCTTGTTCATCCATTCATCTTAAAGGGAAAGAAGGGAACTAATTTTTTGAGGTATATAAAAAGCATAAGAAGGTAGGATGACATGATTCCATGGTTTGCTTTAAAAGCAGAGGGGAAAAAAAAAGGAATGGAAGAAGCCAATATGGTAAAACCTCAATGACTGTTGAATCTGGGTGATGAATAAATTAGGTTCTATTGTACTATTCCCTCTACTTTTGATCATGTTTGAAAATATTCAAAGTAACAGTGTGGTTGTTGAGGGGATTCAGTTCTTTGAAGGCTATTAAACTGAGGGCCTCAGTTCCTCACTGGCCGTGGGCTGGAGGCCTTCCTCAGTTCCTTACTATGTGGGCCTCTCCACAAAGCTGGCTTCCACCATAGCAAGTAAGTAAGAAAGCAAGAGTAGACAAGACAGAAAGTAGCCTTCTTATAAACCTAATCATCAGCTGATCTTCCACCATTTTGCTCAGCCCATTCTGAAAGGGAGAGAGAATTACACAAGAGTGTGAATATTAGAAGGTGAGATCACTGGGGCCATCTTGGAGGCTGCCTTCCATAGATACTAAATAATGAATGAAAGCTATGAGCACATGAATTAGGCTTCACCGTAGGGTGATTCTGCTGGGTCACCTAGTTGGGGAATCTCCAACATCAACACAGGCTTTTTCTTCTTGGGCTGATCATATTTCCCAGAAAAACTAACTAACTAACAAACAAATGAGTCTTCTAATCTCCTGCTTGGAGGATGAAAGTTGAACTACCAGTCAGTTAGGAGCTAAATGGAGAAGAGGACTGGGGGGTGTCAACATCCACCATTCCTTTAATCTCCTTTTTACATGCTGATCCCTCTTCCAAGTATGTCTGGTATTCCGTGTTCCAAAGACCCTCCCTGTTATCCTCTCCAGAGAATAAGATGTAGGTCTTTTCCTGGGTGAGGGACAGTTGCCTTGCATCAGAGAACTGAGGAAGAGATCTGGGGATTTTTTTAAAATAAATTTTCAACCAATCTTCCTTAGGTTAGTTTGCCTTCACCTGTTTTCAGAGGTACCTGTTGTCACCCATTCATTGAGCCTTATGTGAACTGTGCGGAAAAAGTTGGTTGAGTCCTGGCTTTTCCCATGATTGACTTAGGATTCCACTTCCATGGGTCTACTAAGTCAGTTTCCACTTACCACTCATTCATCTGCTTTCCAGCTTCCAAAATTTTGTTGGCATTGCATCTTGTATTGTTCTCCCTATCCTTGTGGCTTTAGTGCTTCTAAAAGATCTCTTTATTGTCATTGAGCGTGATTTCAGGAGGGAGCCAAAGGACACGAATGCGTTCAATCCACCATCATTAGCCTCAAGTATTTCTTCTTTATTGTTATTTATCTACTTGTTTGTTGTCTGTCTCCCCTCTTGAATGTAAGTTCCAGGAAACCTTGTCTATTTCCTTCACCTCTGCATCCCCAGAACCATTCCTGACACAGGTAGGTGTTCAACAAATGACTGAACCAATTTGCCGAAGAGGGAGTCCTGCTACTCTCTATCAAAAAGTTGGTAGCGGACCCATGGCTTCTGCCTTTCCATCCAGTGCCCTTCCTGCCACAACATGTGTGGGATGTAGGTAATTTTGCTAACTAATGATACCTAACAGGTTATAAAGTGCTTTACATGTTACAAAGTGGTTTCAGAATGTTATCTCACTTGATCCTGACAACAGCCCAAGGCCCAGATAGGAAAAGGATTATTACTGGCCCTAATAATAGTTATGATCCTTGCCAAGAACTACCCGTGCCAAAGAAATCACCAACCTTGTTCCTGACCTTTTACCTCATGCCTGCTGCCATTTGTTTGGCCTCTCCCATAACTGCCTCTGCAAATGGAACTTTTAAGGCCTGTCATTTCTCAAGGAAATGGTCCCCAAGGACCAGAACCAGTTCTCTCATAAAGAAGGAAACATGTACACACATGGGTAAATAATCCAAGGGCCTTTGGGCAAAAAGGATGTCTGAGTTTTGTGACATGGTTGGAGCAGAAAAAAAGAAAAGTGGGATGCTCCATTTTAGTAGAGCATAGAGAAGAGGTTGGTCCTGGGAGAGTGCTCAGATCCTGAAAAGAGAGGGAATAAGTCCCAGAATTAATGAACACTATTATGTATGGTGGGGAGATAGGCGGATGGAAATAACCATCTACCATAACCAGCAGACTCCCTTAAAAAAAAAAGTAATGAAAAACTATAATATAATCATAAAGCCAGGTAAAAAACACTCTAGACAGCAGGTCCTGTAAAACAATGACGTAAAGATCTTGGGTTCTAAAACTAGCTTGGATTCTGGAGAATCTGAATTCTGCCTGAGGACCCCCAGGGAAAGGTGAAAGCAGGGTACAGGGCCCCTTGAGGGAAACAAGATGCAACCTCAGAAGTCACACTAAGTCCCAAGGTCACAGAGGTAAAAGGTTATAAAGAATCCCCCACTTTCCCTGTTGTCCTGTCTTGGAATCTGCCTGCCACCTCCTGGGTACATCAGGTTATTACCTGCCTCCAGAGCCTCGGAGGCCCAGGCACCACAGAGGATGTGGCCCCTGTTGCTCACAGGCAGCCAGGAATCTCTCAGAAGCAGAAACTTAGGGATGAGGAATTGGAAGCCTATAACAAGTCTTGGAGTGGAAAGGGGTTCAAGACATTTTATTAAGTTACAAGAGCAGGTGCAGAAGGGTATAAAGAAAACAGTATTATCTATAATCTCAAAATAAAAACACAGGTATACCTCAGAGATGTTGTGGCCTTGGTTCCAGACCACCGCAATAAAGGAAGTCAAGTGAATTTTTTGGCTCCCCAGTGCATATAAAAAGAATACTGTAGCTTATTAAGTGTGCAATAGCATTATGTCAAAAAAAAAAAAAAAAGCAGCAATGTACATCTCTTCATTAAAAAATACTGCATTGTTAACAAATGCTAACCATCATCTGAGCTTCCGGTGAATCATAATCACTAATCACAGATCACCATAACAAATATAATTATAATGAAAAAGTTAACGAACCGTGAGAGACTATGGACCGCAGGAAACAAACTGAGAGTTTCAGAAGGGAGGGGGGGTGGGGGATGGGGTAACAGGGTGATGGGTAACTAAGGAGGGCACGTGTTGTGATGCGCACTGGGTGTTATACACAACTAATGAATCACTGAACACTACATCAAAAACTAGTGATGTATTATTTAGTGGCTAACGGAACATAGTAAAAAAAAGGAAAAGTTAGAAATATTTCAAGAATGATCAAAATGTGACACAGAGACACTAAGTGAGCAAATCCTGTTGGAAAAATGGCGCCGACAGATCTGCTTGACACAGGGTTGCCGTAAACCTTCAATTTGTAAAAATAAATGCAGTTAGGGCACCTGGGTGGCTCAGTTGGTTGGGCGACAGCCTTCAGCTCAGGTCGATCCTGGAGTCCCGGGATCGAGTCCCACATCGGGCTCCCTGCTCAGCAGGGAGTCTGCTTCTCCCTCTGACCCTCCCCCCCTCTCATGCTCTCTCTCTCTCTCTCTCTCATTCTCTCTCTCAAATAAATAAATAAATAAAATCTTTTAAAAAAATAAAAAAATAAATGCAGTTATCTCCACGGTACAATAAAAAAAAAAAAAAAAGCACAGGGCGCCTGGGTGGCTCAGTTGGTTAAGCGACTGCCTTCGGCTCAGGTCATGATCCTGGAGTCCCAGAATCGAGTCCCGCATCGGGCTCCCTGCTCAGCAGGGAGTCTGCTTCTCCCTCTGACCCTCTTCCCTCTCGTGCTCTCTATCTCTCATTCTCTCTCTCAAATAAATAAATAAAATCTTTAAAAAAAAAAAGCACAGATGAAGTATATGCCTGTATAGAGTAATAGCAGCTACGTGTTCAGAGACCTTCGTCCATGCAGACAGTGCTAATCTTCCCGCACACACCATTCAGCTACTCCTTACAAAAGCACAACCAGTACTGCCTGACTTTTCTGCTTCCAGAAAGGGAAATTGAGACTTAAGAGTGAACATTAAGGGCGCCTGGGTGGCTCAGTTGGTTAAGCGACTGCCTTCGGCTCAGGTCATGATCCCGGAGTCCTGGGATCGAGTCCCACATCCGCTTCTCCCTCTGACCCTCCCCCCTCTCATGTACTCTCTCTCTCTCTCATTCTCGCTCTCTCAAATAAATAAATAAATCTTTAAAAAAAAAAAAAAAGAGTGAACATTAAATCACTTGCCCAATATCTCACAGCAACTAAGTGGAAGGGGAAGGACCAGCACCTGGGCCTGTGTGACTCAGGAGTCTGAACTCTCAGCCATTATCTTATACCACCTCCCCAAGCAGAGCATGACCATGCATGCACACATGCATGTGTATGTGGAATTCTGAAAGTCTCTGCAACAGACAACAGTAGTTACTTAAAGAGTTAGGGGAAGGGGAAGTAGGTCAACTTGCATCTGCTACTTAACATAATTCTGTACTGTTTATATTTTTTCAGTAGACAGGCATTATTTTGTGATAAAAATACAAAGACTTAAAGTAATAATTCTGCTCCCCAAATACAGAAGAAAACTCAAATTAGTCTAGCATTTAGGCCCTGTTTACTGAGCAATTACTATGTCCTACGCTGAGCGCTAAGGACTTCACATTTAAGACTTCACTGAATTTTCACAACTGTGTCTGGAAGGAGGGTATTATCATTCACTCCCTTTACAGAAAAGGAACCTGAGGCTCAGGCATGTGAATTGACCTCACGGAGGTCACATAACAATGCAGGGGCTCAACTCAGGTCTGACTGGTTTCAGAGCCCATGGTTTTACCTACTAAGTATGCCAGTCGTGCAGGAATCACGATGAAAATAATAACAGTTTAAGTACTTACTGTGGGCCAGACCCGTGCTCTTCATGCATAATGTTATCAAATCTCCGTAGCAGGGCGCCTGGGTTGCACAGACGGTTAGGCAGCTGACTCTTGATTTCAGCTCAGGTCATGATATCAAGCCCCGAGTTGGGTTCCATGCTTAGCTCGGAGTCTGCTTAGGATTCTCTCTCGCTCTGCTCCTCCCCCCATCCCCCGCATGCGTGTGCACAATCTCCCTCTCTAAAATAAACCTTTAAAAAAGACGCCCATGGCAATCCCAATTTTATAAATGAGGAAACTGAGGCTCAACAGAAAGGAAGCCATTTATTTGCCCACGGTCACCCAGCAGAATTGGGACTGGAATCCAAATCACTATACACGTATCCACCAAGGAAAGAGACAAAAGCACTTAGGGGTGCCTGGGTGGCTCAGTCAGTTAAGCGTCCAACTCTTGATTTCCACCCAGGCCATGATCTCAGGGTGGTGAGATGGAGCCCTGCATTAGGCTCCACGCTCAGCGACGAGTCTGCTTGGGATTCTCTCTCTCCCTCTTCCTCTGCCCCTCCCCCACCTCATGTGCACACATGTGTACACACACTCTCTCTAACAAATAAACAAAAAACCAAAAAACAACAAAAAAGCACTTATTTGCGATTCAGGGAGCACAGATTTGGGTAGCAACCAAAATTGTGTCTCTCTCCAGGGAACAAAAGTCAAGGGTTTTTAAAGACAAAAGGGAATACTTGTACATATTGTTTACAAAGAATTTTGATTGGTGTTGGTGACAAAAAAATAATCTTAACTGAATTTAATTAGTTGCTAAGGCTATCATTAAGCAAAGCCTCTTACTGTTGCAGGTGTTCAGGCTGAGTCCTTGCAATATTTGCAGTTTGGCCCAATTCAAAAGTTCATGGGTTTCACCAGTGGGAGCACATAAGGCCCATCCATTTAATGCCTTCCCAGCTCCATCTTAAAACCCCTTGACATAAGTGACCATGTCATTTCACCTTTCACACATGACACTGGCACCCACCCAGTTGCTCAGGCCCAAAACTCAGTAGTTACCCTTGACTCCTTCCTCTTCTTCCTTTCCCTTCCCATATCTAATCCACTAGCTCCAGTTGGTCCTAGCTGCCGAGGTACATGCTCATTTCTCACTATCCGGCTACTTCTGCCCCAGTGGAAGCCACAGCCAACTCTCATCTGGGCCACTGTGAAGGCTCCCCACATTTCTCCATGCTTCCGTTCCTTCCTCTTGGCCCCTATCCCATTTGCTCTGCAGTCAACGTGGTCTTTTTCAAATCTCTTGCTAAATATCCTCTCATGCAGCCTTTCTCAGGGTCTTAGGAGAGAATCAAGCCCTCCAGAGAATGGTATGAGTGACTGTTTTCTCAATTTTCCTAAAGATGATACTAGCTACTAGTTTTTTCTCTCTAATACAATAGATGACCTACTTCATTGCATGTAATGGATGGCTCAGAGTGTCAGGGCTTGATTCTCTGCAAGACTGGGTGGAGAAGGCTGCAAAAGTTTCCTGTCATGTTTCGAATACCAACGGTAGAGCCTACTGGGCCCCGGTGACCTACAGGACACCACATTCCCACCTCTGCAGGCTCATTTCCTACTACTTTTTTCCTGCGAAGAGCTATTTTCCATTTCTCCCAATTATAGAAGCCTCATTCCTGCTTCAGGGCTTTTGGAGAGTCTGTTCCCTCAGCCTGGAGCTCCTCTGCCCCAGGCCTTCCGTGGGCAGCCCCTTTGGGTTAGTTCTTCAGGCCTCAGCTCAACTATTACCAGCTCAGAGAGGCCCTCCCTGACACCTTAAAGAGACATTGCCAATTCCGGCTATTCCGCTGCCTTTGTTTTCTTTCTTTCACAGCACGTATTTATCGTGATCTGAAAGTGCCTTCTTTCTGTATTCACTTACCTATTGTGTGTCTCCCCAGTTAGAGCTGAGCGCCACAGGCAGTTTTATTTTCCTCATGGCTTCATCCTTGATAACCAGAAAGCTTTTTCACAGGGAAGCAATCTGAAAAAAAAAAAAAAAAAAAATGTGCTCAAAGAATTTATCAGACATTCATTATGTGCCAGTCACTGGGTTATGAGCTTTGCAATGTGTCCTATCAACCCAGCAATGTCCAGTGAAAATATAATGTAAGCTATTTTTAATTTTCTAATAGCCACATTAAAACCGAAAAGAAACAGATGGAATTAACATTAAGATATTTTATTTAATTTAACATGTTCCAAGTATTATCACCTCAACCTGTAACAGAATTTAAAAGAGAGAAAGGGGTGTCTGGGTGGCTCAGTCGCTAAGTGTCTGCCTTCGGCTCAGGTCATGATCCCAGGGTCCTGGGATCGAGCCCCGCATTGGGCTCCCTGCTCCGCAGGAAGCCGGCTTCTCCCTCTCCCACTCCCCCGGCTTGTGTTCCCTCTCTCTCTGTCAAGTAAATAAATGAAATCTTTTTAATAATTAATTAATTAATTAATTAATTAATTAAAAGAGAAAACATTTTTGGTACTCCTCCATCCCTCCTCTCTGCCTTCTGGGTCATGAGGAGCTCTTGCGCTGCCTCAAGGTATGGGGACTCGCAGGCTCCCACTTCAGGAACGAACCCCAGTGTCCCCCCGCAAACTGCATCTCAGCTTTCCCGCCTTTTTTGTACCTCTCGGTGTGCACGCACCCCTCAGGGCCTGTATCCCGAGAAAGAGGGCAGGCAGTCCTCAAGTGAGGCCTGAAGATGCCTTCCTCTGGCAGACGCTAAACCCAAACTGGTGCGATAGCGGGTCAGTGGCGAGCTCCCGGGCCAGCCACTCTCTTAACTGGAAATGGGTCGGAAAGCGCCAGAGCAGGGACGCCAGAGCCAGGGAGCATGTGCAGGTCAGTTCCAACCGGAAGTGCACGGGGAAAGAAGGGAAGCGCCTAGTGCGACGACTGAAGGCTGCGGTGTCCGTCCAGACAAGAAGCAGGTGGGCCCGGATGGCAAAGCTCGAGGCCCAGGCCAGTGAGCAGGGCGAGCGGAGGAGGAGGTAGTGTTGGTGTCTGAAGCCGAAGCCGAGTTGAAACCGGAAATTGACTTCTCCACTGCGGATATAAGAACTGTAAGTTTGGGCCTCAAGGGGAGGGTTTGTTTCTGAGCGGGGTCTTGGCGGGGAGGGAGCTGGACCTCAGGGATTCTCTGAGGTCAGAAGAGACTTTGGGGGGACTTCTTTGATGTATATCAAGAAATGAAACCTGGGTGGCTCAGTCAAGTGTCTGCCTTCGGCTCAGGTCATGAGCCCAGTGGGGATCATCGGTGGGGAGCCTGCTTCTCCCTCTCCCACTCCCCCTGCTTGTGTTCCCTCTCTCGCTGTGTCTCTCTCTCTCTGTTAAATAAATAAAATCTTTAAAAAAAAAAAAAGAAATGAAACAATACCAAAGCACGCTTTGTTAAAACATTGCGCCATGTTTTAAAGGTTTACATAGAACGAATTATATAAAAGTATTATCTAGGGCAATAGGATTGTGAAGACGATTTTAGTTATAAGAATTAACAAGGTGGCCTGGGAATGGGACATAGTTTTTAAGTAGTACGGTGAATGAGATCCCGATCTCTCAATCTGGTCAGCCTGCCTGCTAAATAATCTCATTTGGGGATAATATAAGGAGTCAAAGGGTAGTCTTCCTGTCGCTTGCTTCCATAGGGGCGGCACCCCAGATGTTCTGTTAGGCGTTCATGTGGAGGGCTGTCCTGAGACTAAGCTGTAAGGGGGATCTGTTGATAGTTGGAGGCCCTGAAGGATCTTCTCATCAGGTCGCCAGTGCTGGAGGGACATTGATCCCTGATGCTACGTTAGGAATGAGTGATGAGGAGCGCTGTGTGTGGGGAATGAGGTGTGTCATGGTGGGGGAGGGTCTCTGAGACTGTCACAGTGACCCTGTGACCACACATCCTATCAGGAATTTGGGGGCATCAGAGGGGAGAGACACTCTGGGACTTTAAGGTAGGGATCCTTGCCTATTGGAGAGGGAGTGAGAGAATCATATGAAGGGAGGTTCTTGCTGTGGGAGGTATTTGAGCCGTTATTGTAGGGCCAGGATTGTGTGGTGCCTTGGAGAGGGGGCTCTCAGCGGGAACAGGTGAAGGGAAGTTACTGTTTGGCAGTCTCTGACAGAGGCTTGACTGATTGAGCATGCCCAGATATAGGCGTAGGCTCGGACAAGAGAACCAATCCTTCATTCAATTCACGAGTGTTTTTGGGTACCTACTCTGTGCCAGGCACTATATGCTAGGCATACACTGGGAAAGAAAAGAGTTCCCATGAACCTCATGGGACTGATCATCTTCTAGGCCGGCTCTATCTCTTGGAATGTAATGTGTGCCACAAAAGTAATCTAAAATTTTCCAATAGCCAAATTTTGAAAAAGTAAGGAGAAACAGGTGAAATTAATTTGAATTTTAATATATTTTATTGAACCTAATATATCCAAAATATTATTTCAGTATGTAATACAAAAAATAATAGTGAGATACTTATATTCTGTTTTTTTTTTTTTTTTGTAATGTTTGATGTGTGCAAAATGCCCATATATCAGTTATGGTTAGTCACATTTCAGGTGCTCAGTAGCCACATGTGGCTTGTTGCTACCGCATTGGACAGTGCAATTCTAGAGTAATATAAAGATAACAGATTGTAGGGGCGCCTGGGTGGCTCAGTTGTTAAATGACTGCCTTCGGTTCAGGTCATGACCCCAGGGTCCTGGGATCGAGCCCCGCATTGGGCTCTCTGCTCGGCAGGAGGCCTGCTTCTCCCTCTCCTACTCCCCCTGTTTGTGTTCCCTCTCTCTCTAATAAATAAATAAATTTTTTTTAAAAAAAGATAACAAATCATAGGTGTTTTTAGTAATGATAAATGTGCTGAGGGGGTAGCACCAGGAGTGCTGTATCAGCCACAGAATTCCCGCATGGCTGAAATGGCTTTGGGCAGGTTGAAATTAAAGTGTCTTTGTTGTAATTGCTTTAAAAAAAAATATTTGATTATGAGATTTTTCATACATACACAAAAATATGATAAACCATACTGACAAAGCCTGGCGTACACATTAGTTTTATCCATCTTAACATTTTACATAACCTATTTGCTTCCGATTGTTTTAAGAATTAAAACATTACAGGGGCGCCTGGCTGGCTCAGTGTGTAGGACATGTGACTCTTGATCTTGGGCTTATGAGTTTGAGCCCTGAGTTGGGTATAGAGATGAATAAAAAATAAAATATTTTTTCCAAAGATTTATTTATTTATTTTAGAGAGCGAGCGAGAGAGTACGCATGGAGGAGAAGGGCAGAGGGAAAGAGAGAATCTCAAGCAGACTCCCCCTGCTGAACACGGAGCCAGACACGGGGCTCCATCCCACGACCTTGAGATCACGACCTGAGCCAAAATCAAGAGTCAGATGCCCAACCGACTGAACTACCCAGGTGCCCCAACTCTATCTCATTTTTACTGTTGAATACCTACCGTTCCACTGGATGGATATACCATATTTTAGTTTTCCATTCTCTTATTGATGGACATTTAGGTGGTTTCCACCTTTCAGCTCCTGCAGGCGTTGCTACTGTGAAAATCATTATACCTACTTCTTTGTGTATACATGAAGAGTTTCTAGCATATCTTTAGGAGGATAGTGGGTGCACATATCCACAACTTTGTACCTCAGTCTTGGTTTTATCATTCAGGTCTCTGATGAGAAACTTCAGTGACAGCAAGGTAAACCCAGCCATGCTTTGCTCCTTTGAGTTTTACTTTCCTTTGTGTAAAGTGGACATGATGATGGTACTTACTTCATTAAGTTGTAAGAATGAAATAAGAACATGAAGGTAAAGTACCTAACACAGTGGCTTACACTTGGTGGGCCCTCAATACCTGGGAGCTTTTTATGTCTTATGGAGACAGGAAATTAAAATGGTTAAAGGTCTGCGGCTTTGGAGTCTAACAACCTGGGTATAAAACTTGGCTCTGCTATGTCCTCCCAGGCTGCCCTTGGGAAAGACACTTCACCTTTCTGAGCTTCTGTTTCTTCATCTGCTGGAAGAAAGCAAATGAATGCAGACATGAATATCAGTTCTCCAAGTATGAATCTGTCTGGGTCCTGATCTGACTGGAGATGTATAGCATAATAAGAACAGCTGCCATTTGTTAATATGAATCAAGTTGGGCTAATATTTATTGAGTGTTTCTTAACTCCTATGAAGTACTGGTATTATTCCCACCTTACAAATGAAGAAACTGAGGTCTTGACAGCGTGGCCACATGGAAGTCACGTAGCTAATAAAGTGGTAGGAATGGAATTTGAACCACATCTGACTGATTTAAAAACAAAACAAAAACAAAACAACAAAAAAACCCAAAAAACAAAAACCTTGTGATCTAAACACTAGGCAATACTGCCTTAATGCTTTCAGCAGCTGCCCATCATTCACAGCAGTGGTTTCCAAATCTTTTTTTAAGGAATGGAAGAACTTTGTCCAGCAAAATCTTACATGGAACCCCAGTGGATAAAGCAAACAAAGTTAGGACTAGTGCAGTTAAAGTGGGGGCAGTATTGTAGGCGTGGGCGGGTTTAATCCTGACTGCCAGGTACTGGCTGCGTAAGCCTAACCAAATTACTTTATCTCTCTGAGATTCAGTTTCTTCATTTGTAAGATGGGGAAATGATACCAACCTACCAGCGTTGTTATGTGGATCAGCTGAGATAATATATGCAAAGCACTTGGCATACAGCCTGGCTCGTGATAACAGCCAAATAAGGGTGGCTGTTGCAGTTATGGCTGTGGCTCTGACCACCTTCGCTGACCACAGGATGGAGTGGAAATCCCTCAGCCTTGCAGTCATGCCCTCCATCATCTGTCCCAACCTGCCTTTCTAGCCTTCAACACCTACACAGTAGCCAAGCTGAATTACAACGTCCCAGGCCGGGATCCTGCACTACCAGTTCAGTGTGTATAGCTTTGTCCATGAATGGGGACCATCTTTTGTCCTTTGTCCTCTCCCTTGCTCCTAAAGTACGAAGGTATGCTTTTTAAAAAATATTTTTAAAAACTTTTATTAGGGAAATTTTTGAAATATATAGAAGTTAGAAAAGCTAGTATATGAACCCCCATGTATCCATCACTTAGCTTTAGTAGTTACCAACCTTATTTCCTATGTATACCCCAGCCTACTCCCCCCACCAGATTAAATCCCAGTTTATCATTTCATCTGTAAATTCATCATTATGTATCTCTAAGGGTAAGATTCTTTTCTAAAAACGTAACTACAGTACCATTTCACATCGGAGAAAGATGAATAATTTCTCGGTATCAATCTGTCAGTGTTCAGTTTATCATCTCATGAATCTTTTTTTTAGTTGATTTGTTCAAATCAGGATACAGACAAGATCTACACATTGCATTTACATGATCTGCTCCTTAAATTTGTTTTTATCTTTAAGTTCCTTCCCCCCTTTCTCTTTTCTTCCTACAATATTTTTGTTAAGGAAATAGAGTTATTAGACCTCTAGAATTTCCCATGGGAAATGCAGGCCATGGGGGGAGGGGAGGGGTTGCTAATTTCTCCCCGGAACCCTTTACCAGGTTCCTCTGTACTTTTTTCCCCCTGCAAACTGGTGGTTAGATCTAGATTCCAGAGGTTTAGTCAGATTTGGGGTTGACTTGTGGCCAGAGTACTTCACAATGGTGAACCATCCCTTCTCTTGTATCAGATTTGCAGAGACAGGTCTCCTTATAAGTCTTTTAGTGTCGGGTGGATCCGTGGCTTCACAGGGGGTCAACCCGACCCACCACTCTAAAGTTCCCTGTCAGCCTTTCATCGGGCAGTTTTAGCAATCATTGATGCCAACCTCAGTCCATTATTTTATTAAATCTTGCAAAAAAAATGGTAATGTTATAATTCTGTTATTCCATCTGCATTTATTAGCTGCAAATCCTTGTAAAAAGAAAACTTGTTGGTTTGCCCCGAGGTACATTTATACAAGAAAGAGAATGAATGCTTTAGCCATTCCCCTTATTTATGAGTTCTCAAAATCATGAATTGGTTCTCAGCAGCCTCTGAAGGTAACCAAAGAGGTTGTTGTTGTTGACTTATTTTTTAAGTTTTTGTTTAAATTCTAGTTAGTTAACACACAGTGTAATATAAGCTGCAGGTTTACAATTTAGTGATTCAATACTTCCATGTAACACCCGGTGCTCGTCACAAGTGTGCTCCTTGATCCCCATCATGCATCCAACCCACCTCCCCTCTCACAACCATCAGTGTGTTCTCTATAGCAAAGTCTGTTTCTTGGTTTGCCTCTCTTTTTTCCCCTATGATCATTTGCTTTGTTTCTTAAATTCCACATATGACTGAAATCAATCAAATCGTTGTTTTTTAGTCCCCATCGTTAATGCCCTGCTCAAAAGTTACTTCCCCTAGTGTTCTTACCCTGACTCAAAAGGGATTTCTCCATTCTGCTGAATTTAAACACGCCTTTTCTAGTAGCATCCAGCACTTTCTATCTGTGTACTTCCTTTATCTTCAGCTGGATCATAAGCTCCTAGAAGGCATTTCTACACAGCACTTAACATAATGCCTCAGGCAGTGCTTCTCAAACTTCACTGTGCATCTGAACCATGGGAGGGGGCAATGTCTTGTAAAAATGCATATTCTGATTCCTTAGCCCTGGTGTGGGCTGAGAGTCTGAATTTTTCCCGAGGCAGGTGAGGTTAATGCTGCTGGTCTAAGAACCACACCTTTTTTTTTTTTTTAATCAATTGATTAACATATAGTGTAGTATTAGTTTCAGTGGTAGAGTTTAGTGATTCATCAGTTGCATATTAACACTCAGTGCTCATTACATCAAGTGCCCTCCTTAATGCCCATCACCCAGTTACCCCATACCCCCGCCCCCCACCTCCAGCCACCCTCAGATTGTTTCCTGGAGTTCAGTATCTCTTATGGTTTGTCTCCCTCTCTGAATTCGTCTTATTTTATATTTCCTTCCCTTCCCCTATGTTCATCTGTTTTGTTTCTTAAATCCCACATATAAGTGGAATCATATGCTATTTGTCTTTCTCTGACTGACTTATTTCACTTAGCATAAAACCCTCTAGTTCCAGTCACATTGTTGCAAATGGCAAGATCTCATTCCTTTTGTTGGCTGAGTAATATTCCACTAGACACAGATATAGATAGATACACACACACACACACACACGTGCACACCTCACATCTTCTTTATCCATTCATTTGTCAATGGGCATCTGGGCTCTTCCATAGTTTGACTATTGTGGACATTGCTGCTATAAACGTTGGGGTACAGGTGCCCCTTCGGATCCCTATATTTGTATCTTTGGGGAAGATACCTAATAGTGCAATTGCTGGGTCGTAGGGTAGCTCTATTTTTAACTTTTTGAGGCACCTCCATACTTTTTCCATAGTGGCTGTACCAGTTTGCATTCCCACCAACAGTGTAAGAGGGTTCCCCTTTCTCCACATCCTTACCACCATCTTATTGTTTCCTGAGTTGTTAATTTTAGCCATTCTGACTGGTGAGAGGTGGTATCTCATTGTGGCATAGACCCCACCAATAAGGACCACACTTTAAGTAGCAAAGAGGGGGGTGCCTGGGTAGCTTAGTTGGTTAAGTGTCTGCCTTCGGCTCAGATCATGATCCCAGGGTCCTGGGATCGAGCCCCGTGTCAGGCTCCCTGCTCAGCGGGAAGCCTGCTTCTCCCTCTGCTTGCCACTCCCCCTGGTTGTACTCTCTCTCTGTCAAACAAACAAATAAAATCTTAAAAAAAAAAAAAAAAACAGTAGCAAAGAGGTATGGTGAATGTATAGGAAATTGATTTCATTCATTAAGTAAGAAATACCCAGTCTGGGGCACCTGGGTGGCTCAGTTAAGCATTTGCCTTCAGTTTAGGTCATGCTCCCTGCTCAGTGGGGAGCCTGCTTCTCCCTCTCCCTCTGTCCCCCCACTCATGCTCTCTCTCTCTCTCACTCTCTATCTCAAATAAATAAATAAACTTTTTAACAACAACAAAAAAAAGAAGTGCCCAGTCTGGGCCAGTTCATGGGCTGGGCCCTGTTACCTTAAAATGCAAAGGGTTGTTTGCATGTCTGTTTGTCATATTAGAGAGTTTTAGTTTTTAACATACTCTTCTGAATATGTAAGAGTGCACAGAGTAAAAAAAAAATTTTTTTTTTTACTACAATCCAAAAAGACTCACAATGAAAGTACATCAGTCCCCAGAAGTGAAAGCTGTTACTTCTTGAGTTTTATTCTAGAGCTATTTTATGCATGTAAGAACACCTATTTGTACCATCTCTCTTTTTTTCCCAACATATTGCTCACACTGCTCTGCTGCTTTTTTTCATTTTACTATATCTTAGTGATTGTTCGTATCTCAACATGTGTCTCTACATCCCGTTTAATGGGTGGCATTATCCACCCAAGATGCATTTGTGATTTGTGTGAAGTATCCAGTGAAGTGTGACTCTGTCCTCGCTTCCTCCTCATCCTACACATTTCACAGGGAATGGGAGGTCTCATCTTCCATTCTTTGAATCCTCTGAATTACCTGGCCCATGTTGGTATATTATTGTCAGTTTCATTTGATCTAGAGTATATCCATCACTCATTTACACAAACATGTCTACACTTCTTTTTTCTCCATAAGATTCCAGTCTTCATAGACTCAAATTATTGCTTTTCTCTGTAACTCCCTTAGCACTCTCAAGTTACTCAAAGATATTTGCTTGTTTTAATAATAGCTTATTGTGAAACGTTACATATATAAGTGTGTATAAAACATATATTGACAGAGTTCAGGACATGCTACCCCAAAATATGGTGCCTTGGCATACTGAATATATCAGCTGAAGAAATTTGAGAAAACAGGAGCAGGAAGGACTCTTTGACCTTCCCCTGAAGCAGGTCCCGTGAGAAGTACCTTCCCTATACCCTGAGGAAAGGATCATCTTCATCTCCAGGAGGGAGGACATCCTCCCCCAAGAGGAATTTGAATGAACAGGCCTTGCTGCGTTTCCCCCAGTTTACCACACTGAGTTTATACCCCCTTTGTCCTATCACATTTCTCCATGACTTTCCACTCTTCTTCGCCAAACCCAACACAAAAACACACAGTTGTAACTACTTCCTCAGGTCTTCATTTCCTTATGAAGGCTCCCATGTCATGTAAAATTTATATTAAATAAATTTGTATGCCTTTCTCTTGTTAATCTGTCTTTTGTTACAGAGACCTAGCCAAAACCTAGAAGGGTAGAAGGAAAAGATATTTTTTTCCCTCCAATATGATATATTTAAGGAAAAAATAAAAACACGAATAGTAGAAGCCTTCTGTCACCAGCCCCGTCTGGGCGCCCTTCCCCTATCACATGATGGTCTCTCCCCCGAGAGGTAACTATGGTCCTGAATTTTATATTAATCATTCTCTGAATTTCCTTTTCTCAGTGGTTCTGAAGCTTTAGTGCATCAGAATCATCTAGAGAGCCTGTTAAAATACAGATTGCTATGCCCCATCCCCAGTTTCTGATTTAATAGATACGGGGTGGGGCCCAAGGATTCGTGCTTCTTATAAATTCCCATGTAATGCTGATGCTGCTGATCTAAGGTCTACACTCTGAGAACTACTGCTTTATCTCAAAGATGCTCGTTGACTTGTGTGTGCTGATTCTTGGCCTCCCCTAAAACCTAGCCACTCAATACATACATCTTAAGGATCTCCCCACCTTCTTCCTCTACTCTAGTTCCTATCACTGCAATTCTGAGCATTCAATCTTTGCTAAATATTTTAAATGATTGTGGTACGTGAGCACCCTCCATTTTTTTTTCTTTTCTGTCAATGATCCCATTTATAAGTTGCTTCCCGTTTGTGTATGTGTCTATGATTTTTAGTTAACCAGAAGGAAGGGGTATAAGCAACATGTACATGTTTTATTTGTCTTGTCTGGAAGCTCTTTGGAAGTAGGAGCCAAGTAAAGGGGTTCAGAACATGCCACCCCAAAATACACTGCTTTTTGCATACTGATTATTTTAAACTGAAGGCAATTGAGAAGTAGCAGATGCAGGAAGGGCTCTCTGACCTTGTCCTTTCTACCATAAAATTTTCCTTGAGAAAGTTGCCCTCCCTGTACCAGGAAGAGAAGAACATTCTTATGAGCAGAGCCTGGGAATCAATTCCAGTCTGTACAAACATACTAAAATAACCCTTATCTCCCATTAGTTTCCCCTATGTATGTCCTAATCACTCCCACAACCTCTTGCCCCCAGTGCAAGCCCCTTTGTCTCATCACATCCCCACAATCTGTCATTCGTTGTGTAAAAAGGCACATAAGCTTTGGGACCTAATGGCTCCTTTGAGTCTTCCTTTTTCCTCTGAAGACTCCTGTATATTTGTAAAAAATATATTAAATGACTTTGTATGCTTTTCTCCCATTAATCTGTCTTATGTCAGTTTAATTCTTAGGCCAGTCACAGAATTTCAGAGGGTAGAAGGAAGTTTTTGCTTCCCTACACAAGTTTAATTTCCCTTTGTAGTCCACTTCCTCAAGTAAGCCATAGGCCACAGTTTGCAAACTCAGTCTCTGATAGAGGCCAAAAGGCAGTGTAAATAAGTGAAACTTGCCAAGGGAAATTTTACTGATCTGGAGACCACATCCTGTAAAGAGGGCAACTGTTACTTGGATTTAAGCCAATCTCAAGTGCATTGCTCTCCAATTTTCCCAGTCCTCAAGAGAAACCAGAAATAATCTCAACCAAGTCAACATTTTAAGTACCCAGAGCAGACACAGAGATTCCATACAGAATACATGTGCAGAACTGAGATGGATTCCATTCCATGTTTCAAGACCTTTGCACTAAAGGGATGGATGGATGGATTGGTGAGGAAGTCAATAATGAATCTGGGTCACTGGGGCAGCTCTCTGGGGGAATGGAGGGAACGCGTCATTGTCGAGCACCTACTGTGTGCCCAGACCTGTGCAAGGGGCTTTACATACCTTATCTCTTTTGACTTTCATAACACCACCACAGGGTAGTTATTATCATTCTTGTTTGTTTGCACACTCATTGCACAGATAAAGAAGTGGAGGTTTAGAAAGGCCCAGGATCACATACTACTTCTCTTTATTTGTAACCTACCTAATTCTTAAAAAAGGATTTTAGATGAGCTCATGTGATTTCAGCTGGCTTCTGAGCCTTGGATTCCAGACAGCTCTCTCATACCAAATTGCCCCCACCAAGGGAATCAGGTTCTCAGAAGGCAGGTGGGGAAGGTACCAGTAGTTCAGGGAGCAGGTTTGATTCCTTGAAAATCTTAGTAAACAACTCACAGAGTCATGTTCCCCAAGTATGTCAGCCAGTACCGAGGAAGTAAGACACACGGCATCTCCTGCCATCCCGATAAGCCCTCCCCACTTCCTCCTACATCACTGCTTACTACCCTCTCAGAATTCAAGATTTCTGCCTTCCAGCCTTGGAGCCTACTTCATCCTAATTCCCTTCTAGAGTCACATGGGATAAGGACAGACACAGATACAGGAGCTGGTAGGGTGGAAAACATTTTATTGGTGTTACTGAGCCCAGAGGGAACACTTATAGAATGGTGACCGGAGCCCCCACTAGCCCCTCTTCCAGTGGGTGTCAGCAGTGCTTGGTCTTGAAGGGAACAGTCACTGGGCATCGGGAGTTGCACTCCTCAGACCCTTCAGCTGGGGGGAGAGAGGGTATGGTCAGATTGGGGACCCTTGGGTGTGGAGCTGGAGTCCTCCATGAGGGAGCCCAGAACAGCATGGGGCAGAGATAGAAAGGAATCCCTGCCTTGACCTGGGTTCTCACTGTCTGCAGTAGCTGGGACTTCCCTTAGCTTTGGTGAGAGGACGGTTTATCCTCTCTGAGCTGTCCTCGCCCTTCCTGCCCCTTCCGCCCAGATGGCCGACTTCTTCCCCCATCCCCACCATCTGTCCCTGTACTCCTCACCACCTCTTACCTTAGGAAAGGCATCCCAGTTGAGGAAAGGAAGTTTCCTTTTGATAGACTAAAAGAGAAAACAAGAATGAGAGTGATGTGACACAAGTCAGGTGACCACGGATCAGTAAAGACTCAGTGAACGGGCTCTCCGTAGTGGCAATGGTGTTATCGTTTACAGTTACAGGAAGAACTAATATTTCCTGAGCCCTTAGTCTGTGTCTGCCTTATACTACCCGCTCCATAGGCATGCCGTCACTTGGTCTGCACAGCTACCTTTTGAGGTAGGCCCACATCAGAGATGAGGAAGCTGAGGCTCAGAGACATGTGCGTGAGGACACGTAGAAGTAGGTGCTGAGTCTTGTGCTGTAGGCTCCAGTGCCCGCGCTGTCACTGACTTTGCCCTCTAAGTGCGAGTAAGACACCCAACTTAGGGCCTCAATTTCTTCGTAGATGATAAAAAGGGACTCAAATAAACTCCTGTCTGATTAAGTTCTGCCTTTTCTGGAATTGTCTTTGTGGCTCTGCTCCCCCACTGCCGTGTTAGGAAAATAGGTGTGGCCATGTCAGCGTCCTCAAGAAACTTTCTTCTGTCAAGCAGGGCAGTTACTCCCGCCTAGAGCTCGGGAAAAAACTAAAAGGGCTAGAACTAGAATGTGCGGACCCTACGCTGGGGAGACCGCAGACAGTCAAGGAGAAGGGGTGCCCACGCACTTACCTCAAAGAGGGCGTGCCAGTTCAGGAATTCATCGGGCTTAAAAGCCTGTGGAGACAGGGACACCAGAAGAGGGTCAGTGCCAGGGGAGGACAGAGCTCAGCCCGCAGCCCCCTGGAAAAGGTGAGGGGTCCACGGTGGCTTTGCAAGCTGTCTGCTAAGGCGCTGGTCTCCTTTATGGTGTGGATGTTTGGGGGTGGGGGTCAGCACTGCAGAATGGTACTTACAGAGCGCAACTTGTCAATGTTCAGGAAGTTAGCGTTAAAGGCCTAGGCAAAGAGACGGGGTGTTAGGAAAGTGGCAAAGGAGCACAGAAGAGGGCACAGACTCAGGCTGGAGTGTGGGAAAACGGGGTGTTTACCTCAGGGCCTGCCGCATAATTACCAATGGTGGTTTCCTCCTGGAAAGTGAAGGGGAGAAAAACCAAAGGATCACATAATGGCGAGTCCTTGTCCCCAAACCTTCTCTGCCAGCCCTGCCTTCCTCCACAGGCCAGTCCCCGAGGATATAGCCCATTCTCCACCACAGGGCCTCACATAGCCTGCTCTGTTCCAGTAAGACAGATGGTTGACAGCAAGGCGAAGAGAAGGGATTGGAGAGTGGCGTGTGTGAGACAGAGAAGCTAAAAGCCCAGGCCTGCATCCATGGTAGGCAACAGGTGCAAGGGGTGGAGAAGAGAGGACTCCTCCCAAGAAAACCGGGCTAGTGTCGCTGTGCATTTGACTTGGGGTATTCTTGAGACTCCTACACTTAACCCATAGAGCTGGATGGGGGAGATGAGCACGCAGATAGGAGCCAAGCTGCCTAGGTGCCCTGCCTGCCTTTAATTGATTGAGGTTGGCTTGCTTTGTGACTTTATTGCCACCAAAGTCGGAGTCACCATTTCCCTCCCCCATGTAGTCACTGCCCCAGACCTCAGTGCACCCCATCTTGTTCTCCCTGCTTTAATTGCCTGGCTTCATTGTCCCTTATTTCTTCCTTTCCACAATAGAGGTCACAAATAGGTATCCTATAGGCTAGACCCAAATGTTTAGCTCTCACAGTAGTTTGGCTTGTTTTTTTAATTTGAATAAAACATTTTTAATTAGGAAGAATACATAAATCAGATTTCTGGTTTCTCCCAAAAATTTAAAAACTCTGGCCACACTGGGTACATTTGCGTGCTTAGCAGCAGTCAGATGGTATACAGACTGTCCCTTTTTAGACTGGGCAGGTTCACTCCACCTTCCCTGGGGCCCTACCAGCCCGCTTGCTCACTGACTTCACTTGCTTGAGTCCCAAGCAATTGTGTATGTGACCCCATCTCAGACTTTTAAATCCAGCATGGACACTCTCCCCCAACCTGGGAGAAGATGGGGAGAGAGGGGCCTCCAGCTTCCTCCTGACTGGAGACTGCCTCTTAAGGATCCTTGCTATGGCCTAGGCTCCAGAGACAGTAGGGAGCTCCCAGTCACCTGGAAGCCATTGCCTGGGAGACAGACGAAACACAGGGGAAGCTGAGCCCAGACGACGACGCCGGTCCCTGTCTCCTCCCAGGATTCAGTTGTCCAGCCTCTGCCTATACTCTCACCATCCCTTTCAGAAATAAAGCACCTCCATCTACATGTCTTCCTGGGAATGTTTTGTCTACTTCCTCCTTTCTTCCCTTCCTCAGAGCCCCTGCTTTTCATTCAGCCTCCAATAATCTCCAAAAATAGGAGCCACACATCCAGTAATGCATTGAAGGTAAAGAAATGGAGGACTAAGCAAGGTAATAGGGAAGAGAAAGAGAATCCAGGTGATGTGCTCACCTCAGAACTACCCAGGGAAGCCCCCTGAGCAGAGTGGAGTGCCAGAAGAGAGAGAAGAACCACAGCAGGAAGAACTGGAATCTTCATGGTGTCAAGTTTGGGGTGCTCTGAGGCGGGGCCTCACCACTTGCCCTTTATATTCCCAGGGAGGTGGATGTGAGCAGAAATGGGGTCCCCACCCCACTGACTCACCCCCAGATCCCATCACCCACCCCCGGGGCTCTGGGAAGGGAGGTGTAGACTGTTCCCCACTTACCTTGAATTTCTCAATTCACATTCTGCCTCAGGCACTAGGAAGGTGAGATGGCAATGGGGTGCTTCATGCCAATGGAGCTGGGATGGAGACAGGTTGAACCTGTCCCTCCAAAGGATAACCAGTGGCACCCAAGCAACCTCTCCTTTTGCCTTTGTCTCTTTCCCTTATATCCTTCATTCTGCTCTTATAATTCGGGCTTTTTCCCACCCTACCCAATTATGTATAAACTCCTTAGACTGGCATTGAAGGCCTTCCATGCTCTGGCCTCGACCTGCCTTTCTGACTTCTTTTACTCCTTTGCACGTGACCCCACATTCTGGCCAAACTGGACTCCCTACCGAATAAACCCTTCTTGGTCCTCCAAGCATCTTCCCGTGCTCTTGCTTATTTCTAAAATGCCCTTCTGTCATCTCTAGTTCTCAGAACACAACATCCATCTTGGATGAAGCTTCCCTGATTTTTCCCATCATCCCTCACTGCCCCCCCCAACTCCCCATACCCTTCCCTCCTTGGAAATGCCATAGCAATTTGTTTGTTTGTTTGTTTCTCTCTGGCATTGTACCTGGGATAACTTATGCTCTTCTCTTATTTCTCTCTTAGAATACTAAGTTCCTTGAAACCAAGAACTATATCTTCATCACCTTTATATGCCCCTACACCATGCCTTAGACAGAGGACAGGCGGAGCCAGCATTTTGTTAGACTGGATAAGTTAGGGTTCGAGCATCCTTCCACCAAGTTGTACACTTTCCTCCTTTGGGGCTGGACCCCTCCCGTTATCCAGTTGCCCGTCTTTTACTCTTGGGTCTTCAGAGAGATGACTGTCTTGAACAAAGACAAGGAATAGAGAACACAGATGTGGGCGGGGGAAACAACAAAAACACAAAACAGCTCTTAAAGATACCCAGTTGGAGATAGGATCTAGGTCCTGAACTCTGAGTGCCTTCTGCATTTCATGGAGTTTATCCCACCGCCCTGCCCCACCCCCCAACCTGGGAGTTGTATCACCTCAAAGTGACAAAATATTCTAATCAAGCCACCTTCTCTACCTTCTCTACTATGAGGTTGAGGTGGCCCAGCTGGTTCCTGGTGTCATAGGGAGGGGCCGGGACGTAGACTGGCGCTGCCAGGACAAAGCAAGACCTTACTTGAGAGCAGGCCTCTTTACCCCGACCTGATGCAACACACACAGATGGCACTCATGAACAATCTTCAGGAACCCCAGAAGTTGGCGCTTCAGTTCAGTTCCCATGCTGCCCCCACAGCCCACTCTCGGCCCCTCTGTAGGCTCAAGAGGCCTCCTCTGTCTTTATAATAGCACCTCCTGCTTTGCAGAGCTACCTGAGGAGACAGGGCTCGAGGAACACTCACTAAGCACAAATGGCCAGGTGGCAGGGGCTGTGGCAAACAGTCAGTGCTGCTGGAGGGGACGAGCAACAAAATGCCTGAGGCGGGTGGAGCACCTCTCAAAAGGTTTTCTGGAGGACACAAGTTTTTAATGTGTAGTGGATTCTTCCTAATTAACTAACAGTGACTGAAGGAGCTCATTAACCACCATTCTGTCAGCCATAGGGTCAACTCTGGGAGCAGAGGGAAAGAAGAATGGACAAAGGAGCACTGATATCGTATAATCACCTCCACTTAGGCATGCTAATGGAGGAGCACTTTGGCCTGGGTGATCCAAAGCAACAGATGAGCCAAACACCATCATCTGTTTAGCTCTAGAGTTCTTTTGTAACAAATTGACTTCCCAGTGTTTTCCTCTCCCCTGAATGCTAATGTTGCTGATAATGTTAGCCAATTTATTGATATCTCATTATGGGGCAGGCCTTGTGCTAAGTGCTCTAAATGAATGATCTCATTGAAAATAGCACAGTGATTCTATGAGGTAGGTACTATAATTATCCACATTCTATAGGCTGGGGAACCACAGCATGTAGAAGTTAAGTAACTCACCCAAGGTCACAGAGCCCGCGTATGGCAAGGCCAGCATGAGCACCCCGGGGTTTCAGGGCCTGCACCTGGATTGTGCCTGTGCTGTACTGTGGAGTCGTGTCCTCCAAAGGACCTCACCAGCCCACGTAGTGCCTTGCACGAGTCAGACCCACGCCCTGAGAGTTGGGGGGCAAGCTGCATTTAGCCCCCATTGGTCCCCTTTCCCAGGTGTCCCTTCATGGCATGCAGCCTGCATAGCCGTAGGTGGCAGCTCCAAGCATATATGCATTAATTTCAATGAGTTAACCTGTACACTTTTGGCAAAAATGAACCCAGAAAATTAAGAGATTAAGGGCCCTCCACGAGTGTATGCCCCAAAATGAACCTGCCATTGCCTCAGACTCCAGGTGCCTCTTGGAGTAGGAGCACCTTGTTGCACCAAGTGTGAGTTTAAAGACCATTGACTCGTTCTAGTCCTGGCTTTACAGTTCTGGTGTTTAAAGATAGGTACTTCTGTATAATGCCCCTGAACACAATGTGCACAACCGAAGAAATCTGTTCTCTCGCTGGAGAAGAGAACTGGCTGTGCTCAACAGCTTTGTTTCCACTTGGTACCTTCCTGATGGATCTTCAAGGGCAATCTTAGCTTTACATGATTTATGCTATATGTGCTAACTTTAGAATGTAGCATCTCTGTACTGCCTCAGTGGGTTTGTGTTTCCTGCGTGCCCCGTGTCCCATGGTTGGGCAAGTGGGGGGAAGAAGCGGGGAGGGGATTCTCACCATCCCAGCAGTTTGGGCGATGGGTGGCAGGAGAATCGTTGGATTTCGGCAACTCTTTGGATGCATCATGTGGGGTTAATGGTGTCTGGCGGAGTCACACAGTCTGGCTCTGCATCAACCCATCTCCAAGTCCAGCTGATCTTCTAGTTCCCTCTCTGAGAATACCAGTAAACCCCTGTTTTCCCACAGGTCTGCCCCCACCCCACCCCATATCTGCCAGAACTTGAGTGTGGGTAGGAGGCAAGGCCCAGCCCTGATTGCTACATTACAGACACACCTAGGGGCTGGGAGCCAGCTTCCTGGGTTCAGAGAGGGAAT
This sequence comes from Zalophus californianus, assembly GCF_009762305.2. Classification (NCBI taxonomy): domain Eukaryota; kingdom Metazoa; phylum Chordata; class Mammalia; order Carnivora; family Otariidae; genus Zalophus; species Zalophus californianus. The sequence continues at coordinate 43,505,355 of NC_045611.1, forward strand.
GCGGGATTTGAAGGGATGCACAATGGGGCCTTGAGACCTTGGTGAACACCTAGGTGAAAAGCCTAAAATCTTTGAAGAGGAAAGGAGCTGGGGTGTGGGGTATTGGGAGGCAGAATTTGGGACATCCCTGTCCCTTCCTTTCCTGTGCCTCTGCCAATGTTAACTATCACACCCCAGAAAGCAGCCACGTTGTCCAGCAGGTCTGGTTTCCTCCTTTGCCACCCACTTTTTGTCCCTGTGCATCCTTTGCTTATTAAACTTCTCCCAGGAAGCCTTCCTGGATCAGTTCCACTGAATTCTGATCCCTTCTCCCATTCTCTCATTCACAAATACTGAGCAGGTATTTTGCCTCTTGGCACTGGGAATTCAAGATAGATAAGATACCTGTCTGTGGAGCTTATGTTCCAGTGGAGAAGACAGATCATAATCTAATTTTGTAAATTAAGGAACAAGATAACTTCATAGAATGACAATTCTGGGGAGAAAATAAAACAGGTGCAATGTGATTGTGATCGGGTAGGTATCCTTGGTTCCGCTGGCTGGGTAGGGGAACATTTCAATGTAGACCTAAAGTAATTAAAGCTCCAGTCTTCTGAAGACCTTGAGCTGTGGGGAGAGATAGCAGCAGCGTTCCTTGAGAACTTCTCCCAGCAGGTCTGGGTTGACAAGGAAGAGGGAGGCCAGAGCTGGATCATCTCTAAGCCACCATGAGGAGTTGGGATTTCATTCTATGGCTACTGAAAAACTTGTGGAGGATTCTGAGCATGGATCCTTCCTGGCTGTCATGGGAGAATGGATTTTAGGGGAAAATGAAAGTCAGAGGTCCAGGAAGGAGAAAGGGACATCCTGCCCTTTTATTAGAGAGTCCTTTACACCAGAGGGCCTTTGCCTGCTTCAGGTGGCACTTTGAACTTTAAAGGGCTGCCTTGAGCCCTTTGGACCAGGAATACCCTGAGAGTCTAGAACCATGTTGACCACCTCAGCTTCTCCTGCTGTCCCTCAGGGATTGGCTCCAGGAGACCTGAGTTCCAGCTCTTTCTGATTCATCACCCACACTCCAGGAAGCTAGCTGTCAGTCAGCCAAAGAATTGAGTGTCTGCCTGGGGAGAGCTGGGTTCTCCTCCCTGTGGCTTCCAGGAGGTACTGCAAGGCCCTCCCTACACAGCTGAAATCCAAGACAGACACACCTTGGAGGACAGGCACACCTTGGAGATAATGGCCGGTTGGGTTCCAGACCACCACAATAAAGCAAATAATCCAATAAAGTAAGTCCGATGAATTTTTAAATTTATTTCTGAAATATTATTGAAGAATTACTTATTTGTTTTAGAGAGAGAGAGCACGAGCATAGGGAGGACCAGAGGGAGATGGAGAGAGAATCCTCAAGTAGACTCCCCGCTCAACAAGGAGCCCGTCATGGGGCTTGATCCCAGGACCCTGAGATCATGACCTGAGCCAAAACCAAGAGTTGGCTACTGAACTGACGGAGCCACCCAGGCACCCCACTGAGTCAAATGAATTTTTTGGTTTTCCAATGCACATAAAAAATATGTTTATACTGTAGTCTAGTAAGTTTGCAATAGCATTATGCCTTAAAAAAACAACATACATATCTTAATTTTAAAAAACACTTTATTGCTAAAGGATGCTAACTATCAAGTGAGCTTTCAGCAAAGTGTGATCTTTTTGCTGTGGAGGGTCTTGCCTCAATGTCCATGGCTACTGACTGATCAGGGTCATGGTTGCTGAAGGCTGGGGGGACTGTGGCAGTTTCTTAAGACAAACTGAACTTTGCTGCATCAATTGACTCTGCCTTTCATGAACAGTTTCCCTGTAATATGTGATGCCTTTGGATAGCATTTTACCCACAGTAGAACTTCCTTCAGAACTGGAGTCAGGCCTCTCAAGTTCTGCTGCTGCTTTATCAACTAAGTCTGTCTCGTAGTCTAAATCTTTTGTTGCCATTACAACGATCGTCACAGCATCTTCACCAGGAGTTGATTCCAACTCAAGAAACCGCTTTCTTTGCTCATTCATAAGCAGCAGCTCCTCATCCCTTCAGTCTGATCATGAGATCACAGCAATTCAGTCCCATGCTCAGGCTTTACCTCTAATTTGAGTTCTCTTGCTGTTTCCACCACATCTGCAGTGACTTCCTCCACTGAAGTCCTGAGCCCCTCAAAGTCATCTACAAGGCTTGGAATCAGCTTCTTCCAAACCCCTGTGCATGTTCACATTTTGACCTCTTCTCATGAATCACAGATATTCTTAATGGTATCTACAACAGTGAATCTCTTCCAAAAGGTTTTTAATTTGTTTTGCCCAGATCCATCAGAGGAACCACTATGGCAGCTATTGCCTTACAAAATGTAGTTCTTTTTTTTTTTTTTTTTTGATGGCATCGCTTTTTAATTGAAGGACAAAAGTTGGTCACATTCAGAGATAAGCGGGCCTCATGCAGATAGTTAAAACCATCCTTCTCTTTCTTGGTTAACCATCTCCTAATTTCAAGTAACATCCACGAGTTCTTTAGGACCATCTGAAATTGTCCTCTGAGGAACTCCGCCACACCACCTCGTAACACACATGACCACATGCACCGCCGGTTGGCGTCTCACTGGATATCATCATCAAACAGATCTTCAAAATCATTGAAAAAGTCTGCATGAACTGCCTTCTCATTGGCTGCCAAGTCCATCGGGAGCCCCATGCTGCTTCCTGCCTCGTCCAGGTCCCCGTAGGGCCCGGCGCCCTCAGGGAACATCTCGTCCACTGCCCGCTTCATCTCGCCTGCGGGGCCTCCCGCCTCCCCGGCCCACTTCCGGCCCACCTCACAAAATGTATTTCTTAAATAATAAGGCTTGAAAGTCACAATGACTCCTTGATCCATGGGCTGTAGAATGGATGTTGTGTCAGCAGGCATGAAAACATGAATCTCACTGTCCATCTCCATCAGAGCTCCTGGATGACCAGGTGCATTGTCCATGAGCAGTAACATTTTAAAAGGAATCCCTTTTTTCTGAGCAGTGGGTCTCAGCAGTGGGCTTAAAATATTCAGTAGGCCATGTTGTAAACAGATGCGCTGTCATCCAGGTTTTGTTATTCCATGTATAAAGCCCAGGCAGAGTAGATTTAGCATAATTCTTTCAGGCCCTAGGATTTTTAGAATGGTCAATGAGCAGTGGCTTCAACTTAGTTACCAACTGCATTCTCCCCTAATAAGAGAGTCAGCCTGTGCTTTGAAGCTATGAAGCCAGGCGTGACTTCTCGCCAGTTTTCCAAGTCCTAGACGGCATCTCCTTCCAATAGAAGGCTGTTTCATCTATATTGAAAATCTGTTGCTCAAGTCCTTCAGGAATGACCTTAGCTAGATCTTCTGGGTCACTGGCTGCAGCTTCTACATCAGCACTTGCTGCTTCACCTTGTGATTTTTTTTTTAATGTCATGAAGACGGCTTCTTTCCTTAAACCTCATGAACCCACCTCTGCTAGCTTCCAGCTTTTCTTCTGCACCTTCCCCACCTCTCTCAGCCTTCACAGAATTGAAGAGAGTCAGGGCCTGGCTCTGGATTAGGCTTTGGCTTAAGAGAATGTTGTAGCTGGTTTGAACTTCTATCCGGACCACAGAAATTTTCTCCGTATCAGCACCAAGGCTGTTTGCTTTCTGATCAATCATGTGCTTACTAAAGTAGCACTTTTCATTTCCTTCAAGGACTTTTCTTTTGCACTCACAAACAGCCAGCTGGAGCAGGAGGCTAGCTGCCGGCCTGTCTCAGCTTTCCACATGCTTTCCTCACCAAGCTTAGTCATTTCTAGCTTTTGATTTAAAGTGAGAGACATGCGACTCTTCCTCTCACTTGAACACTTAAGAGGCCAGTGTAGGATTATAAATTGGCCTAATTTCTTTTCTTTTTTTTTTTTAAAGATTTTATTTATTTATTTGACAGAGAGAGAGAGAGACAGCGAGAGAGGGAACACAAACAGGGGGAGCGGGAGAGGGAGAAGCAGGCTTCCCGCTGAGCAGGGAGCCCGATGCAGGGCTCGATCCCAGGACCCTGAGATCATGACCTGAGCCGAAGGCAGATGCTTAACGACTGAGCCACCCAGGTGCCCCTCTTTTCTTTTTTTTAAGATTTATTTCTTTATTCCCGAGTAGGGGAGGGAGAGAGGGAGAGAGAATCCCAAACAGACTCCTTGCGGAGCGTGGAGGCCAACATGGGGCTCGATCCCACCACCCTGAGATCAGGACCCAAGCCAAAAATCAAGAGTCGGACACTTAACTGACTGCACCACCCAGGCACGCCAGTTGGCCTAATTTCAATATTGTTGTCTCAGGGAATAGAGAGGCCCAAGGAGAGGGAGAGATGGGAGAACGGCCAGTCAGTGGAGCAGTCAACACACACATTTATGGATTAAGTTTGCTGTCTTATATGGGTGCAGTTTGTGGTGCCCCACAATAATTACAATAGTAACATCAAAGATCAGGGATCACAGATCACCATAACAAATATAATAACAATGAAAAAGTTGGAAATACTGAGAGAATTACCAAAATGTAACACAAGAGACGTGAAGTGAGCAAATACTATTGGAAAACTGGTCCCAATAGACTTGCTTGGTGCAGGGTTGCCACGAAGCTTCAGTTTGTAAAAGACGTTAATATCTGCAAAATGCAATAGAGCAAAGCACGATAAAATGATGTCTCCAAAGCAGTAGCCTCAATTTAAGGACAAAAGTGAGAGTAGGAGGCAGAGCAAAGGAATAGTCTTCATCTTTCTCTCACCCAGACGGGTTTGATCAAGACAGTTCCCCCGAGTTCATTTTGGACCAGGTTGTTTTTTGTTGTTTTTTTTTTTTTTTTCACGTATTCATCAACTATTTGAGGCCCACCCTTTGTCAGGCCCTGTGGTCAGTGCTGGGGATGGATGGAGCGATGACCAAGGCAAACAGGAGCTGTGCCCTCAGGGAACTTAGAGTCTCCGAGGGAGTCACCTACACTAAGAGGGTGCTTCCTGTTCTCCTTTTACTTCCTGGGTCCCTACAGGGAGGTCGGGGATGATGGTGAGGGCTCCCTAATTTGGGCACATGATATGGCCTTGATGGGACTTTGACTCAGAGACTCTTAAGTGCAGACTCTCCAGGCCTGTCTGCAGAGTTCCTACGCTTGGGATGAGCCTGGCCTCGGCCTGCGCCAAGAACCCCTGCCTGTTTCCTTGGCACATTAATGGGGTAGAAGTTTATGCCACCCCCTCTGCATCCCGGAGACACGGAGCCACTGCATATGATAAGGCACTGGGTTGGGTATGATCCACTTACCCGCAACTTCCCGAGCACATGGCCTCATCCATACCACTGTGTGTTTACAAGGCTGAGGCATGTGCTCTGCTAGCCCCTGGCCCCTGTTCTTGCCCCCTTCCTGACCCTCTGGGACTGGCCTCCTCCCTTGAAAAGCCTCTTTACTGCCACCTCCTGAGGTGAATGACTTCCCTGTTGCCTTTTCAGGCTAGCAAAACACCTTTGAGTGCCTCAGCTCCGGGAGCATGGCATTCAGATGCAGGCTGGGCCAAGATGATGTTTTACAGATGGAGAAACTGAGGCACAGTGAGATCAGCTAGCTACTGCTTGTCAGGACCACCCAGGTCTTAACCTCTCTCGGTCCCCCATTTGGTATACCACTCTCAGCAGGAAGGCAAATTATCTGCCCCTAGATCACTTCCATTCTCCCTGATCCGGGCCATGAGGATAACATGAAAGAACACGGCATGAGAAATCTTAAGGAAATAAGATTCATGTTTTATTTCCACAAAGAAACCCCAAAGTAGGAAGCTTCTCCTGAAGAACTGTCACAGTGACTTCAGGTCACAAAACAGAGTAGGTGAAGAAAGTGGCAGGTTTAGCCGATGAGGTTTCTGGACAAGGAGACCCCCCAGTGCAGCTGGAAGAAACGAGGGACAGACAGATCAGGTTCAACCTGGACAAAACAGGTGTCAGCACCCAGACCAGGCCCGACACAGGGAGAGAGTTGGGGGCGGGGCACAGGTGCGCTCCTTGATGGCTGATGTTGTTCAGGGCCTCAGTTATGATTGGAAATAATTTTCTAGAGGAAAAGAAAGAGCAAATAGTAGAATGTGGCTGCCCCTGAATGTGTTTAAACCGGGTACCCTTTCATCCAGCCTCTACGCTCCCAGTTTTTTGGTGTCCTCCCTGTTTCACCTGCGCATCCCCTTACCCTTGCTTCTCCCTGAAACAGATTTTGTGGTTTTGCCAAGTTTATCTGTTGCCCCTTCCCCACTGGCAACTCACTTCTTCCTGCCTCTGAGCCTTTCTCTGCAGTTCCCCCAGACCCTTCTGTCACGTCCCTCTCCTCCACCTCCCCTTATGGCTGTCCCTGCACGGCCCCGCCTCTGGCAGGCCTTCACTCAGCGCTCAGAGGGTGCTTTCCGAGTGTCCTTGGTCATTTCCTGATGAGCCTTTCTCCACGCCCCATGCTGGGGGGTCTCCTTCTCGATGCCTTCAGAACATCCACCCAAAGCAAAGCGAATGCCAAGATCCCAGCCCTGCCCCTGGGGTGGCTGTGCCTCAGCTCCTGGATGCAGGCTTGCACCGCTCACTCTGACACTCACCTACCAGAACTTCACCCACTGCAGCAGGCCAGGGCGCGCCCGGGAAGCCTGCAGGACAGGGAGAACGTCTGAGTGGCCATGGCCCTGGCCCTGCACACCCTCTGGCCCCAGACCCCTTCTCTCAGGAGCCAGATTTTCTCTGCCCCACTACTCACCGAGGAAGAAGGCGTGGCTCCCCCCTGGAAAGAGATCAGAGGAGGTGATGTGGGGCTACAGTGACCTCTGCCATGTCTTCGGGGCCCAGAGGCAGGCTCAGACCCAGATTATCTTGGAAGTCCTTGGGTCTCACTGTGGACATGCAGCCCACGGACTTTCTTTCAAAGCAGATTTATCATCCTAAGTACATTTACCCAAGATGAGCACACACTGGCCAAGTAGAGTGAACAGAAGGTAGACAGGTAGATAGGTGTCCTTCCGCCTGCTAGGTGGATGGGTAGAAATTGGCCACCAACCATTGGCGAGCGGATACCCACGGGCAGCATTAACTGCTTCTTTACCGGCTTCCAGTCAGGAGGTGACTCCTGATCTCTCAGCAGAAAGTCCTGTCCCTGAGGCTAGGGGCTTCCTTGTTCTGAGAGATGGAGGGAAATAGCACCCGTTTTTTCTTCACCAGCATAATTAGTATTTAGCATGTTCATTTACTGAATTTATAAGATTGCTTTCTTTGCAACTGAACGAAACAAGTCGCAGAGTTGTTTTGTTCTGTTTTGTTTCTGTTATCTCCTTTGTGGAACGAAGCATTAATTTCCCCACCAACCACAAGTTTCTGGGCAAGCCTCCCCTAAGTGTTAGTGTGCCCCCCTCTCGCCCTGCCCCCCACCCCCACCCCCCACGAAAGTCAGCAGTTAAAGAGGTGGAGAGAACATGGGAAGGCTGCTAGTTTTGCTGTGTGTCATGTGAGTTTTTTTGGAGCTGTATATCACTCTTTGAGAGGATGTTGGTTCCCAGTTTCCTCCAGGGCATGTGACACAGCTGCTGCCCCCTTGTAACCTTTTCTGAGTGGGTGGGTGTGGAGAACATTGAACCTCCCACCCTCCACTTCCAGATGGCTCTCAGGGAGCCCGAGTCTCCCTACACAGGGGGCGAGACATGACTTTCAAAATGAACAGGAGTCAGCCTCAGCTAAGCCTGGCCGGGAGAGCCTCCCTCCCTCACCCCCCATGCAGAGACCCCAGTGGGGAAAGAGGGCAGTTGGAGTCTTACCTGAGAGGGGATCTTGGCTGCGTTCTGCCCACCAGAGGGAGTAGGGTACACCTGCTGGTTATAGGTGTTCTGTGGGAAAAAGCCAGGGGGCGGGGGGAGCAGGGTGTTGGTAGAAGAGAAAGGATGAGGGCATTTTGCTGTGGAATAAATATCCTGGCTCCTGGCCTGGGCCAGACCTGTCTCTATGCCCCCGCCTTCACTCCACGTGTCATGCATTTTTTTCCATAGAATCTTCCTTCCGCCAGCCAGAGCCCACGGTCTCACCTCACTTACAGTCCCAATCCAAATGGCCCTTCTTCCCCCTTCCCTGGTACCTCTCCCGGCTCCTCGAGTGTTACTCGGGAGATGAAGGCAGGAGACCAAGGAAATGAGTGAGGTTTGATTCAGATGGTCAGGTGGCAGAGATGTCTTACCTTAGAAGTCACAGCGGCCACCTCTTGCCGTCCCGAGCCAGACTGAGAGAACAACAGAATGGGGGTGTGGAGGAAAGCAAATTTCAGATTGGCCAGCCCTGAGAACCAGACCGAGAGGGACCTGGGGCCATCAAAGGCAGTCTGAGGGCAGAGCGACTCACCTGACTGGCACTGCCCGACCTCTTCTGGAGCGAGGACGCATCAGCACCCTGGAAGGGAGAGAGCCGCCGTGAGGGTGTCCTTGTCCAAGGTCCTTAGGGCCCTGCCAGACTCGCGGGGCTCCAGCAGCCTGCTGCCTAGGCTCTGCCCTCCCATAGGAGCACCAGCACCCACGCACCCCACCGCACCACTCTCCATGGTCCAGGATCAGCACTGCCTCCAGAGAAGGCAGTGAGCCTGGAGGACACTGATGACCCCGATAGATGCAGGACAGATTTCTACACTCAGTTTTGGGGAGCGAGGCACCCCCACCCCCAGCCGTGCATCTGGAGCTTCGGCAGGCCGGCCTGGGACTGAGCAGGAATGGCAAGTGAGCGAGGCCCACACGGCTCCCTTGGGGCAGACACGGCACCTCAGCCCCAACCCACCTTCTGCCGACACCAAACCCTGCTCCCTCCTTAGCCCTATAATTCCTGTTCACAAACACTGTTCCCATAGGGTTCCTGGAAGGATGGCCTGTTATCCTCAGCAAACAGGCAAAGTGAAGTGATTAGATTGGCACTGGGCCGAAGGAGAGAGAGAGAGGGGAGAACTGCAAGAAAGCCCATCAAGCCACGTGAGACACAGCACCGGTGCACGGGCCATCTCCCCCCACCCCCACCCCCAGTCAGGGCAAGTGGAAAATTAGCAGCAGCGGGAGAGTTTAGCTTCTGCGACCACCCCTTCTCCACTTGGAACCCCCACTCCCACCCCCCCTACACACACACACACATACACACAGGGTTAGGATGTTCCTCCTAACTCTGACTTAACTCCCATTGAATTTTAGCCCCACTCTTAGCCCTAACACTGAGGTCACAAACTGCTTGACCACAGGCCTCCGGGTATTTTTTTGCTTGGCCTGCATTTTTAAATCAAATCAGTTGTGAACAGTTAAAAATCAGATTTCCATCAGACGACACGGCCACACTGGTTATTCATGAGTGCATGACAACACGCACCTGGAGGGCCCTGACCTCCCCCTTTGCGTGGCACCACCTGTCCAGCCTCATGTGCCCGGTCCACACAGATGAGTGAGTGGGCAACCTTTGCGTCAGTGCCCAAAGGCCACTGGCCGTGAAGAATTAAGATGTGGCCTTCTGCAGGACCCCTCCTTCCCAGAACCCAGATACTCAGACCTTCTGCACCTGCTCACGCTTAACCATGGCCTGACCTGCTCCCCTCCTGCCTCCTGTTTCCTTTCAGCCTTCCTCCCTAACACCCCTTTCCCAGTTCTGAGAGTTCACCCCAGCTCCAGGCCCCTCTCTTCCCCATCTCGTGTCCCCTCCCCCTGCTCACCCTGCAGTACCCACCCAGCTGAGGCTCCCCGGGAGCCAGGCCACGCCCAGCAGGACCAGCAGCAGAGCAGAGACAGTGGCTGGCTTCATGTTCCTATGCCTGTGGAGGCCCCAGCCCTGGGCTTCAGCTTTTATCCTAGGGAGGACTGCCCACCCTACTCCTTCTCTAGTGACTCACTGGCTCCTCTCTCCTACCCCACCCCCACTTAGTGTTGCAGAAAGGGAGGAGAGTGGGAAGGGAGGGAGGCGCCCTCTCTCAGCAGGGAAGGTAAGCAACAGGGACTGAATGCAAGCCACTGCCAAGAGCCCAGGTCCCATGTCCCCAGATTTGGACTTCCTGATCCCAAAACGAGAGGTTCTGCCACTCTTACCTCAATAATGGCTTTCCAGTTCAGGAAAGGGGTGTTGTGTTTGAAATCCTAGCGGGAGGAGAAGACATGAGTGGGCCTCAGAGCGGGGAGTGTGGCAACTTGTTGGGAAGTTTCAAGCTCATGTGCAAGAATGGGTTTTGGTGCCTGGGTGTGGTTTGGGGTTAGATGAAGATAAGCATACCAGAGGTTGAGGGTGTTAGCACTTCTGATGGTATTCGGGTGAGATTACCCATCTCAAAAATGAAAAGAGGGCGAATTTTGTGACAGGTGGGCTGGAGCTTGAGGAGGTGGGGAGAGGGACAGATGACCAGATCCCCAGTCCTCTGAAAAGTGAGAGTTCTCCTACCTCCCAGAGTCGGCTGAAGTAGAGCAGGGCGCGTGTGCTGGGGCGCGGGACTTGGCCCTGTAGAGGAAAGGCAGGGTGCAGGTGAGCAGGAAGCCCGGCCCCTTGCTCACCTACACCCCTATTCCTGATACCACCATTGCTCAGCCTTCAGAATGTAATCGTGCCTAAGGTTTGGGGAGAAGCTGGGTGTCTTTTAGAGACACCAGGAAACTGCTTTTTGCTGTGGAATAAATACCCTGGCTCCTGGCAGGGGAAGCAGAGGGAGAGAGATTAGATCTCTGGAGCTGCTAACCAGCCCCCCTTCCCCCCACACACACCACACTCTTCACTCTCCCTGCTTCCCCAGCCTCTGGCAGAACCTCACTGCAGCCAAACCTCGGGACCGGGACCTGCCCCCAGGGCTTCCCGCCTTCTTACCTGCCCTTCCACCCCCAGCCCATTTGCCAAAGCTACGGGGGCTGCGGTTGATCCTTCCAAACCCCCCTGGAACAACAATGGAGACATAAGAAAGGAGCAGAGACCGGAAGTGTGGGGCAGCTACGGTTTATTTCAAGGGTAAGGGTTGAGATTAGTGGTGGGGTAGTGGGGTTTTAAGAAGGGGTGGGGGGGTTCCCATCCATCTGGTAGCTCCTTGTCTGGAGGTCACGGGGTGCGAAAGCTCCTCTGGTCCTGGGCAAAGAAATAAGTTCTAAGAGGGAGCTCAAGGAATAAGAATTCAGGGCCTAATTGGCCAAGTCAGGGATGGATTAGGCCTCTGCTCCTGAAATCTGCAGGGATCATTTTGCCCATGGCTGTCATCCAGCCAAATCCAGATATTCCAGTTTGGGATGGAACACCTCACACTTAGCAAGAACTGTTACATATAGTCTCCCTGTTGTCCCTGCTCACTGGCCCCAGTGCTCAGCTCCCTCCCTGTGAAGACGATGGGCCTTCTGTTCTCCTCTCTGCCCATCTCTGGCCTGCCCCCCCCTTCCTAGATCTGCTCCTGGGGGAGCTGCCCCAAATGGATCCTGCCTAACTGTGAGCGCTCCCTTTACTGCCCCTCCCCCCAGATGTGCAAGAATGTCCACTGCCTTCCTGGCCCCCAGGAAGTATCAGTCTGTGCCTCTGACCCTAAGTTCCTCGTGCTCTGGGGCCTCATCTACCCCAGCTCCATGGTAAGGAGCCTCGCGCCTACCAGAGACCATTCTCTCTAAAACAGAAACAGTCGGGGCACCTAGGCGGCTCAGTTGGTTAAATGTCTGCCTTCCACTCGGGTCAAGATCTCAGGGTCCTGGGATCGAATCCCGCATGGGCTCCCTGCTCAGCGGGAAGCCTGCTCTCCCTCTGCCTGACGCTCCCCCTGCTTGTGAGTGCTCTCTCTCTGACAAATAAATAAATACAATCTTTAAAATAAAAATAAAGCAGAAACAGTCCATTTGGCTCCTTTAGTTCATCCAAACCTGCACCGCGCTGCACTTTTACTCTCCCACCTTCTTCCCCGAGTTGCAGACTTGGCCTTGCCTGAGGGTAGGGCTTTCTCTTCACCTCCCTGTCTACCACCACCTTGTCTCCCCCACAAGTTTTAGAGGGCAGGGAGCCTTGTCTTCCTTCTTTTACGGTAAGGGTCCGAAGCCCAGCTGCTGGGGTGACTGTGCCGGGCAGCGCCCTGTGGCACCTGGAGAGAAGCAGCCGCTAGTCAGCTCTTGTCTGTCAGAGGAGCTTGAGCTGGAGGAAAGAGAGCCCCGCATTGCCTCGTTTTTCAAGAGAAGCCAGAATTCCGAGTGTTTTATAAAACCTCTCAGTTTTTAAACTTTGGCAACTGATTCACAGTGTCTTTAAAATTAAAAAAACAAATGGATCAAACAAAGCACATCAGTGGGCCGTCAATTGCAACTTCTGCCTTTGGTGTTTGTTCATGCTGTTGGTCTGCCTCTGCTCTGGAGGTGCGTCTGCTATTTAGGTGTCAAATCAGCCTGGCCAGGGGTTCCCCTGAACATGGGAGGGGTGGGGGGGAAGGAGAGAGGGGTTCTGGGCCCCGAGTGCCTCCTAAACTCACGCACACCCAGGGTCCAGAGCGCCTGGCACGCAGCCGGCACCGGGCACACAATCGCTTCCTTTCCCTTCTCTCCCGGCGTCAGTCCTCCTGGGGACCTTGAGCGCCTCCTGACTGTTCAGTCCTGCCCCCTACCCTGCCTCTGCTACCTCTCTGGTTTCCTGAGGACTAGGCCTCCTCACTCTCCCCTTAACCTTCCAGGTCTCGTTGGAGAAACTGAGGTTCACGCCTGTTCAGTCTGCACACTGAGACATGAAAGAGGCCCATTCCTTCCTCATCCTGGACTCCCAGCTGTTTCCAAACCACCCCCTCTTCTCAGCTCTGCCTCCTTCCTCTTTTTGTCCTTTTTTTAAGCACTGGACAAAACGCCCTTCCAGCGCCACCATCGTTTTCCCCAGCTCCCCACTCGGGGGGTTAGCAGTTAGCTTTCTTCTGCTTCCCTCTCCCACAGAGAGCGAATGGTACGGCCTTCCAGCCCTTACCTTGTTTATGGCATCCCAGTTAATGAAACCCAGCTTGGATTTAAAATTCTGCAGAGATTAAAAAAAAAAAAAAAAAAGATGGAAAATGGCAAATTGAGTTGTAATGTAATGTTGGCTCGGGGCCTCCGGGCAAGAGGTCAGGGGCCATCACTGATGTTCAGTCCTTCTGGAAAGAGGACTTCAGCCTAAAGGGCAGAGGGCCAGAGCTTTGCTTTTCCAAAGAGTGAGCAGAGAGATCTTGCATGAACTCACCTTCCAGAAAGTGTCAAAGTTGAAGAGCCCAGGAGACGTCTGAGAGTTCTAAGGAACCGAAGAGAAAGGGGATGAGAGTAGGAACTCACCCTGTGAGCGAAAGGCAGGGGCAGAAGCTCTGGGGGTCAGGAGGGGAGGCAGGGATTGCTTGACACCATGGTCCCGGCCAAAGGTGGGGTAATGCCTCCAATCACCAAGGTATTGATCCCACTGAGAGTGTCACCTCTTCCACCGGACCCTTTGCCACTGGGTAGGAAGGGGGGACTATTGTCCAAGCCCTGTGCCTCCTGTCATGCATGCCACCTATCAGCCTGCTCCTGGCCCACCATCTCTGCCTTTGCTCAAGCTCTGTGTACTCTGTGTAAAGCTACCTCCTCTCCTTTTTCACACAGCGGCTAGGAAATCCCACCTTCTTGGAATGATTTGCCACTTATTCCTAGAATAACCCTGCCCAGTCCCTTGAATCATATTCCTATTCTGCCTCCCCCAGAGCCTGTCCCCAAAATGCTGCTGGGAGCTAATGTGTACTCAGCCCCACCATGCACCTAGCACAGTGCCTTATCCCGCCACATTTCCTGTGTCTCCACAGGAGACATCTCCACTTGACAGATGAGGGAAGCAAACTCAGAGCTGTCCAGCAGCGTGCCTCACGATCTGTCTCCTTGTCAGACTCCAGTGTCCAGATCCTGAGCCACCTTGCTCTGGTTATGGTGCAGAAAGCTCTGCAGTAACTGTGGGGTTAAGCAAGGTAGGTTTTGCCGTTCCCATTTTACCCAAGAGGAGGCCCAGGCTCAGGTCAACTGCCCTGCCTGAAGATGCACAGATGACAGGTAGGACAGCTGTCCTCTGAACCCCCATCTTCTAACTCAGAGGTCACTGCTTTCCCCTTCTCAACACTTCTTAAGTATGGTTTCCAAAAATAGCCCCTTGACCATTCTCCTGTTACTTTTGGCTATGTTTCCCCTCGCAGTGATAATACACAGTGCGGATCACAGTTTGAAGAAGGGAGAGAATGGATGAACCAAGGAGACAGGGATTCCAGACCCCTGTCTGGTCTCCTGGTGGTCACTCACCACAGAGAGCAGCTTGCAAGAAGATACTGAGGTTTCTGTTTCTTTTCCCCGTCCCTTAGCCTTCTGTCCCCACACTCTACCACCCCTTCTCCTAAAGCCATCCCTGCTCACCTGATAATTGTCTTCGGGGCCCCCAACCAGGCGACTGCCCTCTTTGCTTATTTCCTGCGGAGAGAGAAAATGGAGAAGAGTCGCTGAGGAAGCAGGTAACATGCAGGATGAGAGGGTAGGCAAGCAGGATGTGGGCCAGGGACTCCTGAATCAGGGGACTGACGCACGAACATAGCAGAAGATTTCCCAGAGCCCCAAGAGAGGCTCTTCTCCCTGGAAAATCTTCTTTCAACTTCCTGTGGATTGGGTTATTGCTCACTTACAATACTTATTGGCGACATAACCATCTCCTTATATTCACTTCTGCAAACTGCCCAAAATCCAACAGGAAGGGCCTTTGCCACAAAAGTATCTGAATTGTCCCCTGATTTTGAGGCAGAAGCCAGCCAGCCTGTTGGACTGAACTGATTCAGACTGCGGGACACAGTCTGGGCAGATGTGTTGAATTGGTCAGAAAGGGGATGCTGGCTAGAGAATCAGCAGGAGACTAAGTGGCACAGAAGTCACCTCGTTCCTCTCCTCCTAAGTTAGAGGGAGGTGCCTCTTGAGTCCCACTTTCCCGGGACTGAGATGAATTCCCCGAGGTAAGATCAAGACCAGCCTGCGGTGCGGGACTATCTGCACTGTTAGCATTGCTACTGCAAAGTTGACCTCCATCCCATCTCCCGCCACCAGTCTCTACCCTCAAGGCCGGTCATCTCCTTACCCTGATGTCACCATAGCTGCCGGAGCCTCCCTGTCCTTCTCCAGAGCCCTGAGGGATGAGACAGTGCAACAGAGATCATTGTTTTAGATCTTAGGTCCATCCCTACACCTTTATGTACTGATTTAATACAGTTCCTCTAAAAATCCTCATGGAATTCTCTTTTGGAACTGGTCAAAATAATCTTGGAATTCATCTGGAAGAATAAGTGTTTAAGAATAGGTGAGAAAACACTTGGAAAAGACAGGCAACAAAGGAGGACTTGTACTGGCAGATATTAAGGTACCATAAAGAAAGCAGCGGCACAGAACAGATGAGTCAGTTTAACCAAATAGAACTCCCAGAAGCTTTCCCAAAATATGAAGGTATTTACAAGTGACATCGTACATCAGTGGTGTAAATAATTCAATGTGTGTGGCTGGGAACACCAGTTAAATATCTGGGGGGGTGCAGGGGGCACTTAGTTATACCTTGCTGGTCCCCCCTTCTGTTTTTATCCGGTTTTCCCTTCGAGAGCACATAGCTCTGATCCAAAGTGTGGGGCAAGTCTAGCCGAACTGAGGAATGGGACTAGATTGTATACAGCAAAGTAAAGCCCAGATAGATTAAAGAGTTAAATAGAAAAAATGAAAGTATAGATGTATTAGTAGTTCCAGAAGAAAATTGAGGCCCTTTTCTTTTCAAGAGCAGAAACCGTAGAAGAAGAGACTGGTATATTTGACTACCTGTTTAAGACTTTGATACACAAAACACTAGAAAAGAGTTACAAGCCGGGAGCTTTCCTAACACCTGTCTACCCACAGAGGTTAGTATCCTTAATATCCAAGGAGCCTAATATTCAGGGAGCCTTCTCCCCATCGGCTGCGCTCACACCAGCGGACATCGGCCTTGCCCGAACCTGGGAGAAACCAAAATCTCAGCCCCACCCCAGGCCTGCTGACTCAGAAGCTGCATTTTCACAAGACCTCTAGGTGATTCGTGGGGACCTTAGCATAACACGTCCTCTTGTCAGTGCTGCAGGTGCTGACAGGAAGCCCAGATTTCCAGAATGACTAGGAGGGAAGTGTACCCATTCCAAACCCAGTTTCCAAATGCTATTAAAGAGGTCACGGTATTCTGTTCACCGGCCAGGTAGGTGTAGGTCGTTTGAAGTGATTATGTTTCTAAAAAGGACTGGTTTCTATGTAATTTTTCACAGCCCCATCCACGGTATAAAGTGAGGCACATCACATAAGGATTTGCAATTATTACTTTGGAGATTGTTAATATTTGTAGGAGTATGCGTTTGGTTTCTTCCCCACAGACGGGGCCGGGATGGAGGTTAGCCTTAGGAGTGGCGCCAAGCAGGAGTGGGCACAATCCCAAGTTTGGCTCTCACCTGACCCCCAGATCCTCCGGATATGCGGACTTCATTCCCTGGGCTGTCACACTGTGAGAGAGACGGAGACAGTTTTCCCTCTGTTGCCACCGAGACCCCAATCCCAGCCCCCACACTGCTAGCCTGCAGCCGCCCCACCTCAGCCCATTCTCAGCTCTGGCCGGTGCTCTCCCAGCTCCCCCATCATCCGAGGGGCCGTAGCACCCCTTCTTTCCCCTCCCCTTCAGGGAAAGGAGGCCGATCTGTGCAGGTGTGCCCTCAGCGGACACTCACCCCGGGTTTATCTCCGCCGCCACTTCCACCGCCATTTCCGCCTCCACTGCTACCGGAGGAAGAGCCACCATTGCTACCCCAGGAAGAGCCGGTATTGTGTCCCTAGGAGGGGAAGCAAGAGTCCACACAGCAACTTTTTTTCTTATTATTAAAGATTTTGTTCATTTATTTAACGGGGAGAGAGCACAAGTAGGCAGAGAGGCAGGCAGAGGGAGAGGGAGAAGCAGGCTCTCCGCCGAGCAGGGAGCCAGACATGGGACTCGATCCCAGGACCTCGGGATCATGACCTGAGCCGAAGGCAGCCGCTTAACCGACTAAGCCACCCAGGCGCCCCTCCACACAGCGTCTTAGAGGGACTCAGCGGGAACCAGATAGTTGCCAGGGTGTTATGATTTGTTTACTCCCTTCTGCCCAACCTCCATCTCTTCCCATCTTGAGCCAGCCGGCCCCTGAGGCAGTAATTCGGAGCACAAGGGACAGGTGTGGCCAAGTGTATTTGGAAATGTGGGACAGTTTGGGGATTCTGAGCTGCTGTCCTCTCCCCCCGCCCCCCCATCACCTGCCTGAAGTGAAAAGGCCTCTGGAGCCTAACGTCTTAGAGCCTTGACGGTGGTACCTAGGGGCTCATTCGGTCCGCCCCCTGCCTCTCCTCACCCCTCCCTCTCCTGGAACCTAGAAAGAGCAAGAAGGGACCCAGAGAGGCCTTACCTGGGAGCCTGAATAGCCGCTTTGATCAAAATTCCTAGAATTTTCTAAGGGACGGTCCTAGATTGGGAGGGAAAGCAGGTAGTATGAGGAACAGTAAATTAAAGCAGCTTATGTGACCTGGCTCGTTCTCGTTACTTCCCTCTTCTTGCCGCAGACGTTTCCCAGATACCCAAGGAAGCCAACTGTGCTCCCGCTTTGTGGGGCCCCCTCTGTGGGAGAGCCACGCTCTGTGGCTGCCCGGCCATGGTCTCCTCCCGGACCCCTCATGTGCCCTGTATTTATCGGCGTCACCTACACCACAGTGCCGTACGTGTCCTGGTCTCTGCGTGTGTGCAACACGCTTGCCCCCGTTCTCTTGGGAGCTTCCCAGGCCGATGCCCGGTTTCCTGTGTCCACCTGTCTTCTTCCCTCTGCCAGCGCCCTCTCTAGTCAGATCTGCCCCGCGGCCGCGGGAATCAGCCAGGAGGCAGAGCGTCCCCACCCGCGCGCAGCTGAGCAGAAGGGAGCCAAGCGGGCGGGCGCAGGCCAGGCACCTGTGCAGGGGCGTCACCCGGCTGTGTCAGGAACCCTGCCTGGCAGGGCCGGGCAGGTGGGGGGCAGGAGCTGAGGAGCCCCAGGATGGCGAGCAGAGGAGCAGAACTCACCCAGCTGGGCCCGTAACTGCTGCCACCACCACCGCTGGCACCTCCGCCGCTGCCTCCCTAAGGGGCAGGAAGAGACCAGAGTGAGAACATCAGGAGTGTTGGCTTCCCTCCCTCGCCTCCCTCTCTGGCTCCAGCATATTTCCTGTGCGCAGTGGAGGGAGCCGGCATTCTGTCGACTCCCTGCGCAAAATGCCTCTGATGGCCTGTCCCCTTACCCCTGAGCTGCTGGAGCTTCCGCCTGAGCCGGATGGCGGGGGGTTGGTGCACTGCGGAGGAAAGTTTCCAGGGATGGGTGAGTTTCCAGACTTGGGTCAAAGCCATCGCCACAGGCCAGGCTCTCCTGCTTCCTGTGGCTTGGCCTTCTTTCCCCACGTGCCCGTGCCCCTTCCCTCCCCTCTTCCTGACCCATCTCTTCCCTGTCAGTCTGCCTTGTACCTCAACCCCCATCCTTCTTTCTTTCCTGTTCGTCTCTCCTACTTTCTGTCACATGCACCTGGACACCCTCTTCTTCCTGACTCTTCCCCTTACCTCTGTGTGTGAGTTGCTGCCTCTCATGGAGCCGTAACCGGGTTGGACCACAGTCCCCTGCAGAGAGGGGTACGGACAGAAAGATGAGGGAGGTGTGGAGAGCGTGGGCTTGAAGGGCAGGAGGTTGTAAGCCTCGGGGCTGGGGTGGTTGCTGTACCTGAGCGTTGGTGCCCGAGCTGAAAGACCCTCCATTGCTTCCTTGGCCCCATGGGCCTCCCTGAGAGTGGGCTCCAAAGCTTCCATCTGAACCTCGGGGGTATCCCTGGCCCCACGGAGTCCCTGGCCCTCCAGGATTGCCCTGGCTGTGGCCTCCAGAGCCACCCTGGGAGCCAAAGATGCCATGGCCTCCAGATGGAGGCTGGCCGTTGGTTCCCTGCAAGAGCAACACACCTGCACTGAGTGTGTGTGCCTTACCCCCTCTCTGATGGGGGGCGGGGGCAGCACAGCAGGACATAGGCAGAGGCAGGTAGAGGGAGACCCCAGCGTGGTAGAAGAAGGATGCATCATCACATGGAGGGAAGCCACCCCAGATAGCCACAAATAAGAGACCCAGTCATCCTTCCAACTGATTCCCAAGATTCTCAACCCAACTGCCCACAGCGTCCCGTTTCCACACCCAGCTGCCAGCTACTCACCCGAGCACCGCTGCTGCCAGGCATCCCCTGCCAGGAGCTGTGGACAGCATCCCCTCCATGTCGAATGATGTTTTCAACCTGCCTGCCAGCCTCACCCGCAGTGTTTCCAAGGGCATGGGCTGCTTCCCCCATGCTGTGGCCCATGACCTCCCTGGTTGCGGAGCTGGCTGCCCCTCCAGCCCCTTGGCCAACAGCCTCTTCGACTCCGTGGCTAATGGCCTCTCCCACCCCCTTTCCAATGGCCTCTCCCACCCCCTGTCCCACGGCCTTCCCAGCACCTGCTCCAGCACTCTCCCCTCCTCTCGGCAGTGGGCCAGCCCCCCCACTGCCCAGGCACAGGGCCAGCAGGAGGCAGGCCAGGGAGCCCTGTGACTTCATCTCTGCCTCACTCTTCTCCCTCCCGTCTTCTTCCCACCTGAGCTTCCTTCGCTTTGCCCTTCCTCCCCCTCCGTGTGCCTGCGTGTGCCCTCCTCTGCGCTCTGCCCCCTGACTTCCTCTGCTGTCCCCCTCAGTCCGCAGCCTTCTCTCTCCTTTCCTGGACTCCCCTGCCTTCCCAGAGTCTCCTCCCTGCCACCACTCCTTATACCGTGGCCTGGGAGACGGGGACAGGGCTGGGTAGCCCAGAGTCCCTCCCTCGTGACTCAGGGCCAGCCACCGATAGGGTAATGAGCTGTAATTGTGAGCCTGAGAGTCTGTGTTGAAACAGAGAGGGGAGCCCAAGCATCAGGGAGGGGGGACAGAATGGGATAAGGCAGGTGCCAAAGTGTTCCGATTTCCTAACCCCAGGAATTTGGGGCGCAGGGTGGGGATGGGGACATCTGAGGAGATGGTTGGTTGGTGTCTCCTCGAGGTGATGGGGTGGAGGGTCTCAGGAGAAGGGAACCCCAGGCGGGACCCAACCGGGAGGGAAACGTAGGGAGCCCAGCGGGGCGGGACCCACCCGAGGGGTAAGCCAGCCTGGCTCAGGGGCCCCGGGATGAGCGGCAGCTGCCCTCTCTTGGCCTTGCTCTCTCAGTTTTGGCGGCCTTTTTCTCTCCCATCTCTCTTCCCTCCCATACTGCCACCTAAAGGTGACTGTCCTCACACTCTTCCATACCTCCCAGCCCACAGAGTCTGGCAGCTGTGAGACTGCCCTCCGCGCGGACCCCAGGTACCAAGGAAGGAAGTGGCCAGCCTGAGAGGGGTCATCAGGGCGTCTCAGCACTGGGGCTGCTCTTGGCCGAGAAAGCTGGGTGCGGAGCAAGGAACTGGGCGGGCCAGCCACCCCCAGGCCATGAGTGGGAGGGAGCAGCTGACCCAGGCACCCATCCTGTTTACCTGGCCCACAGGGGCACGTGTGTGAGCTCAGAGCCTCCTGAGAGGACCGGTACTGCTGCTCGCCCCACCCACCCCCAGTCTCCCCAGGGCCTGGCCGCACCAGCGGGGGAGGAGGGGTCAGCGTGAGCCCCCACCCCACCCCCTTCCAGGGCCCCAGGTCAGCAGCACGGCCCTCTCCTCGTCCCAGCTCAGGACGCAGGGCTCAGGCATCTTCCCCATCTCGGCCCTGTCCAGCACCCGGCTGCTTCTCTGCTCCCAGGACCCCTGGGCCTCCCACTCGTCGCCGGCCTTGTATCACTGGAACTCATCACCAAGTTAGGAGGGGCTGGTTTCCATCTGCCTTTCCCAATGTCTCTCAGTCAGTCTCTCCACCCCAGCACCCGCACCCCAACTTGTAACATCCAACACCTCTCACCATGTAAACACAACCCCTGTCTGTCCTGGGCACCTACTACCTCCCTGTTATTCCACCTCTCTTTAATGACAGTGATAATGGTGGTAGTGGTAACCATCATCGTAATTGTCAGTGCAGCTCCAGTCTATCCACAGCTCTGTGTGCCCAGCGCCGGACCAAGCGCTTTAAGGCTCACACAGCCCTGGCAGATAGTCTTAGTATCCCCCCATTTAGAGACAGACAATCTGGGGCTCAGAGGGGAATGGTGGTGTGTGGTAGAGCCAAAGCCAAGCCCAGGCCTGCTCCACTTCTAAACCCTGCTCCCAGCACGTTCTTTCGTCCTCTGTCTCAGACCTCCCCCCCCCCCCCCCCGCTTGTCAAAACCTTCACTCTTCTCTGGATGGAATTGGTGGTGGCTTTGCCCTGGGGCCTTATGGAGGGCAGGGGCAGGGGGGCAGGAGTAAATCTGAGGCCTCCGGATTGCTGATGGACACCTCGGCCCCTGAGCCGGCTGCCTCCGCGTCCAAGGGCAGGACCATGGGGCTGGAGGTAGAGCGCTCCCTGCTTCAGAGATTCATTCCCACACTTCCCTCATGGGATACCACCTTCACCGTGGTATGTATCTGCCCCCTGACCCAGCTCTGTTACTAGTGTTTTTCTTTAAGCCAGCTTACTTTCTTAAGCATATTTTATGTCGCTACTGTAAGTGGAGAGCCAGGATCACTTGCCCATAAAGAGAAAGTACCAGAAAACACAGAAGGAGATTGGCAAGTATGAGGGAGGTATTCAAGGCACAGGAGCACAGAAGTTGAGTCTTCTTCTCTAACATAATCAGAAAGTTTCAGAGAAAATTGAGAAAAGGGCACGGCTCTCACTGTGTGATTCAGACTTATTCAAAGCCATGTTCCTGAACCAGCTGGATTCTCCCATGCACTCCCATGCTCTGCCTTCTGGAGAAAACTACCCTCAGGCATCTCTGGACCTGAGAGGTCACCTCACGTGGTCTGCAGGCATATTTATGAAATACCTGTTGTGAACCAAATAGAAGGCTAAGTGCTTCCACATGCATGATCTCATTTAATCCTTACGACAACCTCGGGGCGGGGGGGCGGGTAGACATTCCCATTTTACAGGTGAGGTAACTGAGGCCCAGGGCTGGTAAACACATACATAATAGCGTATTTAAAAGAGATGGTGGTAAAATGGTGCTGTCCGAATATGACCCAGGTCTGTCTGACTCCAAACAGCTTTTTCTCCTACATCCATGCCTCCTTGGTTCTTGTACCTAATGGCGTCCACAAATCTGAACTGCCTGACCTCATGTCCTCTGATTTCAGCTTTTCTAAGTCACTATTTCATTCATTCTGTAAGTATTTATTGAGTACCTACTGTGCTGTGTGTCACACCTGTTCTAGGCACGGGGATACAGTGTAGAAGATCATCTAAATCTCTCTCCTTAGGGAGCTCACATTCATTGTGAGGAGGTTGGACAATAAACGTATCAGGTGGTGAGCACTAATGAAGAAAAATAGAGGGAGGTGGGGGACTAGAGAAGACAGAGTATTTTAAATCGGGTAACCAGGAAAGGCTCTTCAAGATGTGACCTATGAACTGACACCCAAAGGAAGTGAGAGAGTGAGCCATGAGGACGTCTGGGGATAGGGTATCCCAAGCGGAGGGACAGCAGTGCAAAGGCCCTGGGGCAGGAACCTACTTACTCTATTTGAGGACCATTGTGACTGGAGCAGGGGGGGGAATGGGAAGAGTTGAAGTCAAAGTCAAAGAGAAACTGGCCCAGACGGGGGGACTTGGGGCCATTGTGAGGATTCTGATTCTTATTCTGAATGAAGTAGAACCAGGGGAAGGTTTTGACTGAGGAGGGCTGTGGTCTGACTCAGTGTTAACAGGGTCCCTCTGAGGAACAGGCTGGGGGGCAAGGGGCAGGAGGTGGGTACAGAGACCAGGGAGGAGGCTTCAGGGTGGGGGGTGGACAGAGGCTGGACTCAAGCAGAGAGAGGAGATGGGGCTTTGGATCTGGGTGATGTCTCTGCTCCCCTCGGTGGTATCCCGAGCCTCCAGCTGGCATCTGCTGATCCACCTGTGCGCAGTACCTATCCTGCCGCCGAGCTTCAGATCCTGACTCCTCCCCTTACTAGCTGCGATCTTAACCCACCTGTGCAGCGGTTTCCTTGTCTATCAGAGGCAGGAATGCAGGGGTGAAGTGAGGGAATCCTGGCGGGGTGCTCAGAACAATGCCTGGCACGCTCCTGTGCACTCACTATGTGTTCTTGCTAGTGGTGGGCACGTTGATGTTGGAGTATTTGCTTGGCAGTTTAATTGCGAGACACATACACAGGCACGCACACACCTCCTGAAGGCAGAAACTTAATTTTAAAGAGGACTTATTTTGAAGTAGCCCCCCTCCTCGCCGAGGGTCCCAGGGAGGCCAGCCATCTCGGCCACCAGCAGAGACCAGCAGCTGGGAAGTGCTCGTGACTAGGAGGAGCCGGGCCATCACCACTCACTAGCTGGGCGGCCTCAGTCTGGGAGGGGGAACCATCATGGTGCCTGGCTCACGGGGAGCTCGAGAGGATGGAATGAACCTGTCTGTAAGTGCTCAGCACAGACGTAGTCAGCACCCAATAAAAGAGAGCCTCCCCTCTGTTAGCTGCCAGCCATCTGTGCCTGGCCTCGGCCTCTCCTCTGGAACATGTTAGTCTAGGGGGAAAATGGACATTAAATGAGTAAATATATAATTACACATTGTCATAAGCACTGTGAAGAAAAAGATCAGTGTGCCAGGCCAGAGAATAGAAAGGTGGCCCTTTGGGTGGTGTGGTCAGGACAGCCGACACCTGCAGGGTAAGGAAGCACTGGCACAGGGGAAAGAGGGACACAGAGAATATTCCTGGCGGACGGAGGTGCACACCGGACCCCGAGACAGAAGTGAGCCAGGCCTCGTTTACCCTTGAAAACCGGCTAAGTTCTTTTCCAGAAGCCTCCCAAGATTGACACCCCCCCCACACACACACACCCCCATAGGATTATCCCATATCACTTTGACACTTTCAGGACCCCCATCCAAGTAAACCCAGCAACAAAATGTGCGTACAAATAAAATCGGTGAAAGCTTTTACTTCAGGAAAGAGAGATTCCCTAGAATATGCCCTTTCCAGAAGGGACGACTCCAGTTTGTATGAAATGAGCTCCAGCACAGAGTAGACCCTCAATAAATGTGTGATGTGAATGAATGCTTCTTGTTCATTAAAATGCGGGAAATGGACAATTGCCATTTAACGTATTGATGCGTGGCTGCATGGGTAGATATGTGACAGATGGACGTGTGATCAAGCAAGGAGAGTAAACTGTTAATGGTAGACTATAAGGGGTGGCTACGCAGGTATTCACTATAAACCTCATCTTTATGGTGCGTTTGAAATATTTTCAAATTAAAATATCGTAGGGGAAGGGAAGGACCATAGGTCGTGAAAATGATGGTATTCTACAAATCAGGAAAAATGCAGTGAACATGAAGTCTCGGGAGCGTCACCTTTATTGTACACATGCAGCCCCCACCCCCACCCCTCCTGGTGGCATCTAGTTCTTTTCGATGCATTGCTTCATATTTGTTTTCATATTCTGTTTATGCACCTTGTATCCCCCGGGAAGCCTGTAAATTCCCCAAGGGCAATTTTGGGCCTCCTATTTTTGGTCCCACAATTGATGGAATTTTGGTGTCGGAAGCTATGTTTGCAGTCCTCCCCTGCAGACAACCCCCCCAAGACACACACACACACACACACAAGCACACACATATACAGAAGGAAACTGTGGCCCCCAGAAGGGAAGGAAGCTGCCCACAGGTACATGGTCCTACTAGGAATGCACACCTCCCGGCACACAGACCGGTGCTTGGCAAGCCTTCTAGAGACTTTCTAGGCAACCGTGAAAGGTCAGGTTCTGGCAGTGGACAGCCAGGGCCCTGGGCCCTCTGAGCCTCCGTTTTCCTCATCCATACAATGGGGATCACAAAAGGGCTTCTGCCTTTGGGTTATGAGAGGCTTAAATGGTTTCAGCTCTTCACACAGTACTGGAAGCTAGCTAGTGCTTAGTGAACAGTCGCTGCTGTCATGCATCTGAAAACCGGGCCTTCTGTGTCCCCTTTCCTGTCCATCTTAAGGAGGCCCACCCTCCTGTCACCAGGGTGCTTTCCCCCTGGGCCTTTGGTGCTCCTCCCCATGCAAGCACCTCCCACACGTAGCTTCTTCCTTTCCTGTCTGCACCATTCCCCACTGCTTGATGCCAAAAGGAAAAGACCGTATTTTCAGAATATGCTTTGTCGCTCAAAGTCCTTTCCCCTCCACTTCCTGACTATGTGACCTTGGTCATGTTTCTTAACCTGCGGGAGCCTCCATGTGCTTCTCTGTAACAGAACCTCTTACCTAAGGAGGTGGGGGGGGGGAGGATTCAGTGATGTCATGCGTGGAAAGCACCCAGCAGGGAGCCCAGCATTGCACAACAATTACAAGTTACCATTGTTATTCCTTTGGTGCCACACCCCCCAAACGAGGATGCTACCCCCTTGGGCTCCATCTAGGTTCCCGCCATTCTCTTCGCTGGTGCTTCTGCCCCCACTCTGGCCTGAAGTGGCCTTCTCTGCACAGATGCTCCCCTTAGTACCAAGCACGCACGGGTTTTGCCCACTAGCGAAGCCTGGCTTGTCCCCGTGAGCGCCCTCTTACATCTGACCTGCCTGAAATCTCCAGCCCAGCCTTCCTGTGCATCAGCCCCCAGCTCCTTCCACAGAATAGCAAGGAAAGAGAAGCCTCCCCCCACCCACCCCTCCTCGGGGAGCACAGTGGATCATGATGAGAGTATAACGTGTCATATTTATTCACAAACCCCAGTACAGCCCCCTCCCGGGACTCAGGAAATCTGCCCCCCGCCCCCAGCTCCTCCGGGTCATTTCAGCTAGTATGACAACAGGAATGTCAGTCTGCTGAGTGAGGCCAGTGCATCAGTTTAGGGAATGATGTTGGCGATGCTCTGGAAGAGAGGAGAGAGGAAATGAATGCAGGGAACACAGCCCTGAGGGGACCAAGACCTCTGCCCTCACGTCCCCTAGGGAAATGAGGGGGGACATGGCCATTAGCTTCTCAGGCCCTAGGGGTTGCCTATGTTCTGCGGAATGTCTTCAGCAAAGTGGCTCCTAGATTCAGGAAGAACAGGGAGCCAGCCCTCCCAGGGAGAGGTGCCAGGGCCCTGTGGAGGGGCCCAGAAGCCTTGTCTGTTTTGCCTCAGAGGGTCCCCTGGCACCCCCATAGCCCAGGAATAAACAAGGCTGTGCCCCTGGGTTCCGGGCACGGTCCACAAGGGCTGTTCCACACCCTCCTCCTTTTGCCCCAGGCTCATGCAGCCATGCACTACATGCAAAGAGAAAACTGCAAAGCTAGGATTTTGCTCTGCGCCCAGGGTAGGGACCAGGGTCCCCCAGGAGGCTTTCTACTGGGGAGTCCCGTCAGCCAAGGAAAGCCCAGAGCTGCAGGTTCCCACCCCCCAGCATACTGCTATAAGGCAGCAGAGGGCCCCACGGTGGGTTGAGGTAGGGAGGGAATCCGATGAGAAGCGGTGAGCACACGGAGGGGATGGTTTCAGCAGCGCGCCTCCCTCGCTGGCCTCTGGGGGTCTGTTTTGCCAGCTTGCGTTTGCCTCAGCAGGAATGGAAAGCAGCCGGAAGAGGAAAACAGGGTGTAAGGGGCAAAGAGCAGGTGAAGAAAGGGAAGGCCAGAGCTGGGAAACAGGTTGGATGGTGTCTGCAAGGCTGAGAGTGTGTCCACAGTGAAGTTATCCGTGGACAGGCAGTGGGAAGGGAACTTGAGACTCTCTCCAGAGACAGAGAGCAGAAAGTTGAAACCTCCCAGCACTCACCTTCCACAGAGCTGGAATGTTGATGAAGGGCTTGTTGACCGAGGCCTAGAATTCAAGGGCAAGAGGGTTGGTCCCCAGAATCCATCCCACCGCCATCGTAGGGCGGCCTTCCCTCCCCCTACTGAGTCCTTGCTGTGCCCCCGGGGAACTTACTCCAGATGCTACTGTTGTGGTTGCGCCCCCTCCGTGCTGGCCGGTGGAAACGCCTGGGTGAGTGCCCTGCGGACGAAGCCCAGACTGTCATTACAACCCCTCAGCCCTTGAGGATCTCGCAGGTTCCTCTTCCCCGGTGACCTGCCGCCCTCTAGGGGCTGGGGTGGGAGGCAGAAGCTAACCCCCTACCCCCTCATTACCCAGAAAGAAAACCCAAAGCCCATGTCACTGTGGGAATTCTGTGAGACGGGAAGAAAAGCCTGGAAGGATGTCTGCCCCTCCTGACTAGTCTTCCCCCAATTCCCTTTTATTTCAGTGAATGAAACGCCCTCAGTCGCTGAGAAGGGCCTGAATGGAAACTGGGAAGGGAACCCAGACGACCCACGCAAACCCTAGAACCATAGTTTAACCTCAGCCCCGACCTCAGCTCTACCCCGTCTCTACCCCCTCTGGCCTGGTCCCTGACTTCGGTTGATCCCTGACCTCATTTTCCCCTCAGATACTCAGCCGTGCCTTTGCCGCTGCTAGGGCCAGCTTGGATCCCATAACAAACCTCCCCTTCCTGACTCCTTCCCAGTGAAGCCTGCCGTCTGACTCAGAGCCCGTTCCTCTGCCGTGCACACTTCCTGTGGAGTCCCTTCCTCCTCAGCCACCCAGCCCTGGGTCCTCTGCCTGCGGCCCGCGTGGCTGTCGGCTTCCGGGTCTGGGCCAGTCCTCCAGATGGTGTCCCAAAGACTCCTCATGGAGATTGGAGAGTGGGGAACTGAGGCAGGCAGGGGTCAGGCTTCTGGCCCGCTGTGAATGGCGCCCCTTGCCTCCCCCTGGCCTCCAGTATTTGTTGCCTCTACAGAAATCCTCCTGGAGACCTCCCCTGATGGAGCAGTGTCGGGGGGAGGGGGGGAGACAAAGAACCCTGACCTGTGATTGGCCAGACCTGCTCGCTAGCCACCTGACCTTGGCAAATCCCCTTAAAACTCACTTCTATCTCCTTATCTGAGAATCGGGGAGTCAACATCCTCACCCTGACTACCTCAGAGGCTTGTTATGAAAATTAAACAGAAGAGGGCTTATCTCCCAAAGCCATTCCTCATGCTTACTCTGATGCTCTGGGTTTTCTCAACACTCGCTCTGTTTGCACTGCACAAGATCTTGACTCAGTAATCATTTCCTGTTCCCCAGGAGAGGCTTCATGTTCCTGTCTTTACACCTCCTCAACTAGGAGGGCAGCTCCCTGAAGTGCGAAGGTTCTCACTGTCTGATCTAGGGCTTTGCGGACAAGATGGTGTGACCCATCTGACCAGCAGAGCACCAGCTCCTTTGTAAGGAGATGGAGAGGAAGAAAGGGAACGTGATCATAAAGCTCCCCAAGCTTCTTTCACTGAATGAAGGCTACATGGACTACCCAAATGTCCCAAGGGCTTAACCTCTCCCTCCCCCAGCCCCTTCTCCCCATTTCCCCACCCCTGTTCACCTACATTCAGCAGCTGGTTGGCCTCCTTGCCGGCTTGGTTGACCCCATTATGAACATTCTGCTGCAACCTGTCCACCTCCTTCCCGGCCTGGCCAGCAGCATGGTGGACACCTTGGCCAAGTTTATCCGCTTCCTTTCCAGCCTGGCCAGCAGCGTGGTTGACCCCTTGGCCAAATTTCTCTGCCTCCTTCCCGGCCTGGTTGACCCCATCGTGGACCCCTTGGACCACTTTGTCTGCCTCCTTTCCGGCCTGTTCAACGGCATGGTGAACTCCCTGGCCAAAGTGCTCCACCTCCTTCCCAGCCTGGTTGACCCCAGGATGGATCCCTTGGACTATTTTGTCTCCCTCTTCCCCAGCCTTCCCTGCAGCATAATGAACATCATGGCCAAATTTCTCTACCTCCTTCCCAGCCTGGTTAACTCCGTGGTGGACCCCTTGGGCTATTTTGTCTCCCTCCTTCCCAGCCTGCCCAGCAGCGTGGTGGATCCCCTGACCAAATTTCTCCGCCTCCTTCCCAGCCTGGTTAACCCCATGATGGACCCCTTGGATTATTTTTTCTCCCTCTTTCCCAGCCTGCCCACCAGCATGGTGGATTCCCTGGCCAAACTTCTCCGCCTCCTTCCCAGCCTGGTTAACTCCATGGTGGACCCCTTGGACTATTTTGTCTCCCTCCTTCCCAGCCTGCCCAGCAGTGTGGTGGATCCCCTGGCCAAACTTCTCCGCCTCCTTCCCAGCCTGGTTAACCCCGTGATGGATCCCCTGGCCAAACTTCTCCGCCTCCTTCCCAGCCTGGTTAACCCCGTGATGGATCCCCTGACCAAACTTCTCCGCCTCCTTCCCAGCCTGGTTAACCCCGTGATGGATCCCCTGACCAAATTTCTCCGCCTCCTTCCCAGCCTGGTTAACCCCGTGATGGATCCCCTGACCAAACTTCTCTGCCTCGTTCCCAGCCTGCCCGGCAGCATGGTGGACCCCCTGGCCAAACCTCCCCGCCTCGTTCCCAGCCTGGTTAACGCCATGATGGATCCCCTGACCAAACTTCTCCGCCTCCTTCCCAGCCTGGTTAGCCCCATGATGGACCCCCTGACCAAACTTCTCTGCTTCGTTCCCAGCCTGCCCAGTAGCATGGTGGATCCCCTGACCAAACTTCTCCACCTCCTTCCCAGCCTGGTTAACCCCATGATGGACCCCCTGACCAAACTTCTCTGCCTCGTTCCCAGCCTGCCCGGCAGCATGGTGGACCCCCTGGCCAAACCTCCCCGCCTCGTTCCCAGCCTGGTTAACGCCATGATGGATCCCCTGACCAAACTTCTCCGCCTCCTTCCCAGCCTGGTTAGCCCCATGATGGACCCCCTGACCAAACTTCTCTGCTTCGTTCCCAGCCTGCCCCGCAGCATGGTGGGCCCCCTGGCCAAACCTCCCTGCCTCACTTCCCACCTGGTTGACCCCATGATGGACCCCCTGAATCACTTTGTCTGCCTCCTTCCCAACCTGTCCAGCAGCATTGTTGACCCCATGGGCAAACTTCTCTGCCTCCTTTCCTGCTTGTCCGGTGCCACTGTTGATCCCATGGGCTACCTTGTCCAAGCCGTTGTTGAGCCCCTGGACGCCTTTGTCCAGTTCCTTGCCGGCCTGGCTCCCCACGTGGCTAAGTCCATTAAAAACTTTTTCCACTTCCCTTCCAGCGTGAGTGATTCCATTATTGATGCCTTCCAGGGCCTTGCCCACCTCTCTCTCTGCATTGCTCAGCCCTCGGTTGATTCCTTCAATGACCTTCTCAATGGGGTCATCATTGGCCGCCCATCCAGGAAGGGCCCCCAGTAGCAGTAGGAGGGAGCAGGAGCTGACCAAACTGGCAAGGTGCATGTTGTTGGCAGGGTGGGGAGGATGCAGAGAGGAGCCAGAGAAGCAAAGCTGCTATTTATACTCTACCTCCCTCTCTCTTCTCCACCCCTCATGACTCAGTTACCCCTGTGAGGCACTGACTTGGTCCCCAGTCAGGGAGGTATTTCTCAGGGAGCTTGAGTTAAGCAATGCAGAGGAGGAGGAAGAGAAGGTGAGTCATGAATGGAGAACACTCACGTGTCATCTTTCCTCCTTGCCCAGCTCAGGCCCTCCACCCCAAAGCCCAGATGTCTGCCCTTCCAACCACCCCCTCTTTTCATTCCTCACCCACTATCCAGGCCTCCTCTCTCCCAACCTCACCTGCAGTCACCCCCATCCCCAGGACCCAGGCCTAGTTCTTCACTCCTCTCAGGGGATCGAAGGGTCCAGTTTCCCCAGCAGCAAAAGTCTAGGAAGATGGGAGGCTCAGTCAGGGGGGAGGAGAGCACTCTTGGGGAGTTGAGGGAGTCTTCAGACCTTGCTGTCACTGTTCTCGTTGACACCCCCCTACGCTTACTACGTCCCAGCCCCACGGGTCTTCTCCCCGGTCCTCAGACACCCCGGGCTCATTCCCGCCTCATGGCCTTTGCACATGCTGCCCTCTCTGCCTGGAAAGCAGAACTCACATCTTCACATGGTGGGTTCTTTCTTATTCTGTTCTTGGTTCAAATGTCACCACAAAAAAAAAAAAAAAAAAAAAAAAAAAAAAAAAATCCCTGGCCGTCTCTGTTATCCTGGGTGATATCATCGTTTTGTTTTTACAAGCACTTACCACGATCCAAAATTATCTTTTATACTGTCTGCCTCACCTATCGGATTGTAAACTTCCAGAGGACAGGGCTTTTGTGTTGGCCACTGCTGTATCCCCAATTTTTAGAACATTGCCTGGGGTTCAGTAAATATTTATAGATTGAACAAATGGATGGATTTAAAGAAGCACTCCAAAAAGGTATGGGATGTAAGTACACATAGTATGCTTGCTAAGGGAAGCCCAGGGAAGACAGGCCAAGCCCGGGTCTCAGAGGGTGCTGGAGAGAAGGGTGCCTGGGTCCCCAGAGCAGCCTGGGGCCCCTCGGGGAGGCTTATAGATTTTGGAGCCGGGACCTTGGCCTCCTGCTTCCCAGACCTTGGGCGAGGGCAGAGGACCGATTGCCATGAGCTGGGACAGGACGCAGTGTCTCCTGAAAAGCCGGTTGAGGCAGCCACGGGGAGGGGCTGAAGACCTGGGGCAGCAGGAGACTATCAGCCAGAACCTGGGCTGGAGGCCAGGGGCTCATCCTTCCTTCCCTCCTCCCCCTGGGGCCTCCTCGGTCCCAACCTAAAGCCCCAAGCGTTGACATGGTGGCATGGGTTGGAGGGGAACGGCTGGGAGTCTACCCTGGGCATGAAGAGGGTCATCAGAAGGAAGGACAGGTGGTGGCTGGGAGGTCTGTGGCAGCGTAGCTCTCTGGGGCTAGAAGCCGGCCAAGACCAGAAGAACAAGAGCCCAGTGGGTGGGTAAGTCGGGTGCAGGGGTGAAAGATATTTGGGTTTGGGTGCCAAAGGGAGAGACAGAGAGGGGGTGGAGGTGGGATTGCAGGTGGGAAGGAATGTGTAGGGTGTGAGCTGGTCGGGGTGACAGAGGTATGTGTGTGGGTTCCCCAGGTGTGGTGAGAATCTGCATGGGTTTTCAGGCTTTGCTCAAACGAGGGTGACCAGGCCCACTCCCGCCAGAGGACCCACGCTTCCACTCC
The DNA here is from genome assembly GCF_009762305.2 of Zalophus californianus. Classification (NCBI taxonomy): domain Eukaryota; kingdom Metazoa; phylum Chordata; class Mammalia; order Carnivora; family Otariidae; genus Zalophus; species Zalophus californianus. The sequence goes on from NC_045611.1 coordinate 43,537,509, forward strand.
AGGTCCTGGACACCCAGGCCCAGAGACCCAGGAGCTTCTGCCACTTCTAGGCACTGCCTAGAGAGGGTGACTAATCATGCCACCTCTCCAAGCTTGAGCTCATTAAATCTGTTTCCCAGTTTCACGCTCCAGGGACAAAGCCAAATCCCTGGGCAGCCTCAGGTGTGGCTCTCCTGCCCTTGTCCAGTGCCCAAATGAGGGAGTTTCCCATGCCAGGGGATTGCAGGGTGGGGAAGGGTGGGTGGTGACCTGCCGAGTCCTAATCCATCCTGAGATGGAGAGGTGGGGTTTCTCCTTTTGAAATGTACTCCCATCTTCTCCTTCCACCCCTCTCTCGGCCCATGCCGCCATCTTCTGCCAGCCCCGGTCCCTCTCGATCCAATTCCCATTTGCCACTGATTGATTCAGGACTTTGGCATCTGTCCCCGTAAGAGATTGGCCTGGAGTTGTCCTTTCTTTGCCGCCCCCCGCTGGTTTGGGTAACGTGAGCCTGCTGCTTTTCCAGAGCGAGTGGAGGAGGTTTCCGTGGCCCAGCATCAGGGCGCTCCCACAGAGCACTCCCAGGAAGTGTGCTGGCCAGCCTGCGCGGCCTCGGAGCACGAGCCCTGCCCAGAGCCCCTCCGCGCGAGGACTGCCACCCGGCTTCCCTGCTCTGGTTAGGATCCGCACCAGTTCCCCATGCTTTTTGACAGATCCTGCCCATAAAGTCATCTGGATTTGAATCAGCCTCGGGGAGCGTAGATCTTAACTCCGGTTCTTCTCTTGTTATTGGCCTACTCGCTCAGCTTTGCCATTTCTGTTTGCACCAGGGTTGATCGTTTATATTTTCTAAGAAAATTTTTAATTGCATCTGGCTTTTCACATCTATTATTGTAAAGTTGTACAAAATCGAGCCCCTTTCAGTCCTGGTTTTATTTGTGTGCTCTTCCACGCCCCGCCTCCTCCCAACCCCCATCACATGTATTAAGTTTGTCCCCCTTTGTTTAATTAATACCTGCATTTTGGTCTTGGGCCATTGAAATTCCCCATCTGTACACCGATGTATTTTCAGTTCCACCTCTCTGGACCATCCAAGCAGGAGAGCCTCACCCTCACCCTGTCCCACTGTGGGTGCTTGGCGAACTGAGTTCCCGTGAGGACTTAGGGAAGGAGGAGATTATGTCATTCTGCCCCTTCTTGCTTCCATACCACTGTCCGGGATGATGACTCCTTCCTGGCACAAACCGCCACACCCCCTAAAACTTGGTCACAACTGTGTGTCAGCCAGCCCTGCAGGTGAAGGCGCCTATCTGTGAATCACAGATGTGCAAACGAGCCTCCACCACCCCCCCAACCCCCCACCCCCATGCATTAGAGGAAAGAGCCATCTGTCCTGTTCTTCCCCAGAAGGTGCTTTGTGCCAGGCACGGTTCTAGGCGGCGGCAGAGGCCCCGTGCTGAACAACGGGACACAATGAGCATGTAAATCAATAAGTGGATCATGACAAACTACTTGAAAAGCCACAGGTGCGGTGAGAGGATCTGGCTTGGAGGTCACTTAAATTTAAGATTGGGAGTCGGAAGACATGGGAGGCAGCGATATTTATATACGCATTCTGGCGTCTGAGTGAGCACCCACAGGCGCCAAACCTTCTAGTCACTGGGATACAAAAGTGAAGGTAGACAAGCACTCTGCCCTCCGACAGCTTACAGTCTGGTGGGCAGAGACAACTGGCAAGAAAACGAATAAACAGGATGATTTTGAGACAGAGACATATGCTGTGAGGAAAACAAAAAATGTGGCAAGAGGGTAGCCATGGAGTAGCTTTGACACAGGAGCATCTAACCCAGGAAGGGAAGTCAGAGGAGGCTTCTGGAAGATGAGCAGATTGAGGGGTGAAGGCCACGGCGACAGTAATGGAGGAAGGAGAGAACTTTACGTGGGGAGTTAGGAGGGCCCCTCTTAAAAGGGTGGAACCAGAGGGAAACCGGGAGGCCCCCGAGCAAGGACAGGGCAGGGCTTTCCAGGCAAGAGAAAACAGCCAGGGTAGCTAACTAGCCAGAGGAGGGTCAAGGAGCAGCCCAGAGCCAGGGAGAAGGAAGGGGAGGGGGAGAGAAAAGGGCCTTGAGGACCAGTGTAAATGGCCTGGGGACGGTGGGGCTTGGCACGCGGACGTCACGCTGTTGGCCGCCGCCTCTGTGACATCACCGGGCACTGTGACGTCACGGCGAGAAGCTCCGGCCCCACTAGCCCGAGCGCCCCGCGCCTCAGTACATCGCGGCGGTCCCCGGGCGGCTAGGCCATGAGACCTTAGGCCATGTCGAAACGCGACATCGTCCTCACCAATGTCACGGTTGTCCAGCTGCTGCGACAGCCGTGCCCGGGTGAGGGAGGCGACGGGGCGACCCCGGGGAAGGAGAGACAGGGCGGTCCGGAGCCCGTGCGGCGCGCGTGCCCGCCTCGCCGCGTGCACGAGGGAGGGGGCAGGAGGCGGACTGAGGCTCCCCATCCCTCCCTCCCTCCCTCGCGCCCCACCCTCCCTACCCCTGCCCTGCCCGCCGAGTGGTTTCTGTGGCGTTGGTGGTGGGCCAGGGAGCGGGTTTCCACCTGCCTTGGCGCCGCTAGCAAGCGTTGGGAGGACGGAAGCAGGGGCCGGAGCCGCGTCTACGAGGGCGCATTTCTGGGGATGGACGCTCCCGTCGTCCAGCGCCAAAGGGCCGCTTGGGGGTTGGTGGGCTTTGTCCTCTCGGGCGCTGGGAACCTGCCAGGGCCGCGCCAAGCACCTTCCAGGCGTGCGCGCACTGAAGCCTCACAACCCCCCGGGGAGGCCAGTGTGTTTACTGTCCCCACTCACGGAGCGGGCACCAGAGGTAAGAGAGCGCAAGCCGCCTCCCTCGGGCTCTCAGCACCGGAAAAGCCGAGTTGGGACTCGGAGTCCCCTGCTGGCCCCCACTGGGCAGCCCTACCCCATCCAGCCAGAGGTGCGCACACACACACACACACACCAGCCGGGTGAACCCAGGTCGGCCCGGAGGGCAACCCGCATTCCCTCGCCGCCCCCGCACTGGCCGCAGGCCGGGGTGGGCGGGACGCCAGGGTCGGGGGCGGGGGGAAGGACCCCCAAGAAGCAGCGCCCGCCCCGGCTGCGAACCTCCTCCCTGCTCAGCACTCGCTCTGTGACCTCGGGCCTCGGTTTCCCCTCTGTATGGTGGATTTCTAGCGCATGCCTTACAGCACTCAGTGAGCTGGTGCACCCAAGAGCTCCGCACAGCACCTAGCCCATGGCGGCGCCCAGGAAATGGGAGCGGCATCCTAATTAGGAGAGGGCGCCTGGGCTCTCGTTTCACCTACCAGGTGATGCTGCATCACTGAAGCCCTTCAGGCTCTTCCTAGTGCAGCAGCTTTCCTCCAGCCCAGGCACCCCACCCCTGACTGACTGGGAGGAGAGAGGAAGCCTGGGGGACGGTGGGAGAGGAGAACCATCTGAGCTTTCTTTTGAAAGGTCGAGGAGTGGGCTCAGATTCCCACTCAACCCCCATGGACAAATCTCCCCCTTTCCTGATAGTGGAAGCAGAAACCCCCCAGGAACGCAAACATCCTAGGGTAACCAAAACCACGGGGCCATTGCTGCAAAGAAACACTCATAATACCTTTAGGAACCGGTATTGCCACAGGAAACCCACAGCCCAGGCTCAGGCCACGTGGTCTGAGGCAGCCCCTGGAGGTCAGGGGGACCCACAGGCCAGCTGGCCCATGGTTCTAGCCCCACCACCTCCCAGTGCCTCTGACCCTGGCGCCAAGAGCAACAGTCACCTTCCACCTCCAGCCCCACTCCAACCTCTCCTCTCTTCCTCACAAATACTCTTAGTAGCAACTTCCTCCCTCTGTTGACGTCAGCACCTACTGGGTGGTGCAATCTGAGTCCTCACAGTAGCCCCCGGGCAGAAGGTCAGACGTGGCACCAGCAAACAGGCCAGAGAGGTCATTAACTTGCTCAGGACTACACAGCTGGCAGGCGGCTGAGCAGGGGGTGAGAGTCAGGCCTGCCTCCCAGATGGAAACCGTCTGCTGGCCAGCACCCCCCCCCCAACTGCGGCCTCCACGTCTCCCCTCCTCGCCTCAGGCCCTTATGGGCAGCCCGGCTCGCACACCTCCAAGTGCGGGGCGGGCGGGGGGGTTTCGAATGCAGTCCGGGAGTGGGAGTGTGTACGTTTGGAGAGGTAGAAGCTGTTGTGGGTTTCCTCTATTTCCTAACTACTCTGAGGATAAGAATCACCTGGAGTGCTTTTAGAACCAGGATTCCTGGGCCTCAGTGTAGACCCACTGAGTCAGATTTCCCTGGGAAGAGGCCTACCCCGGGGTTCTTATCATAACAGCTTGGGGTCCGCTGGGTTGGAACAATTATCAGACGAGTTTGGGAAACAATCTTTGAAATACTCATGTAAGTGGACTGTTTCCTAGACTCTCTCATACGCATTACCTCTATCACCTCACTTAATCATCGCAGTGACTCTGAGAGAGAAGTGCTATCATCTTCCTTTTACAGAGGAGGAAACTGAGGCACAGACAATATGACCCCAAGTGATTGTTAAAAAGACATGTGCACTGAGTTAGACCCTCCGGGAAAGGGGCCCTGGCACTGGTATTTTAAAGCAAGCCCACCCCCTGTTCATTGTGTGGATCAGGTAGGTTGGGGAAACAGCTAGATGGTTAGCCGCCAGGGGCCAGGAGCCAGCAACGGGTTCTGGGTGGCCAAAATGGTTCATTCTCTCCCACTGTGATGGCACAACTCATTGCCCCCACCCAACCCCCAACAGTGACCAGAGGACCACCCCCACCAGAGCCCAAGGTTGAGACAGAGCAGGAGCCCCAGCCTGAGCCAGAGCCCAAACCTGAGCCAGTCAAGGAGGAATCCCCACTTCCTCAACCTACGAAGCCTTCTGTGGTTCAGAAGCTGACAGTGGGCATCAATGGGTGAGTTGGCCCTAGCGCGAGCCATTCCTGAAGTCTTAGGGCCCGGCCTTTCCTCTGGTGGCTGCCTGGGCCATCTCCCCCATTTCTCACCAAACAGTGCCTTCAGTCTGCCCACCCTTAGGAAACACAGGGGAAAGGCAGACAGGGCTCCACCCTCAGAGAGCTCACATTCTGGTGGGAAGACAGCAAAGAAGGAACACGACAGTTCAGTGATGCATGTCGTGAACAGTGTGGAAGTCCAGTGAGACCGGGGAGTGCGGCGGTAGCCAGCTCTGAGCTCAGTGCACAAAGAACGGGCAGGAAGTCAGTGTATGCGCGGAGCAAGCCAGGGAGGAAGGGGGAGGGAGGTGGGAAGCTGGCAGGCACGGTAAGCAGTCTGGATCTGGTTTTACTGATGGAGAGCCATGGAGGTGTTCAGGCCAAGTGACATACTCTGACCTGAAGCTCTAAGAGGATCGATCCAGGCTACAAGGTCAGGAATAGGAGGGAGCGATGATGGTTAGAGGAAGCAGGAAAAGCGGTAGGAGGCTGAAGAGGACATCTGGGCAAGAGAGGACAGTGCCCGCACTTTGCCTTCTTTCCCCAGACTGAGGAGTCCCCCCCAGCCCCCGAGGGTGCACCTCCTCCGTCATCCCTTTCGCTTCCATCCCCTCCTCTGCCTGCCAGCAGTGAGGATTCTGAGCACAACCCCCACCACCCTTGTCCCTGGACAGATTTGGACGCATCGGTCGCCTGGTGCTCCGCGCCTGCATGGAGAAGGGTGTTAAGGTGGTGGCAGTGAACGACCCATTCATCGACCCGGAATATATGGTGAGCGGCCAGCAGAGGGGAGAACTGGGAAAGGTGGGGCCAGAGCGGGGAGCAGAGGGGCGCCTGGGTGGCTCAGTCGTTGAGTGTCTGCCTTCGGCTCAGAGTGGGGAGCAGAGCTCCGTGGAAGGTTCCTGGTTGCCATGTGGAACCTTCACCACCGGCGGCGGCGGGGCATGGGGGGGTACTCCCTAGGGTACCCCTTGGGGTACCCTTGGCCACCCAAGACTGGGAGCCCTCCTGTCGCCCACAGGTGTACATGTTTAAATATGACTCCACCCATGGCCGGTACAAGGGGAGTGTGGAGTACAGGAACGGAAAACTGGTGGTGGACAACCAGGAGATCAGCGTCTTCCAGTGGTAAGCATGCCTGCAGCAGATTAACGCTGGGGCTGTGCGGAGGACTGGAATGGGATTCCAACCTCTCACACTGGGGGGCGGAGGCCTGAGCCCAGACCCCCCAAAACTGTGTGCGCGCTTGCCTCTGGGTACTGGGGCAGACAGGGATCGAAAAGAAGTCCCTGACCCCTAAAATGGTTAAAAAAAAAAAAGCACTAATCTAGAAAGGTGTCCCACTCTACTCAAAATACTTTTAATACACATGTACATGTTTTCTCACAGGCATGTCAACTCAGTATGTTTAACGCTCATCTTCTGATTCTCCTTAAACCCCCAAACCTAGTCACCTCCCTCCCCAGGAAATGGCACTGCCATCTAGCCAACCCTTTCCACTCTGTCCCTAAACAGCAGCCAGAGGCCTTTTAAAAACATCAACTGGCCTCGGTTAAACCCTCCAACGGCTTCCCATCCCCTCATGAATAAAATCCCAGCTCCTGCTGGGGCCCCCAACACCATGCGCTGCCCCCCTGCCTTCCCATGTCATCCCCCCCACTCCGGCCAACCCCGGCCATCCCCGAACCGTACTTTACCTTCCTAATGTGAATTAGCAGCCACCGCTGGCCCCCGGGCGGCATGCGACTTTCCCACGCACACGCACTCCCCCGCGCGCTCGCCCTGGGGCGCAGTCTCTCCCGGCCCCGCGGCTTGTACTTGTGGGCAGGAGGGCTTGTGATGAGGTGCTCAGCGCTGCACATGGGAGTGGGAGGGCGGGTGGAGGCGGGGACTGGAGACTCCGTGCGGATGAGAAGCTGCTGGACCCAAGTTTGGAATCTGAACACCAAACACCATCCCAGCGGAGCTGCTCAGCCATCCCCTGTCCTTTCGGTACTCGGCCCGGCGCTCCTGCCACCCGGGGCATTCTCCCTGCCTTCTCGGTCCCCACACAGCTGCCGCCTCAACGGGCACCCTGCACCCACGTGCTGCCATCTCTGGTGACTCCAGCAGCGCTCCGCCGTCCCTAGCGGTGGAGTTCTCCGGGCACTCGGTACAAGCCATGTTGCTTGCATGCTTTACCCCTACCCCACCCCTTCCTAGTTGGGTGACCTTGGGCAAGAGATTGAACTTGTCCTAGCCTCAGTTGCGTAGGGCATCTGATGGGGATGATGCTCACAGCCCCCACAGCGGTAGCAGAGAGCACAGCCGGTGGTAACAGGTGTGTGGGGACACTGGGAAGGGCATTCCCCACAAAGCCACAGCCTCCTCGCCAGGAGGGCCCTCTCGCTTCGTGTCGCTATCACTACTTTGGGCACCGCAGACTCTGGGGAGACTTAATACTTCCTGGAAGAATGAACGAACAGAATCCTCAAAACAGCCCTCTGGGCAGAAGGGCAGCGCCCAGGAGAGCCTAGAGAAGGGGCTGGGATCTAGGATGCTGTATTTTCCCCTCCCCTCTGCCCTGGGGCTGGCTCCTCTGAGAAATGCCAGTAACAGTACTTACTCCTCAGGTCACCAGGGTTCAAGGGGTCAATAGAGGTAGAGCACTTAGAACATGGGCACGTGGCAGGTGTTCAGTAAACTTGTGTAGAATGGTTAACAAACAAAACCCACAAACATTGATTGAAACCCTATGGCGGGAGCAGGCTCAGTGGCATACAGTGGTCTAGAAGACAAGACAGATGCTAACAAATCATCAGAGAACATACACTGTTGTGATAAACCCTGTGAGGGGAAAAAGTCATTTACTGCTTGTTGGCTAAAGCCAAGTAGAAAACAGCAACATCTAGATGTTTGATGTTTCAAATACAAACATTTGCTATCGAGTAGAAATGTGAAATTCTCAAACAGGAAACAAAATCTCCTTTCCCTCTTTTTTCTTTTAAGATTTATTTTCTTTATTTGAGAGAGAGAAAAACAGGGGGAGGGAGAGAGAAATCCAAGCAGACTCCGGGCTGAGAGGGAGCCCAACACGGGGCTCGATCCTATGACCCCCGAGATCATGACCTGAGCCAAAACCGAGAGTTGGCCACCCAGGCGGCCCTCCTGTCCCTTTCCAATGTAAACCACTATCCACTGCCGGCCCGGGCGCTGCCTCAGGCTTCAGCGCTCCCCCCGGGGAGCTGCTCCCGGGGCTGCAGTGTGTCTTCAGAGAGCTACCCAGGCTCCGGCAGCAGGACCTTGGTGCAGGAGCCGCGTGGTAAGGAGGGGCAAGGAGGGCGGTGGGAAGGCTGCCAGGGCCGGGGACCAGAAGCAGCAGGACAGGCCTTGCCAACCTGGGGTGCATTCTGGGCAGCATGGGTAGAGCGGGCCCAACCTGGCTGGGAGCGGTCAGGGATGGTCCCCCTGGGGGGCAGAGGCCTGAGTCAGGAAGGCACAGTAGGGGTGGCCAAGAAGAGAAAAGTGGCCCACGAGGCGGAGTCAGTGATGAAAGGGGACACCAGCAGGGTGGAATCCAACAGCTACGATGTTGGGCTGGGGGCGGGGGCGGGGGGGGGGGGGCGGAGGGAGAGACGGATGCCGGCCAGGCAGGAAGGCGCCTGGTCAGCTTCTGGAACAGTGAAGGCCATGACGGCCAAGGCCAGGCCGTGCAGGCAGACTGATGGGCGCTGCCACCCCTCCACAGCAAGCAGCCCCGAGATGTTCCCTGGAAGTCTGTCGGGAACCCCTTTGTGGTTGAGTCCACTGGCGTGTACCTGTCCTTACAGGAGGCTTCAGTAAGTGGGGGACAGATGCCCGGGGCTGGGTGCGGAGAAGGCATGTGGAGGTGGCACTCGAAGGGGCCCCTGACACCTGTGCTCCTCCTCTAGGACCACATCGAGGCAGGTGCCACGCGTGTGGTTATCTCTGCACCCTCACCCGATGCGCCCATATTTGTCATGGGAGTAAACGAGAAGAACTATAATCCGGGCTCCATGAAAGTTGTCAGGTAACGGGCAGCAACATTCTGAAGTGTGTGGGTGGCACCCACAGGACATGCCGGCCTCCCTCTCTTCACCCCCACTCAGTAGACCCCTGGTGCTGCTTCACACCTCCCCTCCCAAAGCCCTAACGCCCTCACGTTAACATTTCCCTGAAACTGTAAGAACAGCAGGACTCCCGGAGGACATGCTTGGGGAGCTTCCCCAGCCATACCTCTGGGGCACCCCCAGTGATCCCGCTCATCCCCATCCTGACTGCCACAAAACCAGGCCTGTGTGCATCACCCGAGAGGGAGGGGAGGGTGCAGGGCTGGCTCTGCGACTCAGCTCACAGTGCCCCTGCACACCCGCACCGTTTCAGCAATGCCTCCTGCACCACCAACTGCCTGGCTCCCCTTGCCAAGGTCGTCCATGAGCAATTTGGGATCGTGGAAGGGCTGATGGTGAGTCGGAGAGAGGGGCTAAGGCAGGAGGGGTGGCAGGGAAACTCTATCTCTCCTTCCCAGGACTTGCCTAGGGTGTGGGGTGAACAAGGAGAGACGGTTTCGGGAGGAAGAGCCAAGTGGTAAAGTCTCTTAAAACACCGGGCAACTTGCAGACAGGGCTGGACCCTTGGCCTGCACATGGCCCTCCTGTGGTCTGTGGTGGTGGTCCCACCAGCCTCCACACCTGGGTCACCACCTCAGGCCTGGGAAAAAGAGGCAGGGGAGCTTCGGAGGAGGAAGGCCTCACCTCGGCCTTCTTCTTCCCCAAGACCACAGTTCATTCCTACACTGCCACCCAGAAGACAGTGGACGGGCCATCGAAGAAGGCCTGGCGAGACGGGCGGGGTGCCCACCAGAACATCATCCCAGCCTCCACCGGGGCTGCCAAGGCCGTTGGCAAAGTCATTCCAGACCTCAAAGGGTATGAGGGCAGAAAGCTGCAACCAGGGTCAAGGGTACACCCCAGGAGGACTGGACTGGCCCCCAATCCCTGAAGTGTCTATTGAGGGGAAAGCAGGGACAACGTGGGATGGATGGAAAGGTCCTGGGTTCTGACTCCCACCCCTAATGTGGGATTCTCCAGGAAGCTGACAGGAATGGCATTCCGGGTGCCAACCCCAGACGTATCTGTTGTGGACCTGACCTGCCGCCTGGCCCAGCCTACCTCGTACGAGGCCATCAAAGACGCCATAAAAGCAGCAGCCCAAGGGCCCATGGCTGGCATCCTCGCCTACACCGAGGATGAGGTAGGGGCTGAGGAGGGGGATCCTGGGAGGAGCCCTCTGGGGAGGAAACGTGATTTTCCACTTGCCAAAGAGCTGCTCACCATGTATCAAGACAGGGACTGCAGGGCTGGGAAGGTCTGCTCTTCCTGCCTCAGGGTCTTTGCACTTGCTGTTGCTTTGGTCTGGGTAGCTTTTCTTCCAGGTGGCCACATAATCTGCCCTCACCTCCTCCAAGTCTCTACTTCCGTTTCTGTCCTCAGTAAGATATTCTCTTTCTGGCCCTTTCCCTTACCTGAAATTTCATTCCATAGTCCCTGTTGGCCCTGCTAGCATGTACACCACAAGAAAGCAGGGGCTTTGGGACTCAGTGGCTCCAGCCATTGATTGTCCGGGGGCCTGGCACCCCAGCAGGTGCTCAAACTTCACAAGCTTAGTGAACAAGACAATGGCTCCCCTTTTTCAACCCTTGTTCAAGGCAAGGCATGGCCAGGGGCCTTCCCTGTGAAGAAAGGATGTCACCATGCTTTTGCTCCCAGTCGTGCCACCCTCTGGTGCTGTCTCTGCTTTAGCTCCTACAGCTCCGCTCTCACACAGCCACCAGGACCTCTTGTTTTAAGGAAAGCAGATCACATCCTCCCACTGCTGAAAACCTTCCTCTGTGGCCTTACACCACACCACTGAGGCCAAACCCTCAGGGCCCCTGTGCTGTAGCTCCTTCCACCTCAGGCACTGCGGAGGGCCCGAGGTGACCAGATCCTCCTAGACATCCAGACCCAGCCTCACCGTGTGCCCTCCGAGAGGGCCTCTATGCGGCCAGCCATCACGACGAAGACCTGCATCACTGCCAGCATGTGCACTGGTGCAGCGTCAGGGTGTCTGCGGTCTTCGTCCTTTGGCCGCAGGCAATGCCCCCGCGTGCCTTCCTCACACCGTCCCCAGAACCTGGACACAAGCAGGGCTCCACCAGATATCGTAGATGAAGGGATGTGCCCATGTGCCTAAGAGTCGGGGCCTGGGCTCCTGGAGGCCCTTGCTCCGCGACCCACACTTATCTTTGAAATTCGGACGCCCAGGTCGTCTCCACTGACTTTGTGGGCGATACCCACTCGTCCATCTTCGATGCTAAAGCCGGCATCGCGCTCAACGACAACTTCGTGAAGCTCATTTCCTGGTGAGGGGGGAGGGGCCCGGGGGCGTGGGGAGCGGGCCAGGAGCGGTCTGGAGGGACTCCCCTGACCCGCCTCCTCCCTCCCCAGGTACGACAACGAATACGGCTACAGTCACCGAGTGGTGGACCTCCTCCGCTACATGTTCAGCCGCCACAAGTGAAGCAGGATGGCCCCTCCTCCGCTCCCCCGGGCGGGAACCCGTATCTCCCGTGCCCGCTGTCGCCTCCCCCGGGGAAGGAGGGTGCCCCGCTGTGAAATAAAAAACGCAGAAAGCTCAGAGCCGCGCCCGTGTCTCTGCGCCGGTCACCACGGGGTCACGGCGCGCCCCGCACGGAAACCCGCTCGACCTGCGCGCGCACGCGCGCGCGGACCACCGCGCCTTGCCTCCGAGCCTTGCTCCGCGCCGGCGCACTGGGGTCGCGCAGGCTCCGGGGGCCGGCCGCGGGCCGTGACGTCAGTGCGCCGGCGCCGGCCGGCCTCCCGCTCCCAGAAGGCCGCGCGGGTCGTGGCGGAGGCAGGTGGGCGCCAGGCCCGGGGCTCCGGCGCCAGGGAGGCGGAGGGAGAGACCCGCGCTCCGGCGGGCCCCGGGCGGCCGGCGCCATGACCCTGTTCCACTTCGGGAACTGCTTCGCCCTGGCCTACTTCCCCTACTTCATCACCTACAAGTGCAGCGGCCTGTGAGTGCGGGGCGCCCGCGGGCGGGAGGGCGCGGGCCCGGGCTAAGCCTCACCGCCCGCTCCTGCAGGTCTGAGTACAACGCCTTCTGGAAGTGCGTGCAGGCCGGGGTCACCTACCTCTTCGTGCAGCTGTGCAAGGTGAGGGCTCCCGGGTCCCCCCGGGAATACCCTGGAAGACGTGCTCCGGAAGGGGCGGAACTTGGGGAGAGGTCTCGAAGCAACTTTTGTATAGCACTTTAGTAAAATTGAGAAAACTCAGTTGTGTGGTGGAGCGTTTTGTATTTTGAGGAGGCGCGAAGGAACCCCAGGGTCCACACGGTGCTCCTAACACTGCTGGGGTGCCTAGCCCCGGCACCTCCATGCCTGACCCGATCGCCTGGGATCACCACAGAACCCAGACTTCGGACCCCAACCCTCTGTCTCCCCTGATCCTGTAATTTCGCCCCCTTTCTGGTGGTCCCCTCTCCACAAGGGTTCCCCTGAACCCCAGAGCCTTACCCTCCACATCCACACTGACTTTGTACATATCCCACTTGGTTTATTCTCCGCCCCCCCCCCCCCCTTGCAGTGATCTCTGTTTTCTGTTCTCAGATGCTGTTCCTGGCCACTTTTTTTCCCACCTGGGAAGGCGGCATCTATGACTTCATTGGGGTGAGTGGGGCAGGGAAGGGGGAGGGAGTGCAGGAGTGGGGCCCCCTGGCACCTGTGCTCACTGAAGCCTCAACCTGACCCACAGGAGTTCATGAAGGCCAGCGTGGATGTGGCAGACCTGATAGGCCTAAACCTTGTCATGTCCCGGAATGCAGGCAAGGGGGAGTACAAGATCATGGTTGCTGCCCTGGGCTGGGCCACCGCCGAGCTCATTATGTCCCGGTGTGTGCAGCAGCCTGGAGCCCAGATTCCTGAGAAAGGACACCTGGGTTCTAGGGAGGTGCTGGAGGGCGGGGGCTCAGATTCTGAATGCTGAGGGTGTTTGGGTGCTGGAGAATCCCTCCCTTTGCCTTCCTTAGCTGCATCCCTCTGTGGGTTGGAGCCCGGGGCATTGAGTTTGACTGGAAGTACATCCAGATGAGCATTGACTCCAACATCAGTCTGGTACGCAGCCCTGCTCTCCCACACACCTTTTTCCAGCGGCTGTGCTCTCCCCCCCAAGGCCTGGCCCTGACTTCCTGCTTCCCTGCAGGTCCATTACATCGTGGCATCTGCCCAGGTCTGGATGATAACACGCTATGACCTGTACCACACTTTTCGGCCAGCAGTACTCCTGCTGATGCTCCTCAGCGTCTACAAGGCCTTTGTCATGGAGTGAGCTGCATGGGGTTTGAGGGTGGGTCCAAATGGGGGTGGGTTATCTGTTCTTCTCTCATGGTGATGTTTCCCCACAGGACCTTTGTCCACCTCTGTTCCCTGGGCAGCTGGACAGCACTGCTGGCCCGGGCAGTGGTGACAGGGCTGCTGGCGCTCAGCACCCTGGCCCTCTATGTCGCTGTTGTCAACGTGCACTCCTAGGCTCGGTGCCCCAGACATTCACACAACCCTTTCCCCGTCTCCAGGTTTCAGTGAAGTAAACAGTATTTGGAACATTGTTTCTGCCGCCATCTCTCTCTCTCTGGAACTGTCTACCAATACCACGTTCACCAGGTTCTAGAGGCCCTTGTTCTGGCTTTGAAGCCAGGTAGATAGGCTGGGAAACTGGCCAGCACTGGTTTGTTCTATATTCTACAGCAGTTCCCAGGCTCCTCATTTTCCCAGCATAGAAGGGCTTGGAGAAGATAGATCATTTTTTTATTATTATTATTTATTTATTTGACAGAGACACAGCAAGAAAGGGAACACAAGCAGGCAGTGGGAGAGGGAGAAGCAGGGAGCCCGATGCAGGGTTCAATCCCAGGACCCTGGGATCATGACCTGAGCCAAAGGCAAGACGCTTAACGACTGAGCCACCTAGATAGATCATCTTTGAGCAGTTGCAGAGACCGGGGCCCTCGGGGAACAGGTGATAGAAGGAAGCTAGAATCCAGGAATACAGTTCTTGGGAGGCTTTTCCTCGCAGCCTTAACATGGCCCTTCTCTGGCTGCTTACCTCCTAGGCTCTCAGCGCTAATCTCCCCTTTTGATCCACGCTTTGTATGGCAGCCAGGGGGATCAGTCTGAAATCCCAGTTTTATTAGTGCACCCTCCTTGTCTACAACCATCTAAGACTCCCCATTGCACATTAAACAGTCCAGCCACCTGAACTCTGGGTTTTGCTCTTGAGGGTAGACTTTTATGATTCTGAGCTCTTCAGTCCTTTGGTTTGGTTCTGTAGTCCTCACAGCAAATCCTGGCTAGAGTCTTCTCAGGGTGGGGTCCAGACACTGCTGCAGCCGACTGGCACAGTAGCTGAGCCCACCAACTTGGATATTGTCCTGGAGGCTGCCCTCCCTGCCTCTTGTTTCACAAACTCCTTGGGAGCTTCTTGGGTGCAATGAGAAACCGCCCCCCTTATGCAGAGAGTAGAGAGGGGAAAGGTGGCCACTCCAGGTTGGTAGGTGGCAGGTTTAAGAAGCAAGGGAACTTTTCAAGGCTTTTCTTCGGGTTGCAAGACATCTAGATCTCTGCACCCACCTGCCAAATCTTAAAAATTTAGATCAGGGCCTTAACTGGGTTTAGTCACATACACCATCTAGTGGAACCACATCGCTCTCTCAAGGCTATGTCCAGCAAGGGGCGGCAGCGGGTGAGAATGCACATCCCAAGGACTGAAGGTCTACAGGTCAACCTGTCGAGTTCACGGGCTCTCCATCTCCGACACCACCCTAGCCCTTCCCTGTCCTGGTGGAGCCAGTCGCCTGCCCCATTCCCTCCCCCTGTCTGAGAAGCACGTGTCAGAAGCGGGTCTTTGAATGTCATGTTTATGCACCACCTTGATGCAAACCCTGCCCACCCAGGAAGCTGCTCCCCAGCCCCAGTGGATCCCCCAAGGCCTGGGATAGGGCAAGTGCCCCTCCCTCCTTCCCTCCAGGGTGTCAGTTCCTGCCATACTGTTGCTTAACCGTGGGCTCGTGCTGTGCTGAGTCCTGGTGTGTGCAGAGGGAGCATTTGCCCTCAGGTGGGGCAGCCACCACCTAGCCCTGCCCCCTTTCATTGTCCCTTGAGGAGACTGTGTCCACAGGTGTCTTGGGGGAGGGGTGGAGAGGTGAGCGATTGATTGGGCACGGAGTATGGAGTATACGGGCACTCCCCCAGCCCAGCGGGGTGGCCTGTGATAGGATCGCACTCCCACACCTCCCCATGCCCGCCCAGCCTCGGACCAGTATGGGGACAAGTGAGGGTTGCAGAAGTGATTTCAACAACTATTTGCTGAGCAGGGACTCTTGAGCTGGAGCCCCTGCTACTGGTGGCCAACTATGTGGACGAATCCCAGCTTACATGGGGCTCAGGGAGACCAGAGCAGTTGGGGTTGAAGTGAAGGGAGCACAGACCAGATCAGGGACGGGCTGGGGGCCCAACGTGGAGACCCTGGAAGACAGATGTGAGCTGTTGAGGCCAGAGGAAAAGCCGGTGGCAAAGCCTGTGGAAAGGCCTTGAGGTGAGAGAGCCGGCCTGGCTTTTCTAGTGAAACAAAAATTAGCTGGAATAAGATCGAGGTGGCTTGTGAAACTGGCAGTCCGCAGGGGAAGGACAAACCATGGAGGATTCTGGGCCAGGGAAGGACAGGGAGTCTAGGGCTCACCACGTTTCCCAGGAAGAAGGAACCACACTGATGGGACAGTGGAAGGAGCAGGTTTGGAGGATGATGCAGAGGCTACTGGGGACCCCTGGGCCATGCAGGGTGGGGGAGCCACTGCAGAGAGATCTGAGGCCATGGGGGCAGCAGAGGGGGGCTGTGGTGGGAGGCAGGAGGAGCTGGGGTCCTGCCAGAGAGGCTCATACTAAGGAAGAGAGGTGAGGAAGGGGCTGGGGGAGGGGTGGGGGCGGGGGGGAGAGTCAAGGCAGTTTCCAGCAGTTGGGGAGGTAACTTTTCAGGGGAGAGGGGTGTGAGGAGGGGACCGGGACTTTAGCCTCCAGACTCAGTCCCACTGCAGCAACAGAGGAGCAAACTGGTGGAACCAGAGTGGAGACACCTGCGAAAGGGGAGGCAGGGTGGGGGGCTGCTTGAGGTAGGAAAGGTTCTGACACCATGTGTCAAGGAGCCTGTCGAGGGGAGAACAAGAACATGCTGGGGAGAGAGCCCAGAGGTGGTGTCTAGGCGAGTGGGGCGGTGAAGGCCCCACTCCTGGGGGTGACTGGGAATGCCGTCACCCCAGGCTCATTCCCCCGAGGAACGTTCCGTTGCATACTTATGATGCACGAGGCTGTGTTCGAGGAACTGAGATACAGCCCTGAACAAACAGCTCCTGAGCTGTAGGACTGTGAGAGATCAAAGGGGATCAGGAAAGACACTTCGGACAGGACCTGGCATCAAATAAAAGCATCGTCGGTGTGAGCTGGTTTATTACTGTCACTCAGCACAAACGTGTCTGAAGGGCCCACAGGCAGCCCTCCCACCCGCCTGGAGTTCGAGGGACAGACCCGGCTCACAGGAGCCCAGCTCCCGCCCCCTGCCCAGGGCCCCCTACCCCGCTCAGAGCAGCAGGCCCAGGGACGGCTCTGCCAGGGGCGCGGGGTGCTCTCTGTGGATGGGGAAAGGGAGTGGGGAGGTCTCTCCAAGGTTGGGGTGCCGTGGGCTGCGGGAGCAGACACAGATGGTGCTGGGGCTTGATTGCTTAGATGTTCCGGTGGCTGCTCAGAGGGTCCCATGCCCCCCACCTCTGCTGTGGGGTTTGCGAGGATGGCTTGAAGGTGGCAGGTCCTCTAATAGTAGAGCTCCTGATCCCACCAGCCTGGGAGGGAGAGAAAGGAGACTCAGGGCTGCGGGATGTGGGTCATGGGCACCAGGGGCTCCGGTACGGATCAATGGAGGCTTGATACAGAGGGTCAAGGGCTCAGAGGTCAAAGGTCAGGGCAGCTGTTCTGAGGACGCTCCAGCCCCCCACCCCCAGGCCCCCAGTCTCCACACTCACTCCCTGGGCAACAGCGAACTCCCAGTTTCCGAAGCTCATCATAGACGAAGATGAGGAGGCCAAAGGGCATGGGGACCAGCCACCACTGGTACCTGAAGGCCCAGGCGAGATGACAAGGTGAAGGCTACCCCTCAAGTCTGTGTCCCCGTGCCCGTCCCTCTACTCACAGCTCCCGGCCCCTCACCGGATGGGCATGAAGTTGAAGATGTTGGGCATGCCGGGGCAGTAGCACAGGAAGCAGCCGATGCAGACCTGGAACACGATGGCGATCACCAGGATCCTGTTCCTGCGGGCGGGCGGGGTGGGACAGGCTCAGACCGGCAGGTGCAGAATAAGGCCAGGCCGTGAGGAGCGGGGGACGCCCCGACAGTGGCCACGGGTCCTGTCACATCTCCCCTTTGGCGGGTGAAAACGGAGGGGCCGGGCCGGGGGAGGCAGGTGGTGGGAGCTACCGGCCCGCTGTGGACGAGGCCCGGCAGCACCTGGCGCCGGCACGCTTGCTGGCTGCGGTGAGCCCTAGTGGGGGGCCGGTGGGAGCTGGAGCGGCGCGGAGGTGGGGAGGGGCGGGGCCGGCTGGGGACACCTGAAGAAGCCCTGCTGGAAGGCGGAGAGGCGGCGCGTCTTGCGGATGAGGACGTCGGCGATCTGGCACATCTCGATGCTGATGAAGAACACGGTGTAGCAGGTGTACTGCTGGTACAGGCGCTGGCCGAACGTCTGCGGGCCAGCAGGGAGCAGAAGTGGCCTGAGCCCGGACGGAGAGGGCCTGCGGCCATGAACCCCTCCCATCAGAGGATGGAGTCGGGGGAGCAGAGAGAGACCCCGTCGGCCAGGTTTGCAGGACCCTGGGCGGGGGCGGGGGACACAGCTGGAGAGCTTGGCCTTGCAGAGACTAGATGTCAACGCCGGGGCAAAGGGAAGCTCAGGCCAGTTGCTTTCACGATGAAGGAGGGATGCAGGCTTTCCCGCACACCCACAGGAAGGCACCTGGGGAAAGGGAGTCGGACTCCTAGGGCAGAATTTGCAAAGTCCAGCGACTCTGGTGCCCGGGCGGACGGCCAAGATGAGTGACGTGGGCCAGAAGGGCCTTCGGGGAACAGGGTGAGCAGCAGGAGTGTGGAGCTCAAGATGGTGGTGGGAGAGGCCCCAGAACCGGCAGAGAGTCCGGGGACCTGGGATGCTCCAGCTGAGCCCCGCCACAAGCGGACTGAGTGTGGGCCACCCGCAGGGAAGGTGGCACTGGGAATGAGGGAGCCACGGGCCGGGGGCGGGGGGGCCGGGGCTCACCCACTCCTGGCCGTAGCTGTCCTGCAGATCTTGTAGGTGGTGGTTCTCCCAGTATGGTCGCAGCCCCACACACAGCAGTGGGAACCAGCCCTCCTGGGCCATGGCCGTAAAGTAGTCAGTGAAGCCGGCAAATGACTGGATGGCACCTGGGGGACAGGCAAGGTGACACAGGGTGACAGAGATGGGAGACCTAGACAGGGACATGGTAAGAGACAAGGACATGGAAAGATAGGGACACAGAGAGATAGCCGCAGAGAGAGAGTCAGGGACACAGGCACACAGACAGTGAGGGACGGACACAGAGAGACAGAGACGAGGATCCCAAGAGAGATCAACAGCGATGCAAGAGACAAGGCACAGTGAGGGGCAGAGACCTGCCGAGAGACAGAGAGGGGGCACGGGGATGACAGCAGACACGGACTCAGAGAACAGCAGAGACCCAGGATCAAATGCCAACCCGGGGATCCAGAGTGAGCCAGAGCCCCTGTGAGAGATGCCAAGGCAGGCGAGCGGCCCTGCAGGGTACCCGGGGCTCCCCGGGCCCACGGGCACTCACCGATCTGGAAGTAGGAGTAGGCAGCCAGGGGCTCGTTGACCAACCGGTCGCGCTTCGGGTTCCGTGGACGCAGATGCATGATGTCACTCTCTGCCTTCTCGTACGCCAGGGACACGGACGGGAACTGGCCGGGAGCGGAAGAAGCCAGGGTGAAGGCTTTGCCCGTCCCCTACGTGCCAGGAGTCTCCCCTCCCTCCCTCCCCCCACCGCCCCGGTGGACAGAGACAGGACTGAGGTCGGGAGGCAGGTGACCGTGCGGGCACACCTGCCCGGACAGCAGGGACCAGGTGGCCCTCCAACGAGGCCGTGGTGCCATGTCCGTCCACAGCTGTGTCCACATCTGACCTGCCACCCATCTGCATTGGAACATCTGCATGCACCTCCCCTCCCCCCCACCTCTCCCCCTTACTGTTTTCGTGTCCCTGTGTCCCCTGTCTCTCCCTGTCACGCTCTCTGCAGCTCTTCTGTCTCTGTGCGCCCAGCTCCTCCCTACCCCCCACCCCATCTGCCCGTCACGGCACAACGGCCACAGAGTGGACCGGTCAGGAGCAGAGGCCCCGGGGCCCCGCACTGCCTGGCCTCCAGTCCCCGTGCGCCACTTACTGGCTGTGTGACCTGGGACAAGCCGCTCAACCTGTCCGTGCCTCAGTTCGCTCATCGGTAAAATGGGGACGATAAATGAATGAAGCCCCTCCCATAGAGCATTCCTGAGGACAGAGTTAAGGCAAGTAGTGCCTGCCTGACCCAGAGAAGACGCTATGCGAGCACCGTTGAGCGAGAAAGTCAAAAAGCCACGCACCCGGCTGCATTTGTGCCTGTACCTGTGGTTCTCTGTCTGTCCGTCCGTCTGCCTTGGGGCCTGACAGCGTCTGTCCAAGTCTGTTGAGGGATGTCTGTCTGTGATCCAAGCGTCGCCAGATGTGTGTGTGTGTGTGTGTGTGTGTGTGTGTGTGTGTGTGTCTGAGGGTCCTTATCTGAGTCCGCAGGTCTAAGCCGACCTGAGTGTCCACCTGTGCGGCCACGTCTGTACTTCCGCCTGGGACCACCCGCCTGCCCGCCTGTGCGTCCCCGTCTGGCTGCCTTTGCACCCTATGTCCAAGAGCATCTGCGGGCCCGTCCATCACGGCTGCCGGCGGGGCTGGAGACTCACGATGTCGGTGCAGAGCTCTATGAAGAGGATGGTGATGCAGCCGAGGGGCAGGGGCACGCTGACAGTGATGTAGATGAGGTATGGCGTCAGCTCGGGGATGTTCTTGGTCAGAGTGTAGGCGATGGACTTTTTCAGGTTATCAAAGATCAGCCGGCCTGGGGTGGGGGGTGCGGGGACAGCCTCAGCCTCCTCGCTGCCCACTTCCTCCTGTGCCCACGCCATCGCCGCGCCCCCCCCCCCCCCGCCCAGTCTCTGCCCCGGCTCGGACCCTGCTCCACGCCTGTCACAATGGAGGCAAAGTTGTCATCCAGCAGGATCATGTCCGCCGCGTTTTTGGCGGCGTCCGAGCCGGCAATGCCCATGGCCACGCCGATGTCGGCCTTCTTCAGGGCTGGGGAGTCGTTGACACCATCCCCCGTCACAGCCACGATGGCCCCCTGCCGGGGGGGGGGGGCAGGGTGGTCAGGGGGAGGCCCACCCCTGGGCCAGCCCAGCCCACTGGCCCGCCTCCCTCAGCAGAGTCGTACCAGTCGCTGGCAGCTCTCCACAATCACCAGCTTCTGCTGGGGACTGGTACGAGCAAACACCATCTCAGGGTGAGTACGCAAGGCCTCGACCAGCTCTGACGGGTCCATGTCCTTCAGCTGCATGCCATTGATGACGCAGGCACGGGCATCCCTGGCGGGGGGAGGGGGATCACCAGGGCCTCAGTATGCGCGGGCTGTGGGAAGAACCACGGCGAGGGCAGCAGGGGCTTACTTCCTATTGACTTGGTCCACAGGTACACGGAGGCGGGCGGCAATGTCCTCCACCGTCTCGCTGCCTTCCGAAATGATACCCACACTGGCTGCAATGGCCTTGGCCGTGATGGGGTGGTCACCCGTCACCATGATCACCTGTTGGGGAGGGGACCATCAGACCCTTGATGCCTTCAGTGCAGCCCACTCTCCCCGTCCTCCCTGCTGGCCATCTACTGATAGACCCATTCGCTTATTCATCCACTGAATGTCAGGGACAAAACAGACTAAAATCTCTGGTCTCGTGGAGCCAACTCTCTAGTGCAGGAGAGAGAAGAGACACAAACTAAGGGGACAAATGATACAGCCCTTTAGGAGAGAGGAAAATTAAGCTGAGTAAAGGGGATGGCAAATGTCAGCTGGAAAAAGAGGTGTCGATTTTAAGTGTGTCCGGGGAAAGCTTCATTGAGAAGGTGACATCTGAGCGGAGGTCTGAAAGAGGCGAGAGAGTTGGCCACATGAAAAACGGAGGGAAGAGTGTTCCTGGCAGCGGGAACAGCCAATGTGAAGACCCTGAGGTGCGAACGTGCCTGAACTGTTGGCGGAGCAGCGGGGAGGCCAGCATGACCGCAGAGCAGTAAACAAACGAGAGGTGGGGGGCTAAGGAATAAGCTCAGAGCCCAGCTCTCACAGGCCTTAGAGACCACAGGGAGGACGTGGGTGTTGTTTGCCCAGCCTTGGCTCCCCAACTCTCGATCTGTCTTCAGGAACCAGGGTTGAAGTGAGGTCTCTGGCCAAGAATGAGCAAGTAAGCCCAGACCTGGTCAACCAAGGTACCCCCCCCCCCAGCCACATGACTGGTTCAGAGAGGAACATGTGACCCAATCTGGGACAACAGCAGAAGAGGCACTCTTTTTTTCTGTGGGGTGGCTAAACAGGTGGGATGTAGGTTGGAGCTTCTGAGGGTGGTCATCTTTCTCGACCAAAATAAAGGCACTGGTCGAGTCCCTTGAGAATAAAGCCATCAGAGAGAAAAGTAGAACCGAGACATGGAGAAAGGCAAATTCTTAATGACACTCAGCTCCTAGATGCAGCTATACCTGACGCTTCAGTCCCCAGAACTTTTCCATTTCATGAATCGATAGATTTCCTTTTTTGGTTCAAACCACTTTCAGGGAGTTCTCTGTCACAGGGTTCCTCACCCCCAAATACTGCTGTCCTCTGTTCTCACCCCTGCCTGCTCCTCTCCCTGGTTGCATACCCGGATGCCTGCCGTGCGGCACTTGAGCACAGCATCGGGGACGGTGGCCCGGGGCGGGTCTATCATGGATACAAGTCCCGCAAAGCACAGGCCACTACTTGGAAAGTTCATGGCCTCCACGTCGAAGGCATAGCCAGGCGGGTAGTCCTTCTCACTCAGGTACAGCTGGCAGAAGCCTGACCAGAAAACGGGGAAGTCAGAGAGGAGGGCTGGGCAGACCCTCGCCTAGCAAGGCCAGGTGATGAGTGACATAACCAGGCCCCTCACACCAAGCACCTGTGGATGCCTGACCCTGTGCTGAATCCTTCACATGATGTGAGGCTGTTAGCATGCTCGTGTTGCAGACAGGGAAACTGAGGTCTAGAGAGGGGATATTTCTTGCCAGACGAAAGATCCAGAATTGAGCCACAGGTTTGTGCCTCCCAGGGTTGAGGCAGGGGTTAGGGAAGTTTAGGAGTCAGGACAAAATGTTCAGGGAGGTCAGAGGTCAGGACAAGGATTGGGAAGTCTTGAGTTGAGGCAGGGACTGGGGAAGGTCAAAGGGTCAAGAGGAGGACACTGAAAGGTGGAAGTAAAAGCGATGGCAGGTCAACGTTGGGGCAGGAGCTGGGAAAAATCAACAGATGTCAGGCCAGGATAGGGAAGGTCTCAGGGAGGACAGGTGGGGAGGGGCTGGGTCAAGGTAGAAACTGAGGCTGGACAGGGGTCAGGACTGAGACAGGGAAAGTCAAAGGTGAGTGTGTGCACTGGGGCAGGTTAGCCGTCAGCGGGGGATGGGAAAGGTGATGGTGAAGGCTGGGCCGGGAAGGCTGGGCGGGGTCTGTGCTAGCTCCTCCTCGCCCACAGGTTCACCATCTACTGTGGGGGCTCACCGAGCCCGGGCGGGGGCGGGGGCGGGGGCGGGGGCGGGGGCGGGGGCGGGGGCGGGGGCGGGGGCGGGGGGGGAGGGGCGCTCACCAAGCACGCGTTCACCCAGGCCTCCCAGGCTAAGGTAGGCAGTCTGGAAGGCCTCACGCCATTGCTCGTCCAGCGGCAGCTCCTGGCCCTTGATGAGGATGGAGCTACAGCGTTCCAGCACGCGCTCGGGGGCGCCCTTCATCACCAGCACGTGCCGGGGGTCCCGCGGGTCCTCCAGCGTGTGGATGGACAGCTGCGGGCGAGGAGGCGGACGGCGTCTAGGAGGCGGGCAAGGGGCGGGGCCTGGGAGAAGGGCGGGGCTGACGGCTCGAAGGCGCCGCGGGTAGAGCTTTGGGAGGGTACTGGCTGGGGGTGAGGGGCTTGCGTGCTGAGCAAGTCCTTGGTGGGGGCTGAGGGTTAAGGGGCGCAGTAAGGAGCCTGGGCGCCGGGAATGGACAGAATTAGGGTCGGAGTTGGGCTGGGGCAGGATTTGGATTGCGA
The DNA here is from genome assembly GCF_009762305.2 of Zalophus californianus. Classification (NCBI taxonomy): domain Eukaryota; kingdom Metazoa; phylum Chordata; class Mammalia; order Carnivora; family Otariidae; genus Zalophus; species Zalophus californianus. The sequence goes on from NC_045611.1 coordinate 43,561,013, forward strand.
GCTACCCCACGGAAGCCTAAGAGCCGGCGGTGAGCCGCCGGCTAAGGGGGTGTGGGTGTGGCCTGCCCGTAGGTGGGCAGCGGCTGTGGGCGGGGCGGGAGATGCGGGTGGGGTTTGGCTCGGAGAGGGCGGAAACTGAGAAGCCCCGCGATAGGCCAGCGCTGCGTGTGGGGGTGGGGCCCGAAGTGGGCGGGAGGAGGCCGTGGGCGGGGCCGGGCCCGGCGAGCGCACACCTGGAACTTGTTGGTGGAGTTGAAGGGGATCTCGCAGACTTTGGGGAAGCGTTCGCGGTAGCCCATGGCGTTGCCCAGAGTCAGCTCCGAGAACTTGAGCAGCGCCGTCTCAGACGCGTCCCCGATCACTATGCGCTGGAAGCGGGGGCCGGTGTCAGGGGCGAACCTGTCCGCACCAGGCTCCCGGGCTCCCCCGGAGTCCCCCGGGGTCTCACCTTGGGCACGGGCACCGCGTCCTGGCCGGACTTGAAGGCAGCGCGGTTGCACAGGGTGAGCACGCGGCATAGCGCCCGCCAGGTCTCCGAAGACTGGTCAAACGTCTGCCCTGGAAGCCAGGCGTCCAGGCTGGGGCCGAGAGGGGGCTCCGCGCGGGGCCCCAGGCCCGGAGCAGCTCTCTCCCATACCAGAACCGAGCCCCTCCCTCTAGATTCAGGACAGGGTCCCCTCCCAGACCTGGGTGGGACCCAAACCCTCCTCATACCCCTGGACGGAGCCTTCTCTCCAGACGCAGTATTGAGTTTCCTAGGACCCCCGATACCAAGCCGCTTCGCAGAGCTGCAGCTTCATAGACCCTCTCCCCTATCGGAAAGGAGCCCCTTCTCCATTCATGCAGAGCCCTCCCCAGGCTGCTTTCAGTCACCTCAGAGCTCCCTTCCTAGTCTACCATCTACCAGATCCTGCCCCAGCCCCGTCTCCTCCCACCGCCACACCTGACTGGTCCTCCGTAGTGTCCGCCGTGTGGATATGGTTGTCGAACCAGAGATGGGACACAGTCATGCGGTTCTGAGTGAGGGTCCCTGTCTTGTCAGAGCAGATCACTGATGTGGAGCCCAGTGTCTCCACCGCTTCCAGGTTCTTGACGACACAGTTCTTGCTGGCCAGCCGCTTGGCTGTCAGGGACAAGCAGACCTGCCAGGAGGGGTGAGAAGCGCAGGGAGCCTTGACCCCAGCCACGGTACTATGTACACAGCATCCCTCCACAAAACCCATGCTTTTCTTGCCTCAATGTTTTCCTCAGCCTGTGCTTGCCACCTGGGATGCCTCCCCAGTCGGCCCAGAGGAACATAGCCAGGCCCCTCACTAAGCTGCCCGAGCTGAGGTTCTGTGAGTTCTCTCAACAACACAACCACACCGAGAAAACAAACGTCCTCTGAACACCCCCTGGGGCTGGCCTTGCCCTGGGTGCTGACTGCTGAGGGCTGCCCACGCTGGACCTCAGCCTCCTCCGGTCAAGGATGCGGCCTGTTCACCTGTGAGTCCTCAGCGTTCAGTACAGGGTGTGGCCCAGAGCGGCCTCGGTGAGTGGCTGCTGAATGGATGGACAGATGGAGGGCTGAGGGGTAGGGAGGATGGCTGAGGGAAGGTGCGTGGGGGGGAGGTGAGTGGGTGGAGACGGCCAGACATGATGGAGGCAATCCTGGGGGAATGAACAGACAGATGGACGAGCCTCCCGGCTCTCTGCACCTCTCTTCCGTCTCCCCCACTCACCGTGACAGTGGCCAGCAGCCCCTCAGGCACATAGGCTACCACAATGGCCATGAAGAAGACCATGGCCCGCAGGAAGGTGTAGCCAATGCACATGGCCACCACAAAAAATGTAGCGCCGAAGAGGATGGCCAGGCCTGCGATGATGTCCACAAAATGTTCGATTTCAATAGCGATGGGTGTCTTCTCGTTCTCTACTCCCGACGCCAGGGACGCGATGCGCCCGATGATGGTGCGGTCACCTGTGTTCACCACCAGGCCTTGGGCTGTGCCTGCAGCGGGGCCAACAGGGCACCTCAGGGCCGGGCGGGTGGGCGGCAGTGGGGGTGTGCCCGCCGCGGGAACCGAAGGGGGTGTGGCGGTGGAGCTCAGTACGGGCCGAAGAGGGGCAGGGCAGGCAGCGGGGTTGGCTTGGGGCAGGGGGTGGGCGGGCAGGGGCCTCACAGACCCTCAAGGCACATGGTGGAGAAGAAGGCGATATTGCGGGTCTCCAGAGGGCTCTCGTGGGTACACTCGGGCGAGCGGGTCTGCGGCTCAGACTCTCCAGTCAGCGACGAGTTGTCCACCTTGCAGCCCTGCGCCTGGAGGATCCTGATGTCGGCTGGCACTCGGTCCCCGCCTTTCATCTCCACCAGGTCGCCCACCACAAGCTGGTCCGCGTTGATCTGGAACTTGTCCCCATCCCGGATCACAGTTGCTTGCTGTGGGGCGGCGGGGGGGGGGGGGGGGGGGGCAGGGGTGGGCGCCAAGTGCAGGGGAACGTGGGGAGGGGCAAAGGGGAAGGGTTGAGAACCTAAGGGGCGAGCCGGAGGCCACGGGTGCAGAGCAGCTTGGGCCTGGAGGGAGAGCCCACACAGACCCAGGAGCCACCCTGTGCGCCGCCGCCCCCCAGGGGTGCAGACCCGGACCTGAAGTGACCGGGCTGCAGGACCCACCTGGGGCACCAGGTTCTTGAAGCTGGCAATGATGTTGGTGCTCTTAAACTCCTGGTAGTAGCCAAAGCAGCCGGTGACCACGACCACAGCGATGAGGGCCAGGGCCAGGTACAGCTGGGTGGAGGTGGGAAGGGGGTGGATTAGAAGAGGCTGGAAGGTCCCTGCACAAGCCCCCCCCCCGCCTGCTCCCTGTCCCCTGGTGTTCTTGGGCTCACCCCTGGGGTTCTCCCTGCTCTGCTAGAGAGCCACATGTTTGTGTGCATACTCTGGGGGCTCCACGATCATGTGCCAATTTCCAAGTCCCTATGTCCAGTGTCTCCCCACGTCTGTGTACCTCTAAGTCCCCATCCTGTGTCACATGTCCTGTGGCTTTCAAACCCCTGTCCAACACCACATGTCCCTAAGTCCCCATGTCCCTTGTTCTGACCTCTTGTCTGGCATCTCGATATTCTCTGTCTCTGTCTCTGTCTCTGTCTCTGCCTCCTTGTCTGGGTTCTGTTTCTTGGCACTGTGTCCCTATGCCCTTGCGTCCCATGTCTGAGTCCCATGTCCCCTGTGCCCTTGGTCTGTCCCATGCCCTCTGTTTCCTGGTCTCCTATCTTAAGGATCGCGTTTCCACGTCCTTGTACCCCCACCCGTGTCCTCCATACCGGAGACCCACTCTCCAGGTCCCCTGGGACCTGTGTCACTGGGGCTGCCCCACATCCCAGTGGCCTTCATCCCTGCATGACCCCATGTCTTGACTGCATTTCCAAGTCTCCGCATCCCCATCCTGTGGCCCTCGCGTCCTGAGTCCATGCTCCATGTCCTCTCCCCGCCCCCCTGGCCCCGGTCCCCGTGTCCCACACCCGCCGGCAGCATCTGCCACTCACATTGTCGTCGGTGGTGAGGTCACCCTCACTGGCCTGGATGCCAAAGGCAATGAGGCAGATGGCAGCAGCCACCCACATGAGGCACTGCAGCCCGCCCGCCAGCTGCCGGGCGAACTTGACGTACTCGGGGGTGCCACGCGGCGGCCGCAGAGCGTTGGGTCCGTCCCGCAGCAGCAGCTCGGCGGCCAGGCCGGCAGACAGGCCCTGGGGACGGGGCGGGCGCTCGCCGGGGTAGCTCTTCTGTCTCCTCCCCCCACCCGGCCCCGTCAGTGTTGTTCCTCTTCACTTCTGTGTCGGTCCTCGCCTCTGCCCCCCCCCCACCTCCCCTGTGTCTCTCTCATCTTTCTGCCTGGCTCTCTCTCCCTGTGGTCTCTGCTCTGTTTCTCTCTTACCACTTTGTCTCTCTCTGTCTCCGTCTCTCTGCCTCTTTTTATCTGCTTCTCCTACTCGGTCACTCTCCCCCCCCCCCGCAACTCCTCTGTTTGGCCCTTTCTAATGCATTTCTCCCCTTTTCTCTCCCCCCCTTGCTCTGCACGCACCCCTCCCTCTGCGCCCAGCTCACCTTGGTCGCACTGGTCCGGTACTTCTGTTCCAGCTCGGCCACGGACAGCTGGTGGTCGTTCTGGGGGGGGGGGGCAGGACACTCACTGTCCAGCTCTCACCAGCCAACGCTCCTGCCCCCCGCCCGGCCCCCCAACCCCATGCTCACAATCTCCATCTCCTTCTTCATGTTCTCCAGCTTCTCCTTCTTCTTGCCTCCTCCCTTGTCCGCCTTCTTCTTGCTCATCTTGGCGGCCATGTCCCCACCAGGGCCAGGACCCAGCTCTACCGAATACATCTCGTAATTCTCCTGGGGATGGGAGGAGGGGGGAGGCATCAGATCCCACACCCCTCCAGCCTCCATCCCCCCAACCCCTGACTCGGGGCCCCACTCACTGCCTTCCCCATGGTGCCCGGTGCAGCCACCCTCCTTTGCCAAGACAGAGCCTAGGGTCTGGACCAGCCCTGATATACCCAGGGAGGGAGGGGTGGAGCAAGACTGGCCCGATTCGAGCTGATTGCGGGGCTCCTTGGGGTGACCTCCAGGCCTAAGCAGCTCAGGCATTACCTACTGGGCTGCCCCAACCTGCCCAGACCCATCTCCACCTGCCACTGAGATCAGGGGACCACTGAGTAGGTCCATAGTAACAACAACAACAACAACAAGAAGAGCAAACCATATGGTGCTCATTATGTGCCAAGCACTGGGCTGGGGGCTTACCTGTATTAACTAATGGAACCTCCCAACAACCCTTTGAGGCGAGGACCATTCTTACCTCCCCCTACCATAGTGATGGGGAAACTGAGGTGCGGGGAGGCTAAATCACTCGCCTATTGTCCCCCAGCTACGATGGGAAAGAGTCGGGACTCAGAACCGGGTAGCTGGGCTGCGGTGTCCTCTTCCAGGCCACATTGCCCATGTCCGACTCCTGGAGCGGGAGGGTGCTCACAATAGTGGTTATAACAGCTTTTGTTTAGGGAGGACTTCCTGTGTCCCGGGTCTGCCCAGGGAGCTTTGTGTGAATGTTTCCTTAGCTCCTCACAACAGCCCTTTAGAAAGTTATGGTCTCTCATTAGCCCCCGTTGTACAGATGAGGAAACCGAGGCACAGAGAGATCAAGGACTTGCTCTAAAGCTGCGATGATTGGGACGCCTGGGTGGCCCAGTCAGTTGAGCATCTGCCTTCGGCTCAGGTCATGATCCCAGGGTCCTGGGGTCGAGTCCCATGTCGGGCTCCCTGCTCAGTGGGGAGTCTGCTTCTCTCCTTCTCCCTCTGCCCCTCCTCACCCCTGCTCGTGCTCGCTCCCTCTCTCTCTCTCTCAAATAAATAAATAAAATATTTATTAAAAAAAATAAAGTTGCGATGACTAAGTGTCGGGAAGAGGATTCCAGCCCAGGTCTGACCTCAGAGCCTGGCTCTCCCGTGGGGGCCACTGACAAAAGAACTCAGACCTCACAGCAGCCGCGGCAAGTATGCGCCGGGCACTGAACACATGTGACCTCCGGGGTCCCCACAACAAACCCCCATGTGGGCAGCACTATCATTCCCGTTGTGCACAGGGGGAAACCGAGGTTTGGAGGGGTTCAGGGAGGGTCCCAGAGGTGCCCCACGCCTCCAGCTGTAGCCATCACAGCTCTGTGGTTCCTGTCTCCACCCCAACCTGCCCGGATGGGGAAAGGAAGGTGCAAAGTAGGGGAAAAGATGGGTCCAAGGCTCCTAGCTCAATCTTGGTATTGGTGCCAGGTTTGAGGTCCCCCAGGCAGGGACCTCTGTGGGTAGCAGTGAGGGGCTGGACTGCCGGAATGGCAGGTTCTTGATATCTCCTGCATGGGCCGCACAGGTTGGACGTGTCTGATAAGATAATTGCCGGGGCGACGTCCTTCTCTCCTGGGGCAGGTCACCTGGGAAAGGCTAAGCTGCTGAGCAGCCCAAGCTCCTCCCCACAGCCACCCAGCTGGTCATCCCAGACTGCTACAAGAGACCCCCAGAGAGGAGGCAGGTGGGATGAAGTCACACCGACAATGAGTCTGCCCTTACAACGAGTCCACTCATCTCTCTGAGCTGCACATGTGAAACACCGTGTGTCTCGTCACTCCCCTGCTCACGACCGTCCAGAGGCATCCCTTCTCCCTCAGAATAGACTCCAAAATCATTCCTGCAAGACCTAGCCCTGGCTCACCTCTCCTGGCTCAGTCTCTACTACAGTTCCACTGACACTGGCCTTCTTGCTGTACTTCCTACAGGTCAAGGTCATTCCTGCCCCAGGGCCTTTGCACTTGCAGTTCCTCTGCCTGGTGCTCTCTTCTTTAGATACCCGCATGGCTCTTTCTCGCTGTGAGGTCTCAGTTCAAATGTCATCTCTTCAGAGAGTCCTCACTTCTACTATTGTACCCCCATCAGGCCCCATCCCCTACAACCCTTGTCCCAACCTGACACTGTATTTTATTTTCATTTGTTTGGTGTCAACCTTGTCACACTAGAAGGAAGACTGAGACTTGGTTGTGTTTGCTGCTGTATGCACAGCACCCGGACCAGTGCCCTAGACACACTGTAGATGGTCAGTAGACACTGTCCGATGCGGAATATTCACGAACAAACCTGGAGCATGGGGCAGGCCCTCGGGAAGTCTGTCATTGGGAGCTCCTCGGGTGCCTCTGGCTCTCTCTAGCTCTTCCACCTTGCCCACTAGGCCTCTACCCCTGCAAGCATCCAGAGCCTGGGGCAAATACAGGGTTGTGTCTGCACAGATTCGGGAACTCCACAACCTAAGTCACAGGGGGGAGACTGAGACACCATCACTGGCAGCAGGGGGCCGACCTTCCATATGTGGAGACCTCTGTCAAAATCAGGGACTGTCCTCTACTCTCTGCCCCATCTGTGGCTCCCCCCACCTATTTTTTTCTTTTCTTAGTTTTATTATGTTAATTTTCAATGGTTTATTTTAAATATTTCAGACCCACAAGTTATAGGGGTAGTAAAACAAAGACCTGCCTGACCTTCAGCTAAATTGAATGATTTTCCCAATTTGTGGTTTCTAGAGAGATGAGAGAGAGAATAGATTCTTCTTTTTTTAAAGCTCAGGCTGACCCCCTTGAGAGTGAGTTGGAGACGGGAGGCTTGTTTCTCCACGAACATGTCGGCATGGGTCTCCCGTGGATAAGGACACTCTCTTACGTAACCGCGGTCCAGTGGTCAAATCCAGGACGTTCACATCGAGAGGACATTAGGAACTAATCTGGAGAATGTATTGGAACTTCCCACTTTCCGTCTCGTGTCCTTTTCTTGGTCTGGGATCACACTTTGCACTTAGCCGTCATGTCTCCTTGGTCTCCTCCAATCTGTGACATTTCTTTACTCTCCTTCTCTTTCATGACCTTGAAATTTTGGAAAAGTATCAGTCACTTGTGTTGCAGAATTCCCCTCAGTTTGGCTCGGCTGACGGCTCATGATCAGATTCAGGTCGTGCGCGTTGGGCAGGAACACAGCAGTGATGTGCGCCCTCCTCAGAGCTTCCCAGGCAGGACGGGCCCCGTTTTTGAGTCTTGAGGCGGTCTGGAACAGGGGGGACGTTTGGAGGATACCCAGAGGCTTAAGGAATGACCAGAGGGCTATTCTGTGATCTCTTTATTTTCTATTCAAAAACACTGTCACAGGGCCACCTGGGTGGCTCAGTCGGTTAAGCATCTGCCTTCTGCTCAGGTCATGATCTCAAGGTAAACCCACAGGGAGCCTGCTTCTCCCTCTCCCTCTGCCACTCCCCCCCCCCCCCCCCCGCCCCGCCCCGCCCTGCTCGTGCTCTCTCTTTCTCTCTCTCAAATGAATAAATAAAACCTTAAAAAGAAAAAAAAACTAATGGTCAGAATTGGATTTTTCTTTTTCCTGAGAAAGAGAGGGCAGAGGACAGATTTTAAATGGCTGGTGAATACTGAGCGGGTTTTAAGAGGAATCTGAGCAAGAGTCTCCTAGAATCATGACCACACACTTTTAGGGACTCAGCGCCCTACAAGGCCTGATGGGATCAGATCCCTGGCTGTGCCTCCTTTCCCGTGCCTTCCCCCATCATGCTTTGGGATGAAGCCCACACAGCCCTTCTGTTTATCAAAATCATCATTTCAAGATCTCAGCCCGTGAAGCTTCCTCTGCCTGAAATAAATACTCACCCCGCTCCCTCCCCACACTCAGCTACTCATCTTTCATGCTCTCGCACAGATGTCCTTCTCTCCAGGGAACCTTCTTGGACCACGTACCAGCTGGGTCAGGTACCTCCCCTGGGCTCCCAGAGGCCCCTAGGCTTCCCTATCCCTGCCCTGACCCCTCTGACCCATAATTCCTCCATCACGAGCCTGGCTACTCTGGGCGGTCACCATGTGATGACGTCTCATCGCCCCCCTGGACGCCTGAGGACAGGATCCAGGATGTCTCAGTCGCTACTGTGTGCCCTGTAGCACCCAGCCCAGGGAGTGTTTGCTGAGTGCAAGAACTCACTGTGACCGTGACTTCTGGTTTGTGTTTGGATTCTCCGATAAGATAGTGGATTCAGCAATGCCCTTCGCCTCCTGGTCAGGTCATCTGTCCCGGCCATCTCCAGGCCCCGGAAAGATTGAAGAGAGGGGCAGGGCAGGCAGGAACCTTGCTTCTCCCTCCTTCTCAAGCTGGTACAGGAGCAGGCAGTGGGTCAAGGAGTCAGGGACAAGGTCTGGCCTCAGCCCGGTCTCCTGCGTTCTGCTCCTCTCCCAGCTTCGTCCAGATGTGGAAAGGTCAACCACCCTCAAGAAATTTGCCTGACTGTCCTCATCTGGGATCTTAAAATCACATCTGGAACCCAAGCATCTCTCCCTCCTCTGCTCCCACCTCCATCCCTTCCTGCCTGGACATCACAGCAGCCTCCTCCCCAGTCCCTCCCTCGTCTCCCTGCTCCCTTCCCTGCCCCCCTGCAGTCCGCCCCCCACCCAGAGCCAGAGGGAGCCTGTGAACCCCTGGGGTCTGGGCTCTCCTGGCTGAACCCTCCCTTAGCTCCGCCTGACTCTTGAAAACAAAGTCTGCATGCTGGTGCCCAAACCCAACCCGGGTCTGGGGCCTCCCAGACCTCCCCTCCTCCTGCTGCAGCCACACTGGCTCCCTGCAGTGCCTCAGACTCAGCAAACAGCCTCCCAACCGGCCTGTGCCTGTGCCCTTTCCCTCCTCTTGAAATGCTCTCCTCCCAACACCTGCATGGCTCCCTCTCTCCCTCCAAGGTCTTTACACAAATGTTGCCTTCCCAGTGTGAGCTCCTTGACTAGCCGAATTAAAAACTGCGACCTGGGGTCCCCCTGCACCTCTGTCCCCATTATTTTCTCCCGTACTGGGTCATTGCTCTTATCTGTTGGGTTCCTTGTGTGTTTTCCGAATCCCTCTGACAGAAGGTGAGCTCCATGAAGGCAGGGATTTTTGCCCGGTTTTTTTTTTTTTTTTTTTGGACTGATGTCAAACAGCAAACAATAGACACTCAATAAGCTTTTGTTGAAAGAAATAAAATAAATCTCAGAGTCCCCGAGACACCCCACAGCATGCAGCAGCACTCCTAGCCACAAATAGTGACATGGACATGTGGTCCCGCCTTGGGATGATGCTCTTGGTCCCCCAAAGACACACTAGCCCAACCTAAAGCAGAGGGACAGGCTCAAAAAGACACAATGACAGGAAGCCCATGATAACAGTGATGCTCATTGAGACCTCACTGCCCTCAGCCCTGGCCGAAGTGCCTCGCTTGTGTGAGCTCATTTCATCCTCACAACAACCTTATGAGGAAGGTACTGTATTTATCCCAGTTTTACTGTGAAGAAACTGAGGCGCAGAGAGGTTATACAACTTGCCTAAGATCACACAGCTAGTAACGGGCAGAGCCAGGATTTGAACCCAAGCAGCCTGGCTAGAAATTCCTCCTGTGTGAGTATACAGAATCACACCAGACACCATTTCACAAAGAGGCCTCCCATCAAGACTATACTCCGTTCCATGATTTACAGAATGTTGACTGAGCATCTGCTATGTGCCAAGGTTTTGTTAAGCCCTGAGATTTGCAGGGAACAAAACAGTCATGGACCTGCTTACACTCCAGCGTCCCGAAGTAATCAATAACAAATGAATCTTTACTGGCAAATGAGAAGAGCATGAAGGAAAATAACAGGGTACTTGAGGAGAGAGGCAGAGGGGAGGAGGCTGATAGACTACGGTATCAGAGAAGGGGCTCCGAGGAAGTAACACTCGAGCTGAGGCTTCAAGGATAAGGAGACAGCCAGGAATAATCTGGGAGAAGGAACAGGGAGAACAAAGGCCCTGAGCTGGGAACAGGGTGATAGTGAGGGTCAGCAAGGAGCGGTGGTGGAGAATCTGGATACGGTTAGTGAGGGGAGGGTTAGGGTGCAACGTGAAGGCGGGGGTCCGTTCATGTGGGACCTTGTGGACCAGGGGGAGGAGTTAGGATTTTAGTCTAGGAGCAGCTGAAGGCATTTGAGATTTGATCAGAAGAGAGGCATGGTCAGGACTGAGTCTGGAAGATGCCCCCACTGTCTGTCATGTGGAGGACACTCAAGGGGGAAGCTGAGATTAGAAGCCCGGGGAGGAGGCTGGGGGAGGGAGGCTCAGGAGATCGCCTGTGGGGACATGGGCTGGGGCAGGAGGTGTCTGGCCTGGGGCGGGGGGCTCCCCAGGGTTGGGATCCAGGAGAAGAGGTAGGTTTGCGGAAGGGCTATAGCCTGTGTAGGAATTGGGGGACCAGGAAGCTATGGGACAACTGCAACTTGGAGCTTCTGGAAGAAGCTGGAATTGGGAACTGTGATGAGGGCCTTGCCAGCGCAGGAAGAGTAGAGTGAGCTAGGGATGGTGAGACAGCCTCTGGCAAGGGTGGGGAGAAGAGCAAGGAGGGGAGCTGAAAGATACAGGAAGAACCGGGAAGGGGTGGGGGGAGGGGGGCAGGCGGCAAAGGAAAAGGGAGCTTCCGAAGGAGGACGGGTTCAGCAGTGTTTTGCATTCCTGAGTGCCCCCAGTGCCCGGCACACAGCAGCTGGTTCACTTGCTGCTGAATGAGGGCACCCATGGGCGAGCTGAAGGCAAAACTCTCATAGATACAAACCCTGAGGCCTCCAGGGCCGCATATTATGGCCAGGGCAGGCCAACTCCCCCACTCCCCACCTCTGGCAGGGAAGCTTGAGAAAAGTAGACTTAGAAAGGGTATCCTTGGAGGGAGACGCATGCAAAAGTTCAGAACGGGGCTCAAAAGCCAAGAATGAGGGTGTGAAAGGTAGGCCAGAAGGGGGAGCTCTCCCGCTGAACCGCTCCAGGTTAATGACAGGAAGACCAATGAAAGACTCCTCAACAGGAAAGAATGATCAACTACCCGCGCCAAGGGGAAAAGAATGTACGTTGCATCTCCCACAAGAAATACACACACACACACACACACACACACACACACACACACACACACACACACACACACACACCCGCCAAGGGGAAAAGAATGTACGTTGCATCTCCCACAAGAAATACACACACACACACACACACACACACACACACACACACACACACACACACCCGCAACTCAGCCAAGGGGAAAAGAATGTACGTTGCATCTCCCACAAGAAATACACACACACACACACACACACACACACACACACACACACACACACACACACCCGCAACTCAGCCAATGAGAAACCACCATCACCCTGGACTCATGCTTTTTTTCCAATGGACTCGGGTTCAAAACAACCCCTCCAAGGGCGCCTGGGTGGCTCAGTCCCTGAAGGGTGGGACTCTTGGTTTCTGCTCAGATGATGATCTCAAGATTGTGAGATCAAGCCCCGCATCGGGCTCCGCCTTGGGCCAGGAGCCTGCTTAAGATGTTCTCTCTCCCTCTCCTTCTGCCCCTCACCCCGCACCACAGGGGCGCAGGTTCTCTCTCAAAATAAACACACAACCCCTCCAAACTTCCTCCTCCTTCTCCATAAAATAACGGTCCTCTCCTTTGTTTGCCAGACTTGCCTATGGTTTTGTCATAGTTTGCATGTCCCAAATCATAATTCTCTGTTATTCCTGAATAACCCATTTGCACTGGTAAAATAATGTTTTATTTTTAAGGTTAACAAGGGGGTATAGGCCTCTTGATCCAGTCGTCCAATCCAGGAGCCAAAATTCATAGATGGGGCGTTGGGGGAGGCGGAATGGGACTTCTTTGGTCAAAGTTTCTTCCAACTGCCAGCCAATAACAAAGGCAGAATCAAGAAGTAAGGCTGGACCGACCCAATCAAGAAAGAAGGTCTCTATCCACTGTCAGCTAGTAGGTAAAGAAGAACAGGAGGGTGGGGTGGGGCCAGCATAATCTGGATGGTGGAAGTAACCAGGACCCCCTGTTCACTGTCAGCCAATCGGAAAAGAGAACAAAATGAAGGGGCTGAACCAGTGGCTTCCATCCAGGGCAAGATCCTAGGCTAAGCCCCTTGGTTTTCTTTTCTTTTCTTTATTTATTTATCTGACATGGAGAGAGAGTATAAGCAGGGGGGAGTGGCAGAGGGAGAGGGAGAAGCAGGCTCCCCGCTGAGCAGGGAGCCCGATGCAGGACTGAATCCCAGGACCCTGGGATCATGATCTTATCAGAAAGCAGACACTTAACCAACTGAGCCACCCAGGTGACCGGGATTCCTACATTCTTGCCCACATTTGATGACATCAGTCTTCTTACTTTTAGCCATTCTTTGGGTATATAACTGTATCCCACTGTAGTTTTAATTTGCATTTCCCCAATGACTAAGGATGTTAAGCACCTTGCACATGCTATGGCCATGTGGAAATTATATTTTCTGAAATTCACATTCGCATCTTTCCCATTGGAGAAAAAAAATGGACGGCCTGTTTTTATCTTATATCATTTTTTTTCCAATTTGTGACTTGCCTTTTCACGTTTCTCGTGGTCTTTTCATAAGAAGAAGTTTTAAAATTTGTAAAATCCAATGATCATTTTTAAATATTATGCTTAGGTTTTCTGTGTCCTGTTTAAGAAATTTTTATCTACCTATCCAAAGGTTATAAATATACTCTTTTATGTTTTTGGATAGAAACTTGATAGCTTTAGCTTTCTTATTTAGGTCTAGGATCCATTCTGAATTAATCTTGTGGCCACCATCCTGGACAATACAGTTCTAGGTTGAGATTATGAAAAAAAAATAAGATATGAAATAAGGAAGGGTTCAAGATTAATTTCTTCCTATATTGATAATACAGTTTCCTTAGCATTAATGGACAAGACTATCTTGTCTCCACTATATTGAATTGGTACCTTTGTCTTGTTAAGAAAGAAACCACAAACCCTAAATGGCCACTTGTTCTGAGCCCCACATCAGCAAATCAGGACTAAATACCTAACCTGATTGCAGTTTCAGCCTCTCCCAGGAATGTGACTTTTAACCAGTCATTCTTGCCAACCCGCCAGTTATTTTACCAGCAAAGATGGGTTAATTCGGGAATAACAGAGAATTGTAATTCAGGACAAGCAAGCTATGACAAAACCGTACGCAAGCCTGGAGAACAGAGGAGAGGAAAGCTCTTTTACAGAGAAAAGAGGAAATTGGAGTGGGGGGAGTACTGTTAAAAACAAACGGTCCTTTGGAGTTCTAAGTACAGTGCCTTTTCATTGGCTAAGTTGTGAGTCTCTCATTGGCAGGGCTATTGCCGGGGGAGGAGGAAACTTTTCTTCTTCCTGCCCTGATAGTCAGGTAGTAGCTAAGGTAGTATTGATTTCCAAGGTACCACTTTTCCTGTGGGGTCTGCAATTGACAAGGACAATTGATAACAAGAAGTAGGGCATGAGACCTACCCCTTCTGGCCTCCTGACTCCATTTTATTTATTTATTTATTTATTTATTTATTTATTTAAAATCAGTTGTGTTTACTTTTTTATTTAAGATTTTATTTGTTTATTTGTCAGAGAGAGCACAAGCATGGGGAGAGGCAGGTAGAGGGAGAAGCAGGCTCCCCACTGAGCAGGGAGCCCGATGCCGGACTTGATCCCAGGACCCTGGGATCATGACCTGAGCCGAAGGCACAGATGCTTCACCGACTGAGCCACCCAGGTGCCCCTGACTCCATTTTAAATGAAGTTTCCTGGGGCGCCTGGGTGACTCAGTCGTAAGCATCTGCCTTTGGCTCGGGTCATGATCCCAGGTGGGATCCAGCCCTGTATCAGGCTCCCTGCTCTGTGGGAAGCCTGCTTTTCCCTCTGCCCACTCCCACTGCTCATGTTCCCTCTCTGGCTGTCTTTCTCTCTGTCAAATAAATTAAAATCTTAATAAATAAATAAATAAATAAATAAATAAAATGAAGTTTCCTTTTGTTAATTTTCACACCACTTAAGCAAGAAGAGTTCCTTAGTTCTGGAATGCGGTTCCTTTAGACTTCTTTGCATCCACAGCTGTTTGCTGTCTTTAAAACACATGAATTTTTTGTTTCTCCTTTTCCCCCCAGCTATTATGGAAGGAGACTGTGATATTATGTTGTGATTTATAATAAGAAAAATCTTGGTCTTCCATCCATTCCTGGCACTGAGCTCCTAAAACCCCTGGAGTTTCCTATTATAAAAGCAATCAAGGTGGCTTTTGTTATGTTCATAAAGTGACTTTTGGAAAGCCCTTAGGTGACCTAAGGATGGGGGCTGGTTGGAGGGAAACAACTGTGTGAGTAGAGTTGGAACTTCAGTACCTCCCCCCAAACTCCAGGGAGGGGAGAGGGGCTGGAGGTTGAACCAATCACCAAAAGCCAATGTCAAATCCTGACTGTGTCATAAAGCCTCCATAAAAACCCAAAAGACCAAGGTCAGAGAGCTTCCGGGTTGATGAACACATAGAGATTCAGGAAACGTGGCATGCTCAGAGAGAGTATGGAAGATCCACAATCTTTCACCATACTTTGTCCTATACAGCTCTTCCATCTGGGTGTCCCTGAGTTTTATCCCTTTATAATAAACCAGCAATCTAGCTTTTTTATTAGTAGGTAAATTGTTTCTCTCAGTTCTGTGAGCCACCAAGCAATCAAACCCAAAGATGTTGTAGGAGGCTCTGATTTTTAGCCAGTGGGTCAGAAGTACAAGTAAAAACCTAGGCTTGCATCTGACCTCTGGGAGAGGGGCACCCTTGCAGGACTGAGCCCTTAACCTATGGAGTCTGATTCTATCTCTGGGCAGATAGTGTCAGAAGTGACTTGAATTGTAGGACACCCAGCTGATGTCCAAGAATTGCTTCCACACATAATTGGAATTAGTACCAGAACCCACTTAGAGACCTTTTACATTCAATTTAGACATCAAAGTCAGTCTTTTAAAAGCAAATTTGGGTTCTCCCTGTTTAATACCTCTAAGGACTTCACTTCATATTTAAAAATCCAACCTTCTTCCTGTGACCTTCCATGCTGTGACCTGCCTCCTGCCCATCCTCTGACCTTACTTTGTAGTACTCTCATTGTTCACTCCAGTCCCACTAATCTTTCTCTTCCTGGGACAAGCCAGGCTCCTTCCTGCCTGAGTTTTTGCACTTATTGCTCTGCTTAGAACTCTCCCAGATGTTTCTGTGGCTCTCCTCACTTCAGGTCACAGCTCAGATATTGGGTCTCCCGTAGGGCTTTCCTGAGCCACTCTGTCATAAGTCCTTCTTCCTGTTCCCCCAATCTCATCCTGGTTGTTTTTTTTTTTCCATAATGTTGACCGCCACTAGAATTGTGCTGTCCAGGACAGTAGCCACTAACCGCATGTGGCAAATTTAATCTAAATTAATTATAATTAAATAAAAAATTGAGTTCTTCAGTTGCACTAGCCACATTCCAAGTGCTCACTCAGTAGCCACATGCGGCTAGTAAATACCATATTGGATAGAATGGCTTACAGAACATTTCTATCATTGCTGAAAGTTCTGTTAGACAGTGCTGACCTACAACTACCTTGTTGCTTTACATTTTACTTTTTTTCGGTGTCCTCTTGATATACTATAAGTTTTATAGAGGGAAATACCTCATTTATCTGAATCAGCACTGAATCACTAAGGTCTGAAACAGTGCCTGGCACACAATAGTGATTGCCCAATAAATGTTCACTGAATATATGGATAAGCCCCATTGTACTCAGCGAAGTAGACGCACAAAAGCATGTGAACACATGTGCATACGAGCAGAAAGCAGAAGCCTCCTCATAAACTTTATTTCTCTTAACAAATGCTAATGGAGGGGAGACTTCCTCCAGTACAGGTAGATTATTGATGTCCAAATTCCAAGGCTCCAGAAGGTGCAGTTCATGACTCTTTGAGGGAAGTGAGCTTTCAATATTATCTCATACTTTACGTTTCAGGACTCCAACCACAATAGAGCAAATGATCATAATGGAGCCCACCAGGATGCTTGAGATGCTGAAGCCCAGGGCCAGTCTGGAATTGATCTGTGCTTTCCTCTGATTCCCATGAAAGTTGGCTTGCCGGGCCTGTGGGGATGAAGGCCAGCTGGTGGGAGTGCTTCCAAGGAAGGAGGGAAATGGGGAGGGACATCCCAGGGGGAAGTGGGGAGTGCAAGACCAGGAATGGTGGTGTGAGGGAGGTAAGGGCAGGGTTCAGTCCCCCAGTGGAAAAAGGAAGAGGAGCAGTG
Source organism: Zalophus californianus (assembly GCF_009762305.2). NCBI lineage: Eukaryota > Metazoa > Chordata > Mammalia > Carnivora > Otariidae > Zalophus > Zalophus californianus. Next base: position 43,577,739 of record NC_045611.1, read on the forward strand.
AAGGCGATCCTGGGAAGGAAAAAGGGCATCTAGATGGTGAAGGAGGGAGCAAATTCTCCAGGAGGAACACGAAGAGGTCCCTGGGGAGCAACAGGGGGATAGGGAGTGAAGGAGGAGGCATATCTGGGAGCAATGGGAGTTGGTGGTAGCCAGACCGTACCCACCTTGAGGGAGAAGAAGAGGGCTGGGATTGCCAGCAAAATGAAGAAGAAGAAGGAAATGATGGAGAGAAACAAATAATCCTTTTCTGGGGGATTCAGGGACATCAGGATGACTGGCTGCATTGGTGTGACCTTGAACTCCAGGTTCCTGGACTCAGTCATAGTAGCCATTGACCTTGGTGTGAGGAGGAGACGCTGGGTGGGCAGAATCTGCAGACAGGAAATGGGTCCCGGACAGGGAACATCTAAATTCCCAAGAAATGAAGATCAGTTGAACCAACCCCTCTGCCTAGAGAGGCACTGAAAACGGATATTGCCCCAAGCCAGAAGCCACTATACCTCCATGTTCCTGATAATAGCCTTACTGGCCCTATGACAAAATTCAGCCTTTTTCTAGCCTCTCATAATTCCTCTCTGTACCCCCATTATGCCCTTCCATGTCTCCCTCCAACTGCTTCACTTTCCTCTTCTAAACTCTCCTCATCCCACTCCACCCACATACACTTAAACTCACCGCTCTTTTCTGATTATCCCATCGCAAACCTAGTTAATGGCCCTAGGACTTCCCTTGGCTTCTCAGTTCCTGAGGCTGTCCAAGTGATGTGTCATGGGGCGTGGGCCACCACTTCATTAAGATTGGGGGCTCAGGTTAGGGTGTCTCAAGTGCTCAGACCCAGCTTCCGATTGGTTCAGTGTGTGTACGGGTGGTTACTTAGTCACTCCCTTTTCTTCCTGCCCTCCTAATAAATTCAATGGACAAGGGGACTGGGTTAGCCCCTTACACTTTTTGTTGTTTCCCCCAGTTTGAACTCCTGATTGGTTCAACATATAGCGTGTGGGTCTCACTTCTAGACTGGATCTAAGTGCAATGGGCAAATTTACTGATAGTCCTACCAGGAGCCTACTGTACACGAGGCCCACACTGGGCTCTGAGGACCATGTGGTGACTAAGGCAGACAAGATCACAGCTCTCCTGGAATCCACAGCCCATGAGAGAGAAAGAAGGAAAACATCCAAATAAAGAAATGAAACGATTTGGAGAAGCAAGGGCTCCAAGGAATAACTAAAATGAGAAGGAAGAGGGAATGTGCACTATGCACAAAAGAAGACATAATTGTCAGAAATATTTATGTAGTAAACTACATATCAGCTACATTGTGAAAATGAAAGCAACAAACAGGGAATTTTAATAAAGCCACTAGAAATACAAGGAGAAATGTATAAAACCACAACCTTAGTAGTGTGAGATCTAAATATGCCTCTTAGAAAATCTGAAAATGAAGTAGAAAAAGAATGCAAATATATATATATAGGATTTGAAGAATTTAACTAGTAAGTACAATTATAGAATTATTTAGAAAGTTACACCCTAAAGTAGTTACTGCACCTTCTCTAGTTATATCAAAGAAATATTTACAAAATTCATCAAGAACCTGGCTACAAATAGAAATTCCAAAATGTAGAGTTCCTTAAATCATACAAAAAAAATCAGAAGTAAACAAAAAGGAGACTTAGAAAAATTTCTATTTGCAAACTAAGAGACATTCTCATAAATTAGTAATAACCCTTGTAGATATTGCAGGTTGGGTTCCAGACCACTAAAATAAAGTCAATATCACAATAAAGCAAGTCAAATGAATTTTTTGGTTTCCCAGAGCATATGGAAGTTACGTTTACACTATACTATAGGCTATTTAGTGTGCAGAAGCATTATGTCTGCAATAAAGAGGCACACATCTTGACTTTAAGATACTTTATTGCTTAAATTTTAAAAACACTTTATTGCTAAAGAATGCTACCATCATGTGAGCTTTCAGCAAGTCATAATCCTTTCACTGGTGGAGAACCTTGTCTCCATGTCCATGGCTGCTGACTAATCAGGGTGGTGGCTGCTGAAGGTTGGCATAACTGGCAATTTCTTTTTTTTTAAGACTTTATTTATTTATTTGACAGAGAGAAACACAGCGAGAGAGGGAACACAAGCAGGGGGAGCAGGAGAGGGAGAAGCAGGCTTCCCGTGGAGCAGGGAGCCTGATGTGGGGCTCGATCCCAGGACCCTGGGATCATGACCTGAGCCAAAGGCAGATGCTTAACAACTGGGCCACCCAGGTGCCCCTGGCAATTTCTTAAAATAAGACAAACTGAAGTTTGCTACATCAATTGACTCTTCCTTTCATGAATGATTTCTCTGTAGCATGTGATTCTGATTGATAGCATTTTACCCACAGAAGAACTTCCTTGACAATTGGAGTCAGTCCTCAGGGTGCCTGGGCGGCTCAGTTGGTTAAGCATCTGCTTTCAGCTCAGGCCCTGATCCCAGAGTCCTGGGATCGAGTATCACATGGAGCTCCTTGCTTAGTGGAGAGTCTGCTTCTCCCTCTGCCTGCCACCCTCCCTGCTGTGTGCTTCCTCTTTCTCTCTCTGACAAATACATAAATAAAATCTTTAAAAAAATTTTTTTAAAAGAATTGGAGTCAGTCTTCTCAAATTCTGCTGCTACTTTATCAACTAAATCTATGTCATAGTCTAAATCCTTTGTTGTCATTTCAACAGTCTTCAGAGCATCTTCACCAGGAGTAAATTCCATCTCAAGAAGCCACTTTCTTTGTTCATTCATAAGAAGCAGCTCCTCATCCCTTCAGTCTGATCATGAGATCACAGCAATTCAGTCCCATGCTCAGGCTCCACTTCTAATTCAAGTTCTCTTGCTGTTTCCACCACACTGCAGTGACTTCCTCCACTGAAGTCATGAACCCCTCAAAGTCACCCATGAGTGTTGGAGTCAGATTCTTCCTAAATCCTATTTATGTTGATATTTTTACTTCTTGCCATGAGTCAGAATGACATATAGAACAGTGGATCCTTTCCAAAAGGTTTTCAATTTATTTTTCCCAGAGCCATCAGAGGAACCACTATCTACCTAAGGCAACCAGAGCCTTATAAAATATAGTTCTTAAATGAAACCTGAAAGTCACAATGACTCCTTAATCCATGGGCTGCAGAATGGATGTTGTTATCATCAGGTGTGAAAACAACATGAATCTCATTGTCCATCTCCATCAGAGCTCTTGGTTGACCTGGTGCCCTGTCCGTGGGCAGTAATATTTTGAAAGGAATCTTTTTTTTCTGAGCAGTAGGTCTCAACAGTGGGCCTAAAATATTCTGTAGACCATGTTGTAAATAGATATGCTGTCATCTCAGCTTTTTGTTTCATTCAGAGAGTCCAGGCAGAGTAGATTTAGCATCATCCTTAAGGGCCCCAGGATTTGAGGGGATGGTAAATCACCATTGATTTCCACTTAAAGCCACCAGCTGCATTAGCCCCGAGCAAGAGAGTCAGCCTGTGCTTTGAAGCCAGGCATTGAATTTTCCTCTCTAGCTAGAAAGTCCTAGATGGCATCTTCTTCCAATAGAAGGCTGGTCCACCTACAATTAAAATCTGTTGCTTAAGTATAGCCACCTTCACAAATTATCTTAGCTAGATCTTCTGGGGAACTTGCTGCAGCTTTGACACCAGCACTTGCTTCACCTTTCAGTTTTTGGGGGGGTTTTTTTGTTTTTTGGTTTTTGTTTTTTTATGTCATGGAGATGGCTTCTCTCCTTAAACCTCATGAGCCAACCTCTTCTAGCTTCAGACTTTTCTTTTGTAGCTTCTCCACCTCTCTCAGCCTTCATAGAGTTGAAGAAAGTAAGTGCCTTGCTCTGGATTAGGTTTTGGCTTAAGGGAATGTTGTGGCTGGTTTTATCTTCTATCCAGATCACTAAAACTTTTTCCATATCAGCAATAAGGCTGTTTCACTTTCTGATCATTTGTGTGTTCACTGGAGTAGCATTTTTAATTCCCTTCCAGAATGTTTCCTTTGCATTCACAGCTTGACTGTTTGGCACAAGAGGTCTAGCTTTTGGCCTATCTCATCTTTCAACATGCCTTTCTCACTGAGATTAATCATTTCTATCTTTTGATTTAAAAGCCATTTCACTTGAACACTTAGAAGCCATTGTAGGGTTAGTAACTGAACCAATTTCAATACTGTTGTGTCCCAGGGCATAGGGAAGATGGAGGAGAGGGAGATAGGTGGGGGAACAGCTGCTGGTTGATAGAGCAGTCAACCCACACAATACGTATCCACTAGGTTTGCCCTCTTATATGGGCACAGTTTGTGGCCCCCCAAAAGCAATCACAATAGTAGCATCAAAGATCACTGATCACAAATTACTGTAACAAATATAATAGTAATGAAAAAGTTTGAAATATTTTGAGGATTACCAAAATGTAACACAGACACATGACATGAGCATGTGCTGTTGGAAAAATGGAGTAGATAGACTTGCTTGATATAAGATTGCTGCAAACCTTCAGTTTGTAAAAAACATGATATCTACAAAGTGCAATAAAATGAGGTGTCCCTGTATACAATTCAGTGGCTGCTATTATAGTCACAGAGTTGTGCATCCATCACCACATATCTGGTATTAACGTACCAAAGGCCTTGAGAATGGAACTATGGGGTAAGCCATTGCCAGGTCTCAGTGCTATTTAAATCTCACCCCTAGGTGATGAATACAGGAGGCAAGATTAAATAGCACTGTAAAAGCTCTAAAAGCTGAGCTTGCATTGGAACCACAACCCACAAAAAACAGATCTGAACTTGGAAGAATGAATCTAATTGGATACTATCTGTTAAAACAAACCAAAAAAATCCATGTAATATAAACAAAATGTCCAGAATACAATCCAAGATTACTTTACACAGAAAAAACTAGGAAAGTCTAACAAATTATCAAGGAAAAAGATATTCAACACACATTAATCCCGAGACCCAGATGTTAGAATTATCAGACAGATTTTATAACAGCCATATAACCATGCTCCAAAAAATAAGGGTGAACAATCTTGAAATAAAAGGAAAGGCAGAAAGTCTATAAAAATAACCAAACAGAAATTTTAGAACTGAAAAATGCAATAACTGAAATTAAAAAAAAGATTTTATTTATTTATTTGAGAGGGAGTGAGAAAGATGGATCATGAGCAGAGGGGAAGGGTAGAGGGAGAAGCAGACTCCCCACTGAGCATGGCGCTCATTGCAGGATTTGGTCCCAGGACCGTGGGATCATGACCTGAGCCAAAGGTAGACACTTAACTGACTGAGCCGCCCAGGCACCCCAATAGCTGAAATTTTTTAAAAAATCACTAGATGAACTCAATAGCCAATAGAGATGACAGAGGAAAGAATCAGTAAACCTGAAGGCAGTTAAACAGAAATTATCCAGTTTGGGGGCACCTGGGTGGCTCAGTCAGTTAAGCGTCTGCCTTTAGCTCAGATCATGATCCCAGGGTTCTGGGACTGAGTCCCACACTGGGCTCCCTGCTCAGTGTAGAGTTTGCTTCTCACTCTTCCTCTCCCTCTGCCCCTCTCCCCCCAGCTCATGTTCTCTCTCTGTCTCAAATAAATAAAATAAAATCTTTAAAAAAAAGAAAGAAAGAAATTATCCAGTTTGGACAATAGGGAAAAATAGATTAAGAAAAATTAAGAGAGCCCTGGAGACCTGTAGGACAATTTCAAAAAGTCTGACATTCATGTCATCACAGTTTCAGGAAAGGAGAAAGAATGCTACAGGAAAAGAAGAAAGAAGAAGAAGAAGAAGAAAAGAAGAAGAAGAAGAAACCATAATGGCTGTAAACTTCCCAAGTCTGGTGAAAGACATAAACTTATAGATTTAAAAAGCTCAATGAATCCCAAATAGGATAAACCTAAAGAAATCCACACACACAAACATGATAATAAGACTTTTGAAAACACAGAAGGAAATCCTCATGACCTGGGTTAGATAGAGTTCTTAGATGTGACACCAAAAACACAGTCATAAGAGGACAAAGTTGAAACTGGCTGTTGTTGAAATTGAACATATTTGTTCTGCAAAAGAAAAAAAACTGAAAAGACAACAGCCTGGAGAAAAATGTTTACAAATCACATATCTGAAAAAGGACTTGTATCAGAATTACAGGAAGGAAACCAATAATGCAATTTAAAAATGGACAAAAGATTTGAACAGATCCTTCACTAAAGAGACTATAAGAACATCAAATAAGCACAGAAAAAAATATTCAAAATCATTAGCTATTAGGGAAATGCATATTAAAATTTTGATGACATACCACACATACCTATTAGAATGGTTCAAGTAAAAAAGGCTAACTATATCAAGTGCTCGTGAAGACCTGGAACCTTCATTCATTGCTGGTGGAAATGAAAAATGGTATAGTGTTCTGTAAAAACAGATTGGAAGCTTCTTAAAAAGTTAAACACACATTTATCCTATTCACCCAGCAACCCCACTTCTGGGTATTTACCCTAGATAAATGGAAACATGTTCACACAAAGTTTTATGAGAATATTTACAAATACTCTATTCACAATCTCCAAAAATGGAAACAATTCAAATGTCCCTCAATGAGGGGGTGGATAAACAAATTGCATAGACCAATACATTGGAATATTACTCAGAAATTAAGTGTAACAGACTGGTGATACACTCAACAACTTGGATACATCTCAAGGTCATTAGGCTGAGAGAGAGAAGCCACTCTCAAAAGGTTATATATATATACTAAGAGTGATGTCCATGAAAATGACAGAGTAAGGAACTTCAAAATCCCATCCACCCATGAAAGCAGTGGATAAACTAACAAAAACTGTCAAAATCAACTTTATCAGAATCCAGGGTTTACAGCAACCAGGCAAATGCTTAATCAAGAGAAAAAAAAAACCCCACCAGTGTCAGTAAGAGAGCTTTGTGGTGTTTTAACTTATCCTGGAACCATCTCTCACTCCCCACATCAGTTGCAGCCTTGAAGACAACAGCCCACATTCCCAATACAAGTTCTTAGTACCTATACTTAGGTACTAGATACAGAATTCATTCTCAAAGAATCATGGTTTTTGCTTTAACCTGTCTTGGCGGCCCACTGAAAGACCAGCTCAAAAGGTTTGCCTTTATTTCTTCTAACTGAGAACAATCCTAGGGATGAGGTAGCTACTAGAGGTGTAGCCTTTTTTACTTGAACCATTCTAATAGGTATGTGTGGTATGTCATCAAAATTTTAATATGCATTTCCCTAATAGCTTTGGACAAACCAAAGAGCTTTGGAGGAAAAGTTCGGGAATTAGATGCTTGGGAAATAAGGGTGTAGAAAAGCTCCCATATATTCCTGGGAATCTAGAAATCCATGTTTTTGTCCAGGGTTGGATGCATGCTTAGAAAAGACCTGAGAAGACCCTCAGTTCTCAACTATGGCTGACCTTTAGGGCTGTATAAGTAGTAGTGATGGTGAAGGGAGAGTTGTAAACTACATGCCTGAGTGTTGAGGGCATGCACCAACACACACCTAGAGCTCATCTGCAAAGACTGGGAGATTTCTGATTTTGCCTTCAGGTATTTAAGAAATCTCTGTCAAATAATTAGCTGACTACTATACTAATAGAATAAAGACTTCAGAGGCGACACACAACAAAGAATACACTTTTCAAAAATTAGTGCAGAAAAGTCACTAAACAAACAACATTACAGTAAGCTGCAACAACAAACCATGGGAAAGGGGAGAATTTGATTTCAAGATTTGTCACATCATGATATCCAAATATCTGGTTTTCAAGAAAAAATGATCAAACACACAAGAAAGTAAGGCTCAAGTACAAACAAAAAATAAATTAATAGGGGCACCTGGGTGGCTCAGTCAGTTAAGTGGCCGACTCTTGGTTTTGGCTCATGTCGTGATCTCAGGGTCTTGAGATCGTGTCCTGCATGGGTTTTTCTCTGCTTGGGTTTTCCCCAAATCTACTTGGGTTTTTCTCTCCCTCTCCTTCTGCCCCTCCTCCTCCCTGAGCACATACATGTGTGCACTCTCTCTCTAAAATAAATAAATCTTTTTAAAAAATTAATTAATTAATATGGGGAGTCTGGGTAACTCAGCTGGTTAAGCATCTGACTCTTGATTTCCACTCAGGTCATGATCTCAGGGTCGTAAGATCAAGCCCTGTGCTGGGTTCCACACTGCCGTGAAGCCTGCTTAAAATTCTCTCTCTCCCTCTGCCCTCTTCCCCACATTGTACAAGCATGCACACATGCTCTCACTCTCTTAAAAAAAAAAAGAAAGAAAGAAAGAAAGAAAGAAATTAATAGACACGTCCCTGAGGAGCTCAGACATTAGATTTATCAGCTAGAGATTTTTAAATCAGCTATTTAAAATATACTCAAAGAACTACAGGAAACCATGAGAATGTGAAATACACAATATCAATACAGAGAAATCATAAAAAGGAACCAAATAGAAGTTTGGGAGTTAAAGAATACATTATCTGAAATGAAAAATTCAGTAAAAAGATGCAGAAGCAGAATTGAACAAACAGAAGAAATAATCAGTGAACTTGAACTTGAACTAGATCCCTTGAGATTACCTAGCTGAAGAGCAAAAAGAGAAAATTATGAAGAAAAATGAACACAGCCTAAGACACCTGTGGGACCCCACCAAATGTATCAATATATGCACAACAGGAGACTCAGAAGGAGAGGAGAGAAAGAAAAGTGAGTGAAGAATATTTGAAGAAATAATGGCCAAAAAACTTCCCTAATTTATTAATCTTTTTTTTTTTAAGAGAAAGGGGGGAGAGAAAGTTATGGTGGGAGGGAGTCTGTTTGAGATTCTCTCTTCCTCTGCCCCTCCCCCTGCTCATGCTCTCTAAATAAATAAATAAATAAATAAATAAATATTTTTAAAAAAAGAACATGTCTACACTTTAGAGCCAAAGACATAAATAGGTTGAAAGTGAAAGGATGGGAAAATATATTCCATACAAATAGTAACCAAAAGAGGGCTGGAGTCACTATCCTAATATCAGAAAAATAGACCCTAAAACAAAAATTATTAAGAGATAAAAAAAAAGGACATTATATATAATGATAAAAGAGACAATCCATCAAAGATACATCAGTCAAAAAACATAGATTCCCCTAACCACAGTGTCCCAAAATATATGAGGCAAAAACAAAAGTGAAGGGAAAACAGACAGCCCAACAATAATAGGGGGATATTTCAACACCTCAAATGCAAAAATGGAAACAGAAGACCTGAACAATATATTAACTAGACCTAACAGACATCTTTAAAACATTCCACCCAACAGAGAATAATATGCATTCTTCACAAGTACACACGGAACAGCCTCTAGGACAGATCAAATGTTAGACCAAAACAAGTCCGAATATATATAAAGACAGTAAAATAATATAGAGTATGTTCTCCAACCACAATGGAATGAAACTAGAAATCAGTAAGAGAAGAAAATCTGAAAAATTTGAATATGTGGAAATTAAACAACACACTCCTAAACAACCAATGAGTCAAAGAAGAAATCAAAGGGAAATTAGAAAATGTTTTTATGTGAATGAAAACAGAAACACAACATACCAAAATTTAGGGCATATGGTAAAAGCAGTGCTCATAGGGAAATCTATAGCTGTAAATTCCTACATTAAAAATGAAGAAAGATCTCAAATCAACAACCTAACCCTCCATCTTAAGAAATTATAAAAAGAAGAAAAAACTTAACCCAAAGCAAGCAGAGGGAAGGAAATACTAAAAATTGGAGTGGCAATAAATAATACAGAATAAACAGAAAATCAATGAACAAAAGTAGTTCTTTGAAAAGAACAACAAAATTGGCAAACTTTAAGCTAGTCTGACCAAGAAAAAAAGAGAGAAAACTCAAATTACTAAAATCAGAAATACTTTCAAAAGTGAGGACATCACCACCAACCTTACAGAAATAAAAAGGATTTTAAGAGAACACTATGGACAATTATATGCCAACAAATTAGATAACCTAAATGAAATGCACAAATTCCTGGAAAGCCATAAACTACCAAAACTGACTCATGAAGAAAGGGACATTCTGAATTAACCAATAACAAGTAGAGATTAAATCAGTTTAAAACCAAACCAAACCAAAGGGCAACAACAAAAACTTCCAACAGAGAAAATCCCAGGCCCAGAAAGCTTCACTGGTGAATTCATCAATGTTTAAAGAATTAAAATGAATCCTTTCCAAACTCTTCCAAAAAAGAGAAGAGGACAGAGTACTTCCTAACTTAGTCTATGAGGTCAGTGTTACCCTGGTATCAAACCATACGAAGACATCAGGAGAAATGAAAAAGAGACCAATATCCCCTATGAATATAAATGCAAAAATCCTCAACAAAATACTAGCCAACCCAATCCAGCAGCATGTTAAAGGGATTATACCCCATGGGCAAGTGGGATTCATCCCGGGAATGCAAGGTGGTTTAACATACAAAACTCAATCAAGGTAATAGAGAAAACAGGATTATCTCAACTGATACAGAAAAAATGTTTGACAAAATTGAACACCTCTCCATGATTTAAAAAAAAAAAAAAAAAAAACTCAGGATGTTAGAAATAGAAGGAAACTAGCTCAACCTGATAAAGGGCATGTAGGGAAACCCCCCAGCTAACATCATCCTTAATGATAAAAGACTTGATGCCTCCCCACTAAGATCAGGAACAAGACAAGGACATCTGTTCTCACCACTTCTATTCAACACTGTACTGAAAGTTCTAGCTACGGCAATTTGGCAAGGAAAAGAAACAAAATCATCCAAATGGGAAAGGAGGAATCTAAACAATTTCTGTTCACAGATGACATGATCCTATGCATAGAAAATTCTTTTTTTTTTTAAAGATTTTTTAATTTATTTGCCAGAGAGAGAGAGATTGAGAGCACAAACAGGGGGAGAAGCAGGCTCCCTGCTGAACAAGGAGCCCAATGAGGGACTCAATCCCAGGACTCTGGGATCATGACCTGAGCCGAAGGCAGACACTTAACCGGCTGAGCCACCCAGGCGTCCCTGCCTAGAAAATTCTAAAGAATACACACACACACAAAAAAACTGCAGTCGCTAATAAATGATTTTAGTGAAGTTGCAGGATACTAAGATCAACATATAAATATCAATTGTATTTTAGTTCACTAGCAGTGAACAATCTGAAAATGAGATTAAGAAAACCATCCCATTTACAAAAGCATCAAAAAGAATAAAATACTTAGAAATAAATTTAATCAAAGGTGGTACAAGACTGGTACCCTAAAAACTACAAAACATCTTTTAAAGAAATTGAAGAAGACTTAAAATAATTGAGATATCTTGTGTTCATTGATTGGAAGGCTTAATTTTTCAGTTGCTAATACTCTCTAAACTGTTCTACAGATTCAATGCAATCTCTACCAAAATTTCAACTGCCTTTTTTTTTAACTTTTTAAAAATTTTATTTATTTGAGAGAGAGAGAGTGTGCATGAGTGGGGGGAGGGGCAGACAGAGAAGCAGAGTCTCCACCGAGTGGGGAGCCCGATGTGGGACTTGATCCAAGGACCCTGGGATAATGACCTGAGCCAAAGGCAGACACTTAACGGACTGAGCCACCCAGGGGCCCCTCAACTGCCTTCATTGTAGAAATGGATAAACTGATTCTAAAAATCATATGGAACTGCAGGGGACCACGAATAACCAAAACAATCTTGAAAATGAACAACAAAGTTGGAGGACTCTTATTTCCTGATTTCAAAGCTTTGATCAAAGCTACAGTAATCACAAAGAGTATGGCACTGGCATAAGGACAGACATATAGGGGCGCCTGGGTGGCTCAGTCGTTAAGCGTCTGCCTTCGGCTCAGGTCATGATCCCAGGGTCCTGGGATCGAGCCCCGCATCGGGCTCCCTGCTCAGCGGGAAGCCTGCTTCTCCCTCTCCTACTCCCCCTGCTTGTGTTCCCTCTCTTGCTATGTCTCTCTCTGTCAAATAAATAAGTAAAATCTTAAAAAAAAAAATAAGGATAGACATATAGATCACTGCAGGAGATTTGAGATAGAAATAAACTTGTGCATCTATGGTCAATTTGCGTATACCAAGGGTACCAAGCCCAGGGATCCAGGGACATCTCACCACCAGGGTTCTGTGGCATGACCTAGAGGGCCTAGAGAGCAGCAGATTGAAGATGACCACAGCCAGGGAAAGGGTCTCAGCACAGTGGCCAGAAGAATGGACAGCAGAGACCTCAGTGAATGGAGACCAGGTTGAACCAACTCTGCAGGTCAGAGGAGCCCTGAAAGGTGACACCACCCCAAGGTGGGACAGCCTGGCCCCCACACCACCTCACTGCCCCAGTATGTCTCCTCACTGTCCTCTATCTAGAATGCAATGTGAGTTGCCTGATTCCCGTCCGTTTATTTTTCCTGTCCCCCACAGCCTTCCCTGACACCTAAAGGCCCTCTCTCTGTTCTCCATAACACTGTTTCTGTCCCCAATGAATTTTCTCTCTCCTCATTTAAATCCCATCTTCCCTTAATTTTTTCTTGACTCCTTATGACCTTGCCTTTTGCCACTATGACACTGAATACTTGTAACACCCCATCCCCACTGCCCTTTATCCCTCTACACAAGCTCCTCCATTTAACCTGCAGTGTGTGCCCTATAAGCTCTCCCAGTCCTCCTATAGCCCTCTCCCATTCCCCCATTAACCCCCTCTCTGTCCTCCCTTAATTTGACCCTGGTGCCCTACCAGTCCCCTTCCTTTATCCTCTAACCAGCTCTCTTCCCTCCTCACCCCCTCTCTGTCCACATATGATCCTACCCTGGTCTTAACTTCCCCACTCTTTCTCGAAAGCGCTCCACTTAACCTAAGGAACTAGGGCCTGGAAGTTGCCATGGGGGGATGACGTCATGGGGCGTGGTCTCTGTGCTCAACAATATTCCCTTTGCCCTTTGTTTCCTCGATGTGATTGGCTGTTAAAATAGAAAGGGTGGAGTCCCAAGTGTTTAGTTCAGATTTCTTCTTCGTTCCCTTGAAAATGAGGCTGACACCTAGGAAAACCTCTTCTCCTGAAAGAATTGGGTGGAGCTTTATTTGCATTTATCCTCCAGCTGGAACTCCTGATTGGTTCAACGTGTAAAATATGTGGGTCTCACTCACCGGCAGGTATATCCGTGATTGAACCTCTGATTGGTTCCATGCATCCAGAGGACAGGATTTATGAATTTATTAAACATATTTTAATTAGGAGCCTACTGTGTGTCAGGCCCTGTGCTCAGTCACCAGGGAACAGTGGTGACCAAAGCAAACAAGGCCATGGTTCTTCTGGAGTTAATTCATGGGGGAGATGGAAAATAAACAGCCAAATAGCCCAGAGGACTTCAGAATGGGCCAGTGACTATGATGGTCATAGTTAGAAGGAAGGAGGGAGGCCTGACAAAAGAGGGAGGCACCATTTGAGCTCAGATGTGCAGGATGAGCTAGCCAAGAGCACATCTGGGGGAAATGGAAGAGTTCAGGCAAGGGGACAGTGAGCACAAAGGTCCTGAGGTGGGAGTGAGGTTTGTGTGTTCTGGGAGCAGGAACAAGAGCTCTGTGGTTGGAGTGGGGGAGTCAAGAGGGGAGGATGTGTGGAGGGTAGAAAGCGGACTATGCAGGGTTTGGACATCTGAGTGAGGGTTTGGATTTGATCCTAATAGCCACGGGAACCTCCTAGAGGCTGTAAATCTGGGAGAGATGAGATGTGATTTAGATTGTGGAGAAGCTCTGGCTGCCCTGCACAGAATGAAAAGTAGGAGGCAGTAGGTTCCTGGCAAATGAGGAACCCTCACAAAGCAGAAGCTGGGTCTAGGGGTGAGCAGGGCAGGTGTCAGGGAGGTGCCCCCACTTCCAAACTTCATAGGAGCATTCTCTGAAATAAGGCATGGCTGACTATGGTCTGTCCGCTTTCTGGCTTATCTGGGTCCCTCTCCTGCCCCTGCTCAACCAACTTTGGTGTAGGTCCAGTGCCCACCCCAGGAAAAGCAAAGTCCTCTCAACTCTTATCCTGGGGTCTTAGAGTCACTAGGACACCCTTCTTCCCCTACCCTATACAACCCTGTATCACCAGGCCCCTGCAGACCTCACAAACCTCAGCTCTACCCTCTCTCCTCTGACTCACTTCACCCCAAACTAAAGCCCCCAGAAACAGTCTTGCCTGGCCATTGGAGCCAGGGACAAAAGGAAAAATGTGCACCCTACTATATACATGTTTGGTGTGGTTTTTTTTAAGATTTTATTTATTTATTTGACAGAGACAGAGAGAGAGAGAACACAAGCAGGGGGAGTGGGAGAGGGAGAAGCAGGCTTCCCGTCGAGCAAGGAGCCTGATGCGGGGCTGGATCCCAGGACCGTGGGATCATGACCTGAGCCGAAGGCAGACGCTTAACGACTGAGCCACCCAGGCGCCCCCTGAAACTGCTTTTATAAGACATCACTGTATTGTTTAAAAAAAAAAAAAACTCTCAAGTTCACTTTCAAATTTGGATAAGATTGTACTAAGCAAAATTTGTGCATCAGGTTTAGAAGATCCAAACCTGACACTGATAAGACAAGTTACTGATATGCCATACTGCTTACAACTATTTCAGATTAAATTTCCACAGTGCTTGAAGCACCAGAATACTTAAGATCCAACTCAGCAGCAGATTAACTTTTCAGTAGGTAGAAATTTAAAATCTTAAGACACTGGGGCACCTGGGTGGCTTAGTTGGTTATGCGTCTGCCTTTGGTTCAGGTCATGAACCCAGGGGTTCTGGGATCGAGCCCTAGGCTGGGCTCTGTGCTCAGAGGGGATTCTGCTCGTCCCTCTGCCCCTCCTCCCGCTCCTGCACACACACTCTCTCTCTAATAAATAAAATCTTTTTAAAAAATTAAGACACTTTGTTTAATTTTTCATATCTCCAGTTCAATGTAAAACTAGGATGTCTATAATCTAATTTGTATTAAGTGATTATATAATTACATTATAAAAGTGATGAACACTTTTCTTATAATAATTGATACTCTCTAGTGATTAATACATTTCCATTTTTTTTACTTTTCTTTCTTGTTTATATTCAAATTTGGCACAACTGTTCATATCTCTTGCTGTTCATCCAACATATTTTCAAAGTAACTTTCATTTATTATAAGCAAAGGACTCAACCTTCTATTAAGTGTAGAGCCTTTATATACAGACATCTTTTTTAAATTATGGAACTTTACTAACCTTTCTACCTGTTCAACAGATTTTCCCATACAGATAGATAGCATAAATACCTGTAATCTATTTGCACCAAGATGTTCCTGATTTCAGCATAATGTATTTTGTCATCTGATCTCACATCTTTTAACAAACGCTTTTATTTTTTGTGCAGTACCTTGATTTCTTTCAATCTTGATGGTCACTGGGTATCCGTGTTTTTACAGTGGTTTTTAGCGTAGACATAAGTATATATTCTTTTGTACAATTCTTTTTTTTTAAAGATTTTATTTATTTATTTGACAGAGAGAGACACAGTGAGAGAGGGAACACAAGCAGGAGGAGTGGGGGAGGGAGAAGCAGGCTTCCCGCTGAGCAGGGAGCGGGGCTCAATCCCCCGACACGGGACCATGACCCGAGCTGAAGGCTGACGCCTAATGGCTGAGCCACCCAGGTGCCCCCTTTTGTACAATTCTAAAAAAAAGGTTATTGTTTTTAATTCACTGAAGCAGCATTTTTGCATATTAAATTAAGAGTATGAGCTGAGAAAGATACATATTTAGCAGAATCATGTTTTGGGGAAATACTGATTTGTACACCTTGTACATATTTGCCCTGTTATCATACTCTACTTTGCACTTAACTGTCATGACTCCTAGGCCTCCTCTGGTCTGTGAGAGTTTCTCACTTGTTTTTAATGACCTCGGTGTTGAGGTCAGGTATTTAAGGATAACATCCCGTTGAGCAGGGAGACCCATGCGGGGCTCGATCAGAGGACCCCGAGATCATAACATGAGCCAAAGGCTGACACCTTCATTATGTCACATAATTACTACGTTTTTTTGTGATGAGAACATTTAAGATCCACTCTTTCAGCAACTTTCAAGTACATAATAGAGAGAGAGATAATATAATATATAATATAAATATAATATATAATCACTATGTTGTACATTAGATCCCCAGAACTTATTTACCTTCTAACTGGAAATTTGTACCCGTGAAGTCTCAGCTCTTCACTAGCCCTGCTGACAGAGGAGTGAGGAGGAAGGTAAATCTTAGTGGTACAAGCCTACTTCTCACTGCCTCCTGGGTGGGGAAATGTGATAGCATCTCCCTGCTTGGGCCCACAGATACTGCCCCTGCTGGACAATCAGGGCGTTGTCATCTGCTTGGGCCAGATGAGGGATGGAAGGTTCCCCCACTCAGCTCCAATAAAACCATGGAGAATTGAGTGTGTGTGTTGGGGGGGAGGGGTATCTTCTGTTGGTGTTTGGCTGGAGTAGGGCAGGTATTGCCAAGAACATTTCCTGTTGGTAGGCCCCCCTTTTCTCTGTCCTTTGGCTACGGGAAACAGCTTTTCTTTGGCGCTCTTTATGTCTGTTCTTTTTTTTTTTTTTAAAGATTTATTTATTTATTTGAGAGAGCGAGAATGAGAAAGAGAGAGAGCACATGAGAGGGGGGAGGGTCAAAGGGAGAAGCAGTCTCCTTTGCTGAGCAGGGAGCCCGATGTGGGACTGGATCCCGGGACCCCGGGATCATGACCTGAGCCAAAGGCAGTCGCTTAACCGACTGAGCCACCCAGGCGCCCACTTTATGTCTGTTCTTGTTGGCAGTTCTGGGTCGGAGGCATCCTGTGCAAGATATATGGGGAGGAATAAACCCAGGAGACTCACCACTGTATGGGTCTTCCATTTCTGACGTCACTAGGTTGTCCTCTACCTCCAGTACCCCTTTCAGAGTCTTCCTATCCTTATTTGTTGGGTTATGTCCAGGGATTTTAGACGTCAGAGGGAAGAGCTGGGAGGAATGGGGCTTCGCCCTCTTAGTGGAACTGAAGCTTCTATATTCTTGCTTTTTTAAAAGATTTTTAAAAAATTTTTAAGTGAGACAGCGCGGCGCTGGGGGCCGGAGCCAGGACCGCGATGGCAGCTCAGCGTCTGGGCAAGCGGGTGCTGAGCAAGCTGCAGTCTCCGTCGCGGGCTCGCGGCCCGGGGGGCAGCCCCCGGGGGCTGCAGAAACGACACGCGCGTGTCACCGTCAAGTACGACCGGCGGGAGCTGCAGCGGCGGCTAGACGTGGAGAAGTGGATCGACGGGCGCTTGGAGGAGCTGTACGGCGGCAGGGAGGCAGACATGCCTGATGAGGTCAACATTGACGAATTGTTGGAATTAGAGAGCGAAGACGACAGAAGCCGGAAAATCCAGGGACTCCTGAAGTCGTGCAGGAACCCCACAGAGGACTTCGTTCAGGAGCTGCTGGGGAAGCTACGAGGCCTCCACAAGCAGCCCGGCGTCCACCCGCCAAGCCCCTCCGGGGACCGCAGCCTGAGCCCCCTCCAGGACCCAGCCCGGACCGCGCCACCCTGACCTTCTTGCCTCCGTGGCCCCCTCTCTTCTCCCCTACCCTCCACACCGTCCTGGCTTGTTTGTAAGTTGTATGTAATGGTTCTGTAACAAAAAAAAAAAAAAAAAAAAAAAAAAAAATTTTTAAGTGATCTCTATACCCAGCATGGGGCTCGAACTTACAACCCCGAGATCAATTGGTTCTACCAACTGAGCCAGCCAGACGCTCCTATATTTTCTTTTGTATATCAGCTGTTCTACTCTTTTGCCCATTTTGTAATTATGTTGTCTACCTTTCTGGGTTATGTATGTATGTATTGATATAATTCACATACCATAAAATTCACCATTTTGAAGTGGATAATTCAGTGGCTTTTAGTATATTCACAAGATTGTGCAGCCATCACCACTGTCTAATTCCAGAACATTTTCATCACCCCAGAAAGGAACCTCATAACTATTAGTAGTCATTCCCATTTCTGCCCCCACCCCCTGGCAAACACTAATCCACTTTCTGTCTCTATGAATTTGTCTGTTCTGGACATTTCATGTCAATGCAGTCATGTAATATGTGGTCTTGTGTGTCTGACTTCTTTCACTTAGCATGTTTTCAAGGTTCATTCATATTATAACACATAACAATACTTCATTCCTTTTTATGGCTGAGTAACGTTCCATCGTATGGATAATACCACATTTTGTTTACCCATTAATGTGTTCATAGACATTTGGGTTGTTTTCACTTTTTGGCTCTTATGAATAATACTGATACGAATGTTTTGTTTTCATTTCTCCTGGGTATATACCTAGGATGCAATTGCTGGTTCATCTGATAACTCTATGTTTAGTTTTTTAAGGAACTGCCAAACTCCTTCTCTGCAGCAGTGTATTAAGCATGTCTTTTTATTTTGATGCTTTGACGTCTTGGGGCCTTGCTGACCCTGGAAAGGCTTCTTCTCCCAGAGCTAGCTAATTCCTGGAGACCGCAAATGACTCCCCTGGGAGCATGCCTTCATATGCAAACCAACCAATCCAGAGCCTATCGAAAACCACCTCCTTTAGTGGGCTCTCACAGGGCTCTTACACTCCAGACCATTATCCCTCACACTAGTCACCCGGGGCCAGGTACCAGATGGCTAGAGACAGCCTCTGCATCCAGAGCCCACCGAAATTATTCAAACAAGTCAATCTTTAGCCTGCTTGCCCTGCCAAAAAGACAAGAAAGGCTTTTGCCCATGTTTTCCCCTCACTTCCTCTGTCTCCTGGCTGACCTTGGCACTTCTCCTGTTGCCCTGCATGGTGTCGTGTGCTCCCTCCTCCTCCTCGGAACTATGAATAACCATCTATCTTTTCAATGGCAGTCATCCCCTGATCTGCTGGCTTTGCCATGCCTGAATAATGATAAAGCCTACATTTTATTTATTTTTAAAAGATTTTATTTATTTATTTGACGGAGAGAGAGCACAAGCAGGGGGAGTGGCAGAGGGAGAGGGAGAAGCAGGGTCCCTGCTCAGCAAGGAACCCAACATGGGGCTCTATCCCAGGACCCCGGGATCATGACTTGAGCTGAACGCAGACGCTTAACTGACTGAGCCACCCAGGCGCCCCTAAAACCTACATTTTAAAAGAAGCAGCTACACCATTTCACATTCCCACCAGCAATGAATAAGGGTCCTAATTTTTCCACATCCTTACCTACACTTGTTATTTTTCTTTAAAAAAAAAAAGTTATTATTATAGCCATCCTAGTGGCTGTGAAGTGATCTCATTGTGGTTCTGATTTGCATTTCTCCAATGACTGATGATGTTGAACATCTTTTCATGTGCTTATTGGCCATTTGTGAATCTTCTTTGGAGAAATGTCTATTGAAATCCTTTGCTCATTCAAAAACTTGAGTTTTTTGTCTAATTGTTGAATATCTTTTTTAAGTAAGGTCTATGCCCAATGTGAGGCTTGAATTCAGGACCCCAGGATTAAGAGTCGCACACTCCACTGACTGAGCCAGCCACGCATCCCAAATATCTTTTTGTTTTTAAGGTATAGATAGTCTACGTGTTTTTTAAGGTATAAGTCATTGGCCGTTTATAAATAGCACAAGTATTATTTTCCTATGCTGTGACTTTCCTTTTTTATTCTCTTAATGGCATTTTGAGAAGAATAGAAGTTATCCATTTTAATGTAGTCCAATTTATCAACCTTTTCCTCATGTTTAGTTTTGTGTCCTATTTAGGATATCTGTGCTTTGTCTAAAACCATGAAACTGTCTTCTATGCTATCTTCTAGAAGTTCAACTGTTTTATATTCCACATTCGGATCTGTGATCATTCTGGAATTTATTTCTGTATATAGTGTGAGGTTGGGTCTAGATTAAATTATTTCCAGGGGTGCCTGGGGGCTCAGTCAGTTAAGCATCTGCCTTCAGCTCAGGTCATGATTTTAGGGTCCTGGGATCGAGCCCCATCTCAGGGTCCTGGGATCGAGCCCCACATCGAGCCCTGAGTAGGGAGCCTGCTTCTCCCTCTGCCTCTGCCCCTCCCCCTGTTTGTGCTCTTTCTCAAATAAATAAAATCTTTTTTAAAAATTAAAAAAAATAAATTAGTTCCATATGGATACGCAATTCACCCTGCACCATTTATTGAAAATTACATCCCCTACCTACTAAACTACAGTTCCACCTTTACCATAAATCAAATGATCACATATATGTGGGTCTGTTTCTAGACTCTGTTGCATTATCCAACATGTCTATCCTTACACCAATACCACAATGTCTTAGTTACTATAAAATTCTAATAAGACTGGCTATTTGTTACTGTAAGTCTTCCAACTTTGTTTTTCTTCCTCAAGATTGCCTTGGCTCTTCTTAGGGCTTTGGAATTCCATATACATTTTAAAATTAGCTTAACAGTGTCCACCAAAAAAAAAAAAAAAATGGTTCCATAGATCAATTGGGAGAGTTGACATCTTTACATCCATGAACATGGTCTAATCCTCCCTTGTATTTAGGTCTTCTCTAATATATTTCACTAATGTTGTATAGTTTTATGTGCAGAGATCCTAAGGGAGAAGAGGTCATAAGAACCTCCAATTTGTAGCCAAGTCAGGCAGAAGTTGTGGGTAACCTGGGTACCTACTACTTGCATTCGGCATGTGAAAAGAAGTAGCAGTCTTCAGGGATTGAGCCGTTAACCTGTGAGATCTGATACTATGTCCAGGTAGACAGTGTCAGAATTAAATTATTGGACATCCAGCTAGTGCCACAGAATTGCTTGCTGTCAGAAAAATCCCTACACGTTTGGTGATCAGAAATGTCAGAAGGGGAGTATTCTGTGTGAGTGGTAAAGGAGGCAAACAGAAGGAAATACTGGGTTTTTCCTTACACAGATATTGGTTTGCTTTTTTCACTCTCATTTTTTATGAGTATACAGAGTTTTCCAAGAGCTACATGATGTGTGATACACAGCAACAGACTGAGTGAAGAAGCAGGCATGAGAATCCAGTTATCTTCTATTCAGCCAGACATTAAAGAAATTTGCAAAAATGTAAAACAATGCCACTCAGCTCACAAATGTTTTGGAAAATATAGTTATTTTCATGACAACACTGTTATTTGTATCAGTATGCGAAGGTTGTTTGCTGTTATTTCAAAATTAATAAATATTTAATTTTTCTAGCTTTAATCCCGACATAGAAAATACCAATAGATACAACTCACATAAATGAAAGCTTTTGGGGAGTTCTCAAAAAATTTAAGAGTGAAAGGGGTCCT
This sequence comes from Zalophus californianus, assembly GCF_009762305.2. Lineage (NCBI taxonomy): Eukaryota > Metazoa > Chordata > Mammalia > Carnivora > Otariidae > Zalophus > Zalophus californianus. Next base: position 43,599,119 of record NC_045611.1, read on the forward strand.
GAAACCAAAGAGTTTGAGCACTGATGTTTTAGAGTCATCATCAGCACCTAGTTGGGTCACGCTCCCCAGCCGGTCAGTCACAGCTATCCTGTGCGCCCTCACCTGCCAGCAGTGCCCCACACTGGAGATCGGAGGAACTGTAGGGCTTCACCTGCTTGTGGTCCTAATACCTACTCGATAGGACGTACCTTATCGTTGTTTTGTCCTCCCATAATTAAATGAGGAAGAAACCATTTTAAAGATGAGAAAGCATGCCCAGAGAGATTAAGTGACTTGCACATGGCAACACAGCTAGTTAGTAGGATGGCAGAGATTCAAACCTACGTAGTCTGGTTCCAAGGCCCAGGCATGTTGATTCAGTCCACGTTTATTGGGCAATTACTTTGTGTCAGGTCCTGTTTTGATATTGAGGCTACAGGGAGAACAAATGAATGTCCTCAGCCCCACTAAACCATCTCTCCCACATCTCCATCCTCTCTCTCACTGGCAACGTTGTCTATCTCATCTTTCCCACCGAAAACGAAACCCCCCCAAAAACCCCACTTCCCGTGATCCCTCCACCCCCTCAAACTATGAATCTGGGTTTGTTTGTGGGTTCATCCATAATTTCAGAGACAAAAGGAGAGCCAGAACATGGGAACATGCTACTATCTTTTCAGCCTCTCCATCCAGTGGAATATGCCCAAGTCTCGCCCATCTTAAAAAAATACATGTATATATATCACTCTCACACCCCTGCTCCTATCCCAGTCCTGCCTCTCTTGGCCCTTCGTCAACAAACTTCTTGAAGCAAATGTCTGTATCATTTCTACTTCCACACGTCATACTCAATCCATGGCTCTCTGAAACTAGGCATTGACCCCCTAGTGCCCCAGAAATTAGAACCCACATTCTTCTCAGCCCCTCCTTTCTTCTTCACCTCCAAAGTTTTGGAAAGTGTTATCTACACTCTGCCTACACTCCCCTCTTCTTGTAAACCATTTGGGTCCCACATTATGGCACCTGCCCCACTGATCCTTTGAAATTGCCCTCACTGGAGGTATTAACACCTCCCTGCCCTTAAATCCAGAGGGTACATCTCAAGTGTTGGTAAGTTTGTCCGTGCTCTCCTTGTGGAGACTTTTCCTCGCTCTCTCCCAACACTGGCCTGGGTATCTCCCTTCCTCTCCCACTCCCCGGAGCCATGGGGCACTCTGGGAAGCTGGTACCAAGGGTGCTGGAGGAAGCTTCCTGGGGACCCACACCTTTCCAGACTTGCCCCCTAAAGACAAAACCAACCAGAAAGCAGGTCATCTAGGCATACTTAGGTGAGTAGTCAGCACGTCTGTTTGATGAGCCAGTCTGGAGTTTAAAGATAGGGGCAGAACTTGACTATCTCAATCATGGAAAAGCAAGTGATGCCTTCAGACTTGTAGCTGACTAGGACTCAGAAGGAGGTAGCTTGTCCCTTCCTACCAAAGACTCAGCCAAATACTTTACTTTCTGGAAATTGAAACCCAACTGCTCAAGCCAAGAAAGCTTCTATGCATGGAAAGAAGGACCAAATAAATTAAAAAATAAAATAAAAGAGAGAATGAAAGAAGAAAAAGAACAGGAAACAAGAGATACACAGTAGAGAGGGAATATTCATCAAATTTGTCCACTGTCTTTAGTCATCATAACCTTCCCCTTGGGAATCCCAGCTGTTGTCAACACTATGAAGACTGGGCACTGTCACCACTGCCCAAGACCTAACCTCCAGAATATACAACCCATTCCCCACCCCTGTATTTATTTCTGCCCAGAAATGAGCACTGGAGGTGGAAAACGTCCTGGCTTTGTTACCTTCATGGAGATCCTGAATAGTACTCTCAATTCATTCTATAAAGCCACACATTCTTTCCATCATCATCTCCCAATAGATCAAGAAACACACAGCAAGGACATATTCAGGTCAAATGCTTTTCCTGAGTTTACATGCTATTACATGCACATAAATACACCTTCTATGTTCATTCAGTCTCGTTTGTTAGGTGACCCTCCAGCCAAGGGACCCACCAGCTAAAGAGCACTGCAGTCAAAGGATTCACCTGATGAGGGATACCTGAGCTCAGAAATACAGAAAGCAGACAAGTTACCATATCAAAGCCACCTCAGACAAAAGATTCACTAGTCAAGAGGAACTTACCCCCAATCCAAGGTTCCCACCATCCGTGGGACCTGCCAGAAACCAATCTGCATTCTTCATCCCACCCAACCTTGAGTTCTGTCTCCCCTCACCTCATATTTTTTGCTCTGGAATATCCACCTTGCCCCTTAAAATGCTCTGAGCTAATTATTCATTCTATCAAGCAGAACACCATGCACTAGCTACCAACACAAGGAGAGGGCTCCAAATACGTGGATGGTAGCAAAGATCATCACAATGCCAACCACCAGAAATAGAAGTCCAAACACTTCTGTGCTCTGCATCTTGGTCCCAGAGTTGCCAAGGAAGATATGACACAGTCCAGCACTGGATGAGACACTTTTACTCACATAAAGAAGAGACAGAGCAGGATCAGCTCCAACAGTGGGTGTCTGGGTAGCAGGTGCAATTGGCCTTTATGAACTCCTCTTGCGCCACAGCAGAAAGACCCTGATGCCTCCTTCATGGAGTCTGAAATACTAAAAGCTGGGGTTGGGCCTGGGGGCACAGGCACTTAAGCGGAACAAAGGAATACACAATGAGCCCAAAATAGGGAAAGATATTCCCACAGGAGGTGATGAACCCTGAAGGCTGTGTGGGCTTTTTGGCTCTTGGTCAGAAAGTATTCCAGGCCCAAGGCCCATTCTTCTATGGCAAGCAGAGGATGAAAGACTATGCACATGAAGAAATTCCCTGAAGACTTTCCTGACCCCTGGAGCGTGTCCCTTTCTGCTGTTCTTGGTGCTTCTAGGTCCATGCCTGTGCTTCAATACAGTTGTGTCTTTGACAAATCACCTTGGAATCTATATTTGTGCACTACACTGTGTCATCTCCTACCCACTTCCAAATTTCTACAGACTGGCTCCTCACACCCTCCACTCCCCTAAAACAACCAGCAAAGGTAACTATCAGCTAAAACCCATCCATGCTAATGGATGGCATTAGCATCCATTGATAGTTCTTCCTTGAGTCAGTAATTACCATGGGTGCTTGAAATAGCTGCTAGTCTTCTAATGATCCATAACAAATGCCCTCAAACTTAATTAACTCACAGTTCTGATGATCAGAATGTCTAGGTTCTCTAGAACGCTCAGAATCTCACAAGGCTAAAATCCAGGTAGGTGTTGGCCAGTCTGTGTTCTCATTTGGAGCTAGGATCCTCTTCCAAACAAATATGGTTATGACAGAATTCAGATCCTTGCTCTTATAGATATAAAATAGGCCCCATTTCCTTGCTGGCTATCAGTTGGGAGCCACTTCAGCGAGGGGCTGCCTGCATTCCTTGACATGTGGCCTCCTCCATCTTCAAGCTATCTATGGAGAATCTCCCTTGACTGCACTCCATCACACGCCTTGAATCATTTTTGCCAGTAAGACCCAGTCCCTTTTAAGAACTCAACTGGATCACGGTTGTCCCATGGAGGATATTTTCCCTGTCTTAAAGTTAACTGACTGGGGAACTTAACTACCAAGTACCAAATCCCTCCACAGCAGCACATAGATTAATACTTGAATGAATGACAGGGAAAAGGTGTGTGTACACCAGGAAGCAGGACTCTTGGGGCCATCTTAGAATTCTGCCATCACCACCATGGTGATTTCCCATTTCCATCATTCCATCCACACTTATTAGATGGCATTCTACTTTAAGAAAGACCTTTTAGGGTGCCTGGGTGGCTCAGTCATTAAGTGTCTGCCTTTGGCTCAGGTCACGATCCCAGGGGCCTGGGACCAAGCCCTGCATCACATTGGGCTCTCTGCTCAGCGGGGAGCCTGCTTCTCCCTCTCCCACTCCCCCTGCTTGTGTTCCCTCTCTCGCTGTGTCTCTGTCAAATAAATAAAATCTTAAAAAAAAAAAAAAAAAGACCTTCTTATTTTTCACCTTCTTTCTCTCTCGGTCAGTATGGACTAAAGAATTCTTTTCTAATTCAATATTTTATAATCTATTATTGACATTATTCCTTTTCCTTCCTTCCTGATTGTAAATCTTCTAGTTTTCTTACTGGGCTTGTCTACTTCCTCTCTCCCACCATTCTCTGAGAGGCGACTCTGGTACCTCCCTGTGAGGCCTGCAGATAGGGCTCTGCGGCAGGGAGGAGCCAGGATCAGATCTTACAATGGCTCCCAACCAATCGCTATCAGGGCGGGTGGAGTCAACGTCCTAATAGAGGATGAAACCTGGCTCCAGGCTCAGAGTCCTGGAGAACGAGGGAATCGTGGGACCACGCCCCCTTATGCGGACAGCCAATGAGGACTTGAGGTGCTGGTTCCTCGATTGTGAAGAAGTGCCTTAAACCGCTGGAGTCTTGGGTTAGAACACCGGGAGGTATAGTAGGTTTGGCTCTCTGTTTTCAAGACACTCGGGATCTGTCTTTGTTTGAGTGGAAAGATCATGCCCCCAAAACCCGCCCCAGCCGATGCAGGCGCCTCACCAGCTGCAGGGGCCCCACCGGCTGCAGGGGCCCCACCGGCTGCAGGGGCCCCACCGGCTTCAGAGGCCCCACAGGCTGCAGGGGCCCCTGAAAAGCCGCCAGAGGAAACACAGACACCTGAAGAACTGGCATTTTATGCCCCAAATTACCTATGTTTGACCATCCTGGCTGTAATTTTCTTCCCTCCCTTGGGATTAATAGCTGTATTCTTCAGTTACAAGGTAAAACAATACCTGTGCCATGGCCCATCCTGCCCTCTACCAGCCCCTTGCACCTGCTTCCGTCCTGGGACCCGGGTAGGGGTTTCCCCTCAGTGACCATTGGTCTCCAGCCCTTCCCCAAGGGTGTCACAAGGCTGGACTCAGGAGCCCACATCTAAAGCTCCCGTCCCTACAGACCTCGCAGGCCAACAAGAACAGCCAATGGGAAGACGCTTACATCAACTCAGGTCGAACTGGTTGGCTGGATGTATTCGCCATACTCATCGGTTTAGGCGTCATTTATGTCTATGTCCTATTTATGTGAAGGTCAAGCCAAGTAGTCCATGGGTTCACCCCAAATAGGACCCACCCACCAAGACACTAACCAGCCAAATCAGCCACCATGCAAGAAACCAACAGCTGAGACATCTTCTAGCCAAGAAACCTATCAGCCAAGGAACTCAACATCCAAGCAACCCACTAGCCTAAGGACATCATACTACATCCTCTTGGCCTCCAGAGCCATCTTCATCCACCTTGGGGGTCCTCACTTTCATGCACTGGATGTGCTTAGCTCCTTGATACTGGGCTGCTCTTTCAGAAAAAGATTTATTTAAACGAATAAAAATGAAGGGAATGTTCTGGCTTCTCATGTGTGTGCATGTGGTGTGTGTTTCTGAGCTAGCATCTGTGTTCTGCTGGGGCTGTGTTTCCTGTCTCTGCTTTTTCTAGGAAAACAGAAATCTCCAGCTTTTCAGATCCCAAAATCAAACTGTTAGGGGGAAAATGGAAAGACTTCAAGAAATAAACAATAGATTTAGTGGAAGAGCTGATGAAGACCACCTCTCTCCCAGTCAAAGGTAAATGGTCCCTATTCATGGAATAGGGGAAGTGGAGAAAGAAAGATTGGATGCAAGTATATCCCTAAGGAGGTCCCTGAGGCCTGTGTCTCAGGAAGGGGTGAGGTGTCAAAGATCCCAGATACCACTTGTATTACCTCTTCACAAATAAGTCCTACAGAGGCTCCAAGATCACAAAGAAAATATGCTGCATGGTATGGAGGTCTAGGAAGAAACGGCCTTAGACAGCCAAGTAGGATAAGCCCATATCTCAGCTTGGTGAAAAGGTGGTGGAGGCTACAGGAATGCCAAGTGCCAGGGTGGGAGTGACTATCAGAGGGGAGCCAGGGATAACACGGGAGCCATCCAGAATGAAGGAAAACAGAAATCTAGGCTGACACCATGGACAACAAACACCCAGGGATTCTTACTGGTACCTTAACTTCATGAACAAACCCCCAATTGGACCAGAACCTCTAGATTTAGCAGAATTAAGTTTCCATAGCCAGGAGAATGGGGATTAACAATAAAAAGAAGGTTGAGTCGCTGTGGAAAAGACTGCTTACTCTACCAAAGCTAAACTTTTCTTCCTGGGAGCACTACTCAGCCGCATGTCCTAGGTTCCCCTGTGTGGCCATGAGACTGTCTTTGGCTCTATGAAATGTGATCGGAAGTGATGCGTGCCACAAACCACACTGGTCTTTAAATACCCCATGGGCACTCTCTTCCATACTCTTCCTCCCCTAGCTGACTGGCCAAGCGACACACATGGTGATTTGAAGGCCACATGTCATAGAGAGGAAGAACTGCCATCAGGCTTGGTCTCTGAACTACTCTAGGAACAGTCACTCTTTCCCCAACTGCCTCCCATGGTTGAGCAGAAAATATGTGTTGCACCATCATGTGTCTGGTCTATCTATTCCATAACTCAATCCACCCTAACCAGTGAAGATGCAGGAAAGCAGAGTTACACTTCTCAGACATCTGGGGTTGTTACTTGAAATTCATGCCCAACAGACCCATCTTGTTGGGCAGTTTATAGGAAATAATGAGTGAAGGAAACAATAAAGAAAGGTCTTAGTCCAGAGTTAACCTTAATCTTAGCTGACATGATGCTGTGTCTCTCTCCTCCATGATCCTGGGCATCTCTCTCTCCTCCATGATCCTGGGCATCTGTGTGGATTACACGTGCCTATGGGACAATGCTCCAGGTTATGAGTGTATCTGGAGAGGGGATTATGCTGGATTGTCTGCTGTGTTAGTGGGTCTAGAGTGTCAGTCATCCCTGTCCCTCCCCAGACCAGCCCAGAAAGCTGGGCCTGTCACATTCAGCTGCAAAGCCATGTGGAGTCAGATGGCCCATGTCACCATGAACAGCCAGGTCCAAAAAAGTCACATTGTGCTAGGAAACTTTGAAAGCCAGGCAATCTTCTCCATTTTAGCTCTCTGACTCCCTCTAACCTGTATTCCACTCTAAGGCATTCATATAGTTTTTACCACCACGTAAATATAAAACCAAACACAATTTATAGTCCTGTATCTTGAAACATCATCAGTTGAATTACTATAATGAAACAGGTAGACTTAACAAGTTTACCCACTCTTCTCTCTCCCCACTACTAAAGATCACAATTTTTAACTCAAATTACAGGCTTTCCATTTCATTATGCCTGTATAAGTATGTTCCATTATTGGGCCATGATGTTGATTACATACTCTTGCTGGACAAATATTTTAACTCAGCAGCCAAGGAATCCATCTACCTGCAATCCTTCAGATTTTTCTTTTCTTTTTCCTCTCCCTCTCCTCCATCGCCTTCTCCTCCACATTCTGCCCCTCCTGTTCCTCGTCCTCCTGCTCAACCTCATCTTCCTCTACTGTTTGTTTTATTTGCTCAGTTATCTATGTGGCTTTTCACTAACTGTTTCCATTTCTCCAGAATTCCTCAAGGTCAAGTAGGTAAGGTAACTTTTTTTTAAAGATTTTATTTATTTATTTGAGAGAGAGAGAGGTAGTGAGAGAGCACAAGCTAGGAGGAGAGGCAGAAGCAGTTTCCCTGCCAGCAGGGGGCCCAACCTGGGGCTCGATCCCAGGACCCTGAGATCATGACCTGAGCCGAAGGCAGACGCTTAACGGACTGACCCACCTGGGTGCCCCAGGTCAGGTAACTTTTCAATTCTCTTTTTCCCTTGGGTCTTTTCTTCTCTTTTTTTAAGATTTTATTTATTTATTTGACAGAGAGAGATACAGCGAGAGAGGGAACACAAGCAGGGGGAGTGGGAGAGGGAGAAGCAGGCTTCCTGCCGAGCAGGGAGCCCGATGCAGGGCTCCATCCCAGCACTCTGGGATCATGACCTGAGCCAAAAGCAGACGCTTAACGACTAAGCCACCCAGGCGCCCCTCCCTTGGGTCTTGAAACCTGTTTATTTCTTTATTTAGGATTTCTAATTTACACAACATTCACATAAATACATCCTCATAAAGAATCAAGCAATACAAAGAGTATGGAGGAGCTCACCTCATGGCTGGTCAAGACATCGTTTTCCCCCTCTTGAAGGTATTTGCTGTCAATATTTTGTCATAACTCTTTCTAGTTACCTTTCTGTGCATTGTGTCTACACACGTTGACATCACACGGTTTCTCTGCTTACCACGAGGTGGTAAGCACTCAGTGATTATCTTTCCCTGTTAGTACTGAAGATCTTCAACACTGAATGCCCTGTATTCCACTTCTGCATAATCTCCCTCTGTCTTCTTCTGGTCCAAAAGGTACATTCCCATGTTCTCAGACCTGCCTTTCCTCCTCCAATGATAGCTCATGGGATTCCAGCCCCTGGAACAAACCTGCAGGCCCTTCTGTGTCCTGGGAGGATAGAATATCCCAAGCAGGACAAGGAGGAGAGTATCACTAGAATAAGCAGCTGCAGGAAAGCAAATTTTTTCTACACCATGAACTAGCTTGGCAAATTTTATTTCTGACCCTTGAAAACTTAACAAACTTTAGGACACTAAGACTGTGACATTATTACCGTGCCCTATTATTATGATTCTTACAGTCTTCAATTCTGATAACCCATTTATTGTATCATCCTTGTGACAATACTTAAATTGCTGTCCTTATTTTCTGGAAGAAAGACATACTTTTGAATTTTCTTTGTTAAATCAGGAGGAGATTACTAGCATGAAACCCATGGATATGTGGATTAGAAAGAGAAAAACAATACTTCCCCACTCAAAAAACACTCTCCAATAACCCATGATAGAACTGGATTTCTTATTTAAATGAACAGTTTGAGAATCTGAGTCTCATTTAAATCAAGAGTACACTGGGTCTCTAATTTTAAAAATGTTTTTATTGAAGGGCATAAGTATACAACTCTTACGTGTATGACAATGAACTTCCACAAACTTTCACAAAACACACATCTATGTATGTAACCTGCTCCTGAAACAAGACACAGACTAGAAAACCTCTGTGCCCTCTTCCAGTCACTTACCCACAAAAGATAAGCCCTACCCTAACCTTCTCTCCTTTTTTTTTTTAAAGATTCTATTTATTTATTTATTTGAGAGAGAGAGAGCATGAGCAGAGGCAGAGGGAGAAACAGGCTCCCCACTGAGCAAGGAGTCTGGTGCGGGGCTCGATCCCAGGACCCTGGGATCACGACCTGAGCCGAAGGCAGACACTTAACCAACTGAGCCACCCAGGCATCCCCTTCTCTCCCTTTTTTAAAATAACGGCCTGGTGGGCTACATCAGGGATTGCCAATTTTACTATCAGGACCTTCCTGTTGATCTAAAGATTATTCCTATCTTTTGGCTGCCACAAACAATTCTGCAAAGAAATCCATGAGCATGCTTCTCTGTTCACATGAGCAAGTATTTCTCTAGGATAGAGTAAGAAGTGGGATTGCAGGGTTGAAGCATAAAGGGCTTTGGACGCTTCAGTGGCTAACACAACGATGACTTCTGCAAAGGCTTCATCAAATCACACTCCCAGCCCCAGTGTTTGAAAGAATCACTCTCTGCCTTCTTGGCAGCACACGATATCATCAATCCTATGAATTCCTGTCAATTTGATGAATGAGAAGTGATAGCTCCTTATTGCTTTAATTTGTGTTTCTCTGATGAGTAGTGAATTTGAGCATTGCTATGGACTGAATTGTGTCCCTCCAAAACTGATACCTTTCTTTATTAAGTTTTTTTTTTTAATGGCAGCATAGTTAACATATAGTGTTATATTAGTTACAGGTGTACAATACAATGATTCAACAATTCTATACATGACTCAGTGATCATCATGGTAAGGGTACTCTTCATCCCCATCACCTATTTCACCCATACCCCCATCCACCTCCCCTCTGCTAACCACCAGTTTGTTCTCTATAGTTTAGAATCTGTTTCTTGGTTTGTATCCCTCTTTTTTTTTCTTTGCTCATTTGTTTTGTTTCTTAAATTCCACATATAAGTGAAATCATATGGTATTTGTCTTTCTCTGACTTATTTCACTTAGCACAATACTCTTTAGCTCCATCCATGTTGTTGCAAATGGCAAGATTTCATTCTTTTTTATGGCTGAGTAATATTCCAGTATGTGTGTGTGTGTGTGGTATATATATACCACATCTTCTTTATTTCTTTATCCATTCATCTATCAACAAGCGCTTGGGTTGCTTCCATAATTTGGTTATTGTAAATAATGCTGCAAAAAACATACATGTGCATGGAGGCCTTTAAATTAGAGTTTTTGTCTTTGGGGGTAAATACCCAGTGGTGCGAATACTGGATCGTAAGGTAGTTCTACAAAATTGATATATTGAAACCCTAACTCCCAATATAACTGTGTTTGGAGATATCTGACAATATTGTATTAAAAATATAAAAAGTGCACCAAAACCAAATATTTAAAAAATCCAATTAGAAAATGGACAAAAACATGCCCATCCTTCTACCAAAGAAGATATACAGATGGCAAGTAAACACATAAAAAGATGTTAAGCATCATTAGCCATCAAGATAAAGCAAATTAAAATCACGATGTGATATCACTACAAACCTGCCAGAGTAGCTCAGATTTACAAAAAGTAGTGGTAACATCACATACCAGCAAGGGTACAGAGAAACCTGATCCCCCATACATTGCTAGCAGCAGTGTAAGATGGCACATTTAGTCTGGAAAAAAAATTTAGCAGTTACTTATAAAACTAAATATTCAGGGTGCCTGGGTGGTGCAGTCAGTTAAGTGTCCAACTCTTGGTTTTGGCTCAGGTCGTGATCTCAGGGTCATGAGATCGAGCCCTGTGACTGGCTCTGCACTCAGCACAGAGTCTGTTTGGGACTCTCTCTGCCCCCCACACTCTCTCTCCCAAATAAAGAATATTAAAAAAAAAAAACTAAATATACAAACCAACCATTGGTCTGTTGGATATTTCTATCTGAGAAATGAAACTTACATTCATACAAAAACTTGTACGTGAATGTTTATAGAAGGTTTCTTTGTAGCAGGCAAAAACTAGAAATAATCCAATGTTCATCAATAGGTGAATTTATAAACAAATTGGTATTTTCATACAAATAAACATTAAGCAGCAATAAACAGGAATGAATTACAGATATACACAACAACATGGATGAATCTCACAGTAATTATGTTGAGTGAAAAAAAACAAAGAAAAGAGAGTATATGATTCCATTTATGTAAAATTCTAGAAAATGTAAACTAATCTATAATTACAGAAAGCAGATCAGTGGTTTCCTAGGGATGGTAGGGGTTAGGGGGACAGGGAGTGTTGGGGACAGGGAAAGGGGGATTTCTTTTTTCTTTTTATTAACATATAATGTATTATTTGTTTCAGGGGTACAGGTCTGTGATTCATCAGTCTTACACAATTCACAGCATTCACCATAGCACATACCCTCCCCGATGTCCATCACCCAGCCACCCCATCCCTCCCACCCCCCTCCACTCCAGCAACTCTCAGTTTGTTTCCTGAGATTAAGAGTCTCTTGGGGCGCCCGGGTGGCTCAGTCGGTTGGGCGGCTGCCTTCGGCTCAGGTCATGACCCCAGGGTCCTGGGATCAAGCCCCACGTTGGGCTCCCTGCTCAGTGGAGAGTCTGTTTCTCCCTCTCCCTCTGCCTGCCTCTCTGCCTACTTGTGCTCTCTCTCTATCTCTCTGTGAAATAAATAAATAAAATCTTTAAAAAAAAAAAAAAGAGTCTCTTATGGTTTGTCTCCCTCTCCGGTTTCGTCTTGTTTCATTTTTCCCTCCTTTCCCCTATGATCATCTGCCTTATTTCTCAAATTTCACATATCAGTAAGATCATATGATAATTGTCTTTCTCTGATAGACTTATTTCGCTTAGCATAATACCCTCTAGTTCCATCCATGTCGTTGTAAATGGCAAGTTTTCATTTTTTAAAGGCTGCATAATATTCCATTGTGTATATATACCACATCTTTTTTATTCATTCATCTGCTGATGGACATCTAGGTTCTTTCCATAGTTTGGCTATTGTGGACATTGCTGCTATAAACACTGGCGTGCACGTGTCCCTTCGGATCACTACATTTGTATCTTTGGGGTAAATACCCAGTGCAATTGCTGGGTCGCAGGGTAGCTCTATTTTCAACTTTTGAGGACCCTCCATACTGTCTTCCAGAGTGGCTGCACCAGCTTGCATTCCCACCAACAGTGTAGGAGGGTTCCCCAGGAAAAGGGGATTTCAAAGAGGCTTGAGGAAATTTTTGGGGTTATGGATGTGTTCATTATCTGGACTGTGGTCATGGTTTCAGAAGTGTCTACATAGGTCAAAACTCATCAAATTGTACACTCAAATATATGCAGTCTGACTGGAACACAGCCACATTCATTCATTTATGTACTGACTTATTATCTATGGCTGTTTTCATACTACAACAGCAGAGCTGAGTAGTTGTGACAGGGGTTATATGTGGTGCTCTCTTCACTCTGCACTGGTGTTGGCATAGTACAAACTATCATGATGCAGTTAAAATTCAACAGTGTTTCAAGTGCCATAGGTATCAACATACCATGACTTGTTTTTCTTTTTCTTAACAGTGCATACCTATCAGGCACCTGGGTGGCTCAGTCAGTTAAGCATCTGCCTTTGGCTTAGGTCATGTTCCCAGGGTCCTGAGATCCAGCCCTGCATCTGGCTCCCTGCTCAGTGGGGAGTCTGCTTCTCCCTCTCCTTCTGCCCCTCCCCCAACTTGTGCACTCTCTCTTTCTCTCTCTCAAATACATAAATAAAATCTTTAAAAAAAAAGAATGTGGAAAAAAGACATGTAAACACTACCAAATAAAAACATTACCAAAACAAAGATGGGTGGTTATATTACTATCAGACAAAGTAGATGTCAAGGCAAGGATAATTAACAAGGATAAAGAAAGACATTGAATAATGATTAAAGAGACAATTCAACAGGAAGATATAAGAATCCTAAAAGTATGAGCACTGACAACAGAACGCCAAAATACATTCTAAACATGATAAGACAAAAGGAGAAATAGACTAAGTCACAATTATAGTTGAAGACTTTGCATTCCTCTCCCAATAACTAATAGGACAAATAAACAGAAAATTAGTGAGAATATAGAAAATGTGAACACCATCAACCAACTATATCTAACTGTTATTTATAGAATACTCTATCTAAAGAAGGCAGATACATATTCTTTTTTTTTTTTAAGAGAGAGAGAGAGCGCCCACGCATGCAAGTAGGGATGGGGAGGAGCAGAGGAAGAGAGAGAATCTTAAGTAGGCTCCACGCCCAGTTTGGGGCCCGATGCAGTGCTGATCTCACAACCCTGAGATCATGAACTGAGCTGAAATCAAGAGTGGGACACTTAACCGACTGAGCCACCAGGCGCCCCAGCAGATACATATTCTTTTCAAGTGCACATGGAACTTCATCAAGATAGAACATAACCTTGCTCATTAAACAAACTTTAACAAATTTGCAAGAATTAAAATTATAAAAAGCATATGACATCGCACAAAGCAAACCATACAAAGTTATACTATCTGATTGTGGTACGAGATTTCTAATATGCTCCCCACCAATATTCCTGCCCCTGGGGTATAATCCTATATAATCCCTGACTGTCAATATGATGATATATCTCTCCTGTGATGAAGTTAGGTTATATGGCACAGCTGACTCTAAGAGACATTATCTGAGTGGACCTAACCTAAACACATGAGGTCTTTATCTGGGTCTAGAGGTCAGAGACAGAGGAAGTCAGAGACTCAAAGTGTGAGAGAGACTTTGATGGAGGGAGATTCTCCCTTGATGGCTTTGAGATGAACAGGACCACACAGCAAGGTATGCATGTGACTTTAGGAACTGAGAATAGACCTTGGCTGAGAGCGAGCAAGGAAAAGACAATGGCCTCAGTCGCAAAACCGCAAAGAACTGATTTCTGCAACAACCACATGAGCTTAGAAGAGCATCCAGAGCTCCACATGAGAACACATTTCAGCAGACACATTCATTTCAGTCTTGTGAAAACCTGAGCAGAGAACTCGGCCATACAGTTTCTGGATTTCTCCCCTATAGAAGAGTGTGATAATGAATGGCTATTTTTTAAGTCACTGAGTGTATGGTGATTTGTTACATAGAAATAGAAAACTAACATGTTGACCATAATAAAAGTAAAGTAGGGACCAACAGCAGAAAGATAATAGGAAAACTTCCCGACACTTGGGGGAAAAACATGCAAGCAAGTAATTCATCTGTCAAGGGCAATTAGAAAATGCTTTTAACTGATCAAAATTGAAGCATATAACATATCAAAATATGTGGGGTGCAGCTAAAGCAGTGCTTAAAAGGAAATGTACAACCTCAAATGCTCATATTAGAAAATAAGAAATGTCTCAAATTAACGATCTCACCTTCCAACTTAAGACACTAGAAAAATAAGAGCAAAATAATGCCCTCCCCACGAAAACAAACTGAAGAAAGAAGAGAGAAAAGTGAAAAAAAAAATCAATGAAATTGACAAGGGAAAAACAATGAAACCATGGAGAAAATCAATGAAACCAAAAGCTGGTTCTTGGAAATGACAGATAAAATTGATAAACCTCTCATAAGACTGACAAAATAAGAGAAGATACAATGACCAATATCAGAAAAGAAGGAGAGAATACCTCTACAGGCCCCTGAGACACTAAAGGGAAAATAAGGGACTATTACAAAGTATATAAATAGAATATACACCATCACCAACTGGGGTTTCTTCTAGAAAAGCAAAGCTGGCTCAAAATTAGAAAATCAATCAATACAATCCACTATATGAACCATCTCAAGAAGGAAAATCACATCATCAGTTGATGCAGAAAAGGCACTTGGGAGTATTCAATATCTATTCACAATAAAAATTCACCACACCAGGACTAATAGGAAACATCTTAATCCTGATAAAGGACATCTACAGAAAACCTATAGCTAACATCATATGTAATGGTGAAGGGGAAGGCTTTCTCTCTAAAATTGGCAATAAGGTGAGCATGCCCTATTCCACGTCACTCCTATTCCACATCAGACTGGAAGTCCTCATCAATACAATAAGCCAGGAAAAGAAAGAAAGGTCATAGGGATTTGAAGGAAGAAATAAAACTACCCTTATTTGTAGATGACATGATTGTCTATGTAGAAAATCCCAAGGAATCTATAAAAAACCCAGAAAACAAAAACAAAACCCCTCCTAGGATTGATAAAATGAGTTTAGCAAGATCACAGGGTACAATATCAACACACAAAAATCCAATGTGTTTCCTTATGCTAGCAATGAACAATCAGAAATCAGATTTATTTAAATAAATAAAGGGGATTAAGAGTACACCGATCTTGATGAGCACTGAGTAATATAAAGAATTGCTGAATCATTACATTGTGCACCTGAAACTAATATAACACTGTATGTTAATTATACTTCTATACAAAATAATAAATAAAAATAAAACAACAGCTATCAAAAAATGATCATCATAATGCCATTTGCAATAGCTCTCACAAAGCAAGTAGCTGGGTGTAAATCTAAATAATTACGTGTATCAGCTGTGTGTTTAAACTACAGCTGCTGATGAAGGAAATAAAAGGCGTAAATAAACGGGGAGGCTTTCCATGCTGGTGAAAAGGAGGTTCCACGTCTCTCCCGAATTGATCTGAAAACGCTAATGCAATTTGTATTAAAAGACCAACAAGATTTTTAGATCTACACAAATATAGTCAAACAATTCCAAAAAAGACCAACAAAGCCAGAGTACTCATGTTACCCGATTTTCAGAATCACTGTAAAGCTACATTAATAAAACAGTGTGGTATTTGCAAATGGATAGACACTAGGTCAACAAAACAGAATAAGGAGTGTGTAAAGAGATCCACATGAATATGGTCAATTTATTATAAAAAGAAATCCAAATGCAGTTTATAGAAGAAAGAATAGGGTTTTTTTCCAATGGTGTTAGATTAATGAGACCACCATGTGCAAAATACAATCTCTGCTAAAACCTCTCATCTTATATAAATATTAACTCAATATGGATCATAGATCTAAATGTAAAATGTAAATCTATAAAACATTAAGAGAGTATCTTCCTGACCCTGGATTAAGCAGACTTCTTAGACATGACACCAAAAGTACATTCATAAAAGTAAAAAAATAAAATTAAGACTCAATTCAAATTAAAAACCTTTGCTCTCCAAATGACACTGTTCAAAAATGAAAAGATAAGCTACAGAGCCAGAGAAAATATTTGTATATCACATATCTAAGACTTGTATCCAAAATATGTAAGTGACCCCCTATTTTACTGTAATGACAACAAACCAATTTTTTAAATGAAAAGATAGATTTGAACTGACACTTCACCAAAGAGGATATACCAGTTGCAGATATGCACATGAAAAGATGTTAATTCTCGCAATTTCCCCCTATTGCTAAAGAACCTGACTCCAAGCTGTTAAATGACCACTCTCAAGGTACTAGAAGCAACCCAAGACTCCTAGGCCTACATCATTCTTGCTCCAAGTGGTGCTTCGCACCCACCCCCCCACAAGGCATGCCCCGGTTTGACTTGACCAAGCACCTGAGAGAGTAGGAAGAGCTTGAACTCCTTCAGACTAATCAGCAGCCATGTGAGTATTGGATTCCCCACCCTATTACACGCAACCTTGATCAGCCAATAGTAATAGATAGAACAGGAGGCGGAACCGGCCTGGTCTCTATGGTAATTCCTGCCTGTTGGAGTGAGGGAGAGGCTCCAGGTAGCCTTGGTAGTGACTGATCCAGATGCCCTAATGAGGTATCTGAAGGGGCAGGGAAGGAATTTATGGGGGGATAGGGTGGGTGGAAGAGAGCGGGAGTAGCAGCAGAATGAGGGGGCAAGAAGGGTCTGAGGCAGAGGCAGAGAAGGTGTTACAAGAAGAACTATTTAGAGGGAACACAGGTTTAGGAGAACGGGGAGGCTGCCGTGAGTGGAGGAAAGGAGTTCAGAGGGCCAGGACGCTGGTTTCAGAGATAGGGAGAAGGTGGTGGTAGAGGGAGAAAGAGCAGGCCTTTATAAGGGGACAGAGAAGAGGCTACAAGGGGACATGGAGAGGACTTAGAATTTAGAGTTGGTCAAAGAAGGTCTTAGAGGAGCCATGGGTTGGGGAAGGGGAAGGGAGTTTATGAGTGAACAGTAAGGCTCATAACAGACCATGGGGAGAAAGTGAGGGATATTACAAATGAGATCAGGAGAGAGGTATTGTAGACATGCACAGTTTCATAGGGTGAGAGCTTTACGAGGGAACAAGGTTTTATAGATGGAAAGCGAGAGTGTTCAAGTGTTGAGTAGGGTCTTCTTCGTAGGTGTTTTATAGAGGCAAAAAGGCTCCTTTCGGGGACCATGGGGGTGTGATAGGAACAAAGTGTGATAGTGGCTCAGTTGCGGTTCCAGGGAGGCCAGTGAGAGCGATCAGAGTCAGCAAGGGCTTTTGTAGGGGCAGTGTTAGGGGCCAAGTGAGACATGCTGCAGGGACCTGCAAGGCAGTTCTAGAAGACGAGGAGGAGGTTATAGGAGACAGGGAAAGGGTTACTAGGAACAGGCAGGGATTATAGAGCATAGGGGTGGAGGGGGCTGGGAGATCCATGGTAGAAGGAGGTATTAAAGGGAATAATGAGAGGTTAGAGGGGACATGGTGGGAATTAGAGGGAGTCAGTATGAGTTTTAAAGGGGGTCAATGAAGATTTGTAAAAGCCAAGGAGAGATGTGTTAGCATGAAATAGGAGGTGGTCAGAGGGGATAGTAGAGTCCAGAAGTCATTCTGAGTCATAACCTATCCCCTGCCCCCAGGCATTTGAAATTATGTCTGATGAGCCCCCGAATGACTACCTCATGCTGTCGATCCTGGCCTACTTGCTGTGTTGTCCCATAGGCAGTGCAGCCATGTACTACTCTTCCCAGGTAGGAATCTGTGTCAAATGAATCATGCCCTCTCCTCCCTCTCCACCCTGGTCCTGAACCTGAACCAATTACATCCATGATGTAACCTCCTGTTGGTTCAGACTCCTACCCTCGTTCCTTACAGTCCCGTCTCCCATTCAATAACCCTTTAAGCCCATCTATTCCCATTTCCCTTCTCCCCTCAAATCCAGACAAGGCGCCACAACTATAGGAATGAACCAGACTTGGCAGCTGAGACCTCTGAGACAACCTTCGTACTCTCAATCATAGCAATTTCTTTGGGATGCCTCAGTATACTCAACACCTGGATTGTGATCATAATGACCATATTTGCTCAGTAACCTCCTCTTCAGCTCATGAACAAACCACCAAATATATACAGTAGTGTCAGTCACCTTGGCTCTAAGTATCCATTTGGGCCAAATGGGACAACTGCTCCTCAATGTCTGGACTGCCAAGTATTGACAGCCTGAGCCAGCAACTTGAGGTGGGTGATGGGAGCGACCACTTCCTAGTGGTCGCTCAAGAAAACCTATTGGACCCGATCCCAAGACCAACAGTGGGATCCTGCCAAGGCATGTGGGCCATGGGATACAGGATAGGGCACTGGTTCCCCAGGGTAGCCTCCCTCTGCCCACATTCATGCATTCATGCCCTAAATCTATTTATGCTGTCAAAGACCTTGGCTGTGCTGCCTCATTCTGGGGACCTAACAGTGACAACTTCAGATCCTTCCACACCCTCTCAGAATTTATAAACCAGGGTGGAAGACACACATATCACTAGACAGTGGCAGTCCAGAGTAGTCCAATCTCTCATAGGGGAAAACGAAGTAGTGGGAATGTACAAGGGCAGAACTGCCCTGGAGTACTTGTGGTCTACCAGAAAACCAGGGAGTTGAGCCACTGTCGGTGAACTGGTTAGAACTCAGGTCAGGTTATGAGTGTACACAGTTTTTATACCAGGTATGGTGCCTCCTCCCCACCTCAAACCACCACCTGTAATGCTTGTGATTTATTCATAAGTCAACAAATACACTCTGATCACCTAAGATGTAACAGGCACTGTACTAGGAGCTAGGAACTAGGATCCCAACACAGCAAGCTAAGACCCCTTTCTGATTGACCTTACTATTATAACCAACTCTTAATGATCTGCAAAATAAGTGTAGAGATTGCTAGTAGGTATTGTGAAACTTACAGCAATTTGGCATTGCCAAGACATCCAAGTATATGATCAATAAACTCGTCTTGTTCAACGGGGTATAGACCAAAAATCTATCGATGACAGATTGGAGATATCAAAATAGGCACTCCTATTCCACAACCACAAATAGTTTGAGATGCACTAGGCTAGTGGACAGTGAATTCTAGAAGGTATATTGTTGAGGGTCATGCTAGCAGCTATAACAAACCCCACCAATTCCACAGCTCACACGACAGAACTTTATTCCATGCTCACAGATCCTCCCAATGTGGGCATCTCCGGTGGCCCACATACTAAGTCAAGGATCCAGGCTCCTCCCACTTGGTGATTCCACCATCTTCTAAGGACTCAGAGTACTTTGAATTGAGGCAGAAGATGAGAGACTGGAGAACCTCCACTACCTTCTTAAAATTCTCTACCCAAAAGTGAACGCTTTGCACTCCTGGTGGGAATGTAAATTTTGACAGCCACTAAAGAAAACAGTATGAAGATTCCTCAGAAAATTAAAACTAGAACTACCATATGATCCAGCAATCCCATTTCTGGGTATACATCCAAAGGAAATAAAATCAATGAGATATCTGCAACCTGTGATCACTGCATCATTATTCACAATGGCTAAGATTGGAAACAACCCAAGTGTCCAACAATGGATGAATGAATAAAGAAGATATGAGGATAGTCTGGGAAAAGAGTACAAGCTTTCAGTTATAAGATGAATAATATCTGAGGGTCTAATATATAACATGGTGACTATAGTTAACAATACCATGTTATATACTTAAAATATGCTGGAGTGTATATCTTAAGTGTTCTCACAAAAAGGTAACTATGAAGTGATGTTTGTGTTCATGAACTTGATTGTGGTAATAATTTCACAATGTATATGTATATCAAATTACCATGTTGTACACTTTAAATATATTGCAGTTTTGTCAATTATACATTAGTAAAACAGTAAAAAAACAAAAACAACCCTCTTTTAAAAAATAAAGTTTTGGCCTTAGAGCAACATCCATCACTTTTGCTCTCAGTCTATCAGACATCCTCGAGCCACCCTCTCTTTCAAGCCTGTTCTGCCCCCCCATCATGCCCCCCACTTTCATCAGCTTGCTCTTGACAGTTTTCCACAGTGGTCATGGACTGGGATCAGCTGACTCAAGAATCTCCAGGGCCTCGTACTCACCTCCCTGTCCGTGGAGAGGCCCTCAGTCCTTCTACTGGTGTGAAACAAGAGTCCGGGACACAGGCCTCTCCCAAGGGAAGGGACACCCCTCCTTGCTCGTGAGTGGCCTCAGCACCTTTTCATTCCCAGCCCAGGATCAAACAAAGTTTATGGACTTTCCTTAGCCCCTGGAATGAGGACTGTCTGCGTTAGCCAGATTGAGGGCTGGTGAGAGAATCAAGTGCAAAGGGAGGGATGTATGCTGCTCTGCCTGGTTCCAGGGGCCTCCCAGGGTGCGGACTGCTGGAGTAGCCAGGCCTTCCCTGGACAGATGGGGGCAGGCACATGGATGCTGGAGCCAGCCTGCCAGAGTCCAATCCCAAGTCAGGACCTAGTGCTGAAGCTAACTAACCTTCCTTTGCTTCAGATTTCTCACCTTTATGACAGAACTCGCAGGGAGTGCTGTGAGGATGAAATGAGTTCACAGAGCCTCACATGAAGTAAGTACCATGAAAGTGCTTGTCCTTAAAACACAATTGACGCAACTGATGTGACAGGCACAGCTGCCCCTCCCCCAGGGCAAAGGTGATAAAGCCTCTGGCTTCCATTTCTTCCCTCTCCATTACAACGCTGACACCTCCTCGGCACAACCAGCTTTGCCCCTGCCCACAAATGCCTGGGCTGGACACGGAGCGCCTGTCAGGGCAGCAAGGGCAGGGACTGCGGCGCTTTCCCTACAAGTCAGAGCAAATACCTGAGACTTCAGACTGCAAGGGCTTTTGGCTGGTTTTGATTGTTAACCCCACACCTTGTAAGGCTGATGTGAATGGACGCTGGGTGGCTTGGTTGGTTAAGCGTCTGCCTTTGGCTCGGGTCAGGATCCCAGGGTCCTGCTATCCATCCAGGCCTGTATCAGCCTCCTTGCTCAGCGGGAGCCTGCTTCTCCCTCTGCCTGCCGCTCCCCCTGCTGTGCTCTCTCTCTCTCTGACAAATAAATTAAATGTTAAAAAAAAAATAAAATGATGCTGATGTGAAAATAAATAAAAGAAACCTTATTTTAAATGGAGTCAGGAAGCCCTAAAGAGAAGGCTGTCACCCACTACCACTTGCCATAAGAAGCAAATATTCATTCCCCAACAGGAAGAAGCTTGCTTTACATATCCCAGCAGGAGGGAGACTTGCTCCTAGCACCCCCAGCAGCCCAGCCAATGAGAACTCAGGGAAACAGCCCTTCCCAACTTCCCCCTTTCTCTTATAAAAGTAAGCCCTTGTCCCCTGTTCTCGGGACTGGCCTAAGATTTGCCATAGTTTGCTTGTCCTGAATTACAATTCCCCTGCTATTCCTGAATAAACTCATTTTCTGCTAAAATAGATGGCTTTTTTCTTTTAAGGTCAACACTGATGACCCAGACTCATGGACCAGAAGAACAGTGAGGTGAACTATTAATTAGGTTGAGGTTCAGCAGCAAGTAACAGAGCAGGGGCAAGGTGGGAAACCACACATACACTTTCAACAAGGTAGAGGGCATTTCCCTCTCACACAGAAGTCTGGAGTTTGGTGATTAGGACTGGCCTGAAGGCCTCTCAAAATGTCAAGGTAGGGTTCCTTCCATCCATCTGTTCCTGTTCCCTAATCTGGGGCACTCATCCACAAAGCCCAAAATGGCTGCTAAAGCCATCACATGTGCATCCAAGGCAGTGAGACAGAGGAAGGGAAAGTGGACCTGTCTTTTAGGACACTTCCAGGAAGTTACACACACACACACACACACGCACACACACACACACACACACACACACAAGGCTGTTGTAAACATTCATATACAAGTTTTTGTATGGATATATATGCTTTCATTCCTTTTAGATAAATACCTAGGAGTGAGATGGCTGAATCATATGGTAGATGTATGTTTAACTTTTATGAAACTGCCAAAGTGTTTTTCGAAAGTGGTTGTACCATCTTACATTCCTATCAGCCAAGTATGAGAGTTCCAAATCTTTGCCAACACTTGGTATGATTACTCTTTTTAATTGCAGCCATAACTACAGTGTAGGTATGTAGTGGTGTCTCATTGTGATTTTAATATGCATTTGCCTAATGGCTAATGATAGTGAGCAACTTTACCTATTTGATAAAGTTTTTGTTCAAATCTTTTGCCCATTTCTATTGGTTTGTTTTACTATTGAGTTTTGAGAGTTTGTGATCTATTTTGGAATCAAGTCCTTTACCATATTTTCTTTTAATTCTCTTAGCAGTGTCTTTTTTTAACGATTTTTATTTATTTATTCAACAGAGAGATAGAGAGAGAGCTCAAGTAGGCAGAGTGGCAGGCAGAGGGAAAGGGAGAAGCAGGCTCTCTGCTGAGCGGGGAGCTGGGCATGGGGCTTGAGCCCAGGACCCCAGGATCATGACCTGAGCTGAAGGCAGCCACTTAACCGACTGAGCCACCCAGGCGCCCCTTAGCAGTGTCTTTTTAAAAATATTTATTTATTTACTTATTTGAGAGAGAGGGCACAAATGGGAGGGGCAAAAGGAGAGGGAGAGAGAATCTCAAGCAGACTCCATGCTGAGTGCGGAGCCCAACATGGGGCTCAATCTCATGACTCTGAGATCACAACCTGAGCCAAAACCAAGAATTGGACGCTTAATGACTGCACCACCCAGGCTCCCCTTAACAATGTCTTTTGAAGAGCAGAAGTTTTAACTTTGTGAGGCTAATTTTACCTTTTTTTTTTTTTAACACATCATGCTTTTGTTGTTGAATCTCAGAAATCTTGGCTTAACTCGTTTTATGTTCTCTTCTAGAAGTTTTATGGTTGTGGTTTTACATTTAATCTAGGATGCATGTTGAGGTCATTTTTAGTTGGCACAAGGTGTGCATCTAAGTGTATTCTTCTGTATATGGATACCCAACTATTCCCAGGACATTTGTTGAAAACACTGGCCTTCTCCATTCTATTGCTTTTGCGCATTTTAAAAACCCCAAATGCCAACATATGTTAAGATCTATCTCTGAACTAAGAATAGGCTACCCTTTTCCATTGATCTGTTTGTCTTTTTTGAAGCTAATCCCACACTGTCTTAATTTCTGCCTTATAACAGGCCTTGAAGTGAAAGGGTATGAGTTCTCCCATCTCTTCCTTTTCAAAGTTGTTTTGACTGTTCCAGTTCTTTTTTATTTCCATCTGAATTTATGGATAAGGCTGGAAATTTCTTTTATAAGAAAAAGCCTGCATTGGGACTGCATTGACTCTATAAATCAATTTGAGAATTGACATCTTAACAATATTTTGTGTCTTCCAATCTGTGAACGTGGTACATCTCCCCATTTACTCAAGCCTTCTTTAAAATCTCTTTGCAATGTTTTGTAGTTTTCAATGTACAAATCTTGCATGCCTTTGGTCAGATTTATCCTGAAGTATTTAATATTTTTGATACTATTGTAAATGGCATTTTAAAAATTGTAGTGAAATACACATAATACAAAATTTACTATTCTAAAATCTTTGAAGTTCAGTATTGTGAAGTACATTTCATATTTCAACCAATCTCCAGAAGTCTTTTCATCTTGTAAAACTAAAACTCTATACCCATCAAACACAACTCTCAAGGTACCTGGTGGCTCAGTCAGTTAAGCATCTGCCTTTGGTCAGGTCCTGATCCCAAGGTCCTGGGATCGAGCCCCATGAGCGGCTCTCTGCTCAGCAGGAAGCCTGCTTCTCCCTCTCCCTCTACCTGCCGATTTGCCTGCTCATTCTCTCCCTTTCTCTAATAAATAAATAAAATCTTTAAAAAAAGTAAAATAGGGGCACCTGGGTGGCTCAGTCATTAAGCGTCTGCCTTTGGCTCAGGTCATGATCCCAGAGTCCTGGGATCGAGCCCCGCATCGAGCTCCCTGCTCGGCGGGAGGCCTGCTTCTCCCTCTCCCACTCCCCCTGTTTGTGTTCCCTCTCTTGCTGTGTCTCTCTCTGTCAAATAAATAAATTAAATCTTTAAAAAAAATAAAATGAAATAAACATGACTCCCCATTCCCTTCCTCCTCCCAGCTCTTGACAACCACCATTCTACTTTCTGTCTCTATGAATTTGACTACTCTAGGGTTCCTTACATAAGTGGGATCATATAGTGTCTGTCTTTTTGTGACACTTATTTTTCTTAGCATAATGTATACAAGGTCCATCCATGTTATAGCATATATCAGAATTTCCTTCCTTTTTAAGGATATCTATCACATTTTTTTTCTTTTTCGAATTTTTACTTAAATTCTAGTTAGTTAACATATAGTATAATATTGGTTTCAGGAGGAGAATTTAGTGATCCATCTTACACTGTTGGTAGGAATGCAAACTGGTGCAGCCACTCTGGGAAAGAGTATGGAGATTCCTCAAAAAGTTAAAAACAGAATACCCTAAGACCCAGCAGTTGCACTACCAGGTATTTACCCAAAGGATACAAAAATGCAGATTCAAAGAGGTACATGCACCCCAATGTTTATAACAGCATTATCAACAATAGCCAAACTATGGAAAGAGCCCAAGTGTCCATCGACTTATGAATGGATAAAGAAGATGTGGTATATATATATACAATGGAATACCACTCAGCCATCAAAAAGAATAAAATCTTGCCATTTACAATGACATGGATGGAGCTAGAGTGTATTATGCTAAGTGAAATAAGTCAGTTGGAGAAAGACAAATACCATATGATTTCACTCACATGTGGAAATTAAGAAACAAAACGGATGAACATATGGGAAGGGGGAAAAAAAGAAAGAGGGAAGCAAACCATAAGAAACTCTATCACATTTTATTTATCCATTCATCTATCAATGGGCACCTAAGGTTAGTATCACCTTTTGACTATTGTGAATAATGCTGTTGTGAACATGGATGCAAAAATACCTCTTACAGACCCTGTTTTCAATTCCTTTGGGTATATACCCAAAAGTGGAATTGCTGCTTCGTATGGTAATTCTATTTTTTATTTTTAAGGAACCACCACATATTTTTCCATAGCAGCTATACCAGTTTGTATTCCCACCAACAGTGCACAGATGTTCCAATTTCTCTGCACTACCTTGTTTACACTTGTCATTTTCTGCTTTTTTTTTTAATAGTAGCTATCTTGATGAGTATGAGGTGATATCTCGTTGTGATTTTGATTGTCATTTCCCTAATGATTAGTGATGTCGAGCTTATTGGCCATATGCTTATTGGCCATTTGCATACCTTATTTGAAGAAATGTCTATTCAAGTCCTTTGCCCATTTTTAAATCAGGTTATTTTTGTTTTTGTTAAGTAGTAGGAGTTCTTTATATATTCCAGATATTAACCCCTTATCAGATATATGATTAGCAAATATCTTCTCCCATTCCAGGTTGCCTATTCATTCTTTTATGTCCTTTGATGCATAGAACTTTTTCATTTTGATGGAGTCCATTTATTTATTTTTGGTTTTGGTGTCATACCCAAGAAACCACTGACAAATCTGATGTCATGAAGCTTTCTCTATGTTTCTTCTAAAAATTTATAGTTTTAGGTCTTATTTTTAGGTCTTTGATCCACTTTGAGTTAATTTTGATAGATGGTATAAGGTAAGGGTTGAACTTCATTCTTTTACAATATGGATATCCAGCTTTTCCAGCACCATTTGTTGAAAAGACTCTTGTGCTTACTTGTAGGGTAATTTTCTCTTCTTTTTTTCCAGATATTTAAAGAGGAAGCAGACATCATTAATTTTAGATGGCTTGCTATAGATTGGATGTTTGTATCTCAACAAAATTCACTTAAGCCTCATCCCTAACTTAGAAGTAGAGCCTTTGGGAGGTGATTAGCTAATGAGGGCAGAACTCTCATGTATGGGATTAGGGCCAATATAAAAGAGGCCTGAGAGAAATCCCTTGCCACATCCACCATAAGATTACACTAAGAAGACTACTGTCTATGAGGAAGGTGGCATTCTCACCAGATACTGAATCTGCCAGTACCTTGATCTTGGACTTCCCAGTCTCCAGAACTGTGAGAAATACATTTCTGTTGTTTATAAGCTACCCAGTCTATGGCATTTTGTTATAGCAACCTGAGTGGACTAAGACACTGTTCTTTTCTAAAACAGCCACTTATTGTTATAAATTTCCCCTTAACTACTGCTTTGACAACCTCCACATATTTTTACATTTTGTGTCTTCACTTATATTCGGTTCAAAATGCTTTTTCATTTTTCTTTTGATTTCTTTTTTGAACTGTAGGAAATTTTAAAATACTTAGTTTCAAAATATCTGGAGATTTTTCAGCTATATTTCCGTTATTGATTTCTAATTTAATTCCATTTATATCACCGAGAACACTGTATAACTTGAGCCCTTTTAAATTTACTGAGACTTGTTTCATGGTCAAGAAGCCGATCCATTTCCAGTATGGAGGTTCCTCAAAAAGTTGAAAATAGAGCTACCATACGATCCAGCAATTGCACTACTGGGTATTTACCACAAAGATACAAATGTAGGGATCCAAAGGGGTACGTGCACCCCAATGTTTATAGCAGCAATGTCCATAATAGCCAAACTGTGGAAAGAGCCAAGATGTCCAACGACAAATGAGTGGATAAAGAAGATGTGGTATATATACACAATGGAATATTATGCAGCCATCAAAAGGAATGAGATCTTGCCATTTGCAACAACGTGGATGGACCTGGAGGGTGTTATGCTGAGTGAAATAAGTCAATCAGAGAAAGACATGAATCATATGACCTCACTGATATGAGGAATTCTTAATCTCAGGAAACAAACTGAGGGTTGCTGGAGTGGTGGGGGGTGGGAAGGAGGGGGTGGCTGGGTGATAGACAATGTGCTATGGTGAGCGCTGTGAATTGTGCAAGACTGTTGAATCACAGATCTGTACCTCTGAAACAAATAATGCAATGTATGTTAAGGAAAAAAAAAAGAAGATAGCAGGAGGGGAAGAATGAAGGGGGGGAAATCAGAGGAGGAGACGAACCATGAGAGATGATGGACTCTGAAAAACAAATTGAGGGTTCTAGAAGGGCGGGGGTGGGGGGATGGGTTAGCCTGGTGATGGGTATTAAAGAGGGCACGTTCGGCGTGGAGCACTGGGTATTCTGCACAAACAATGAATCATGGAACACTACATTAAAAACTAATGATGTAATGTATGGTGATTAACATAACAATAAAAAATTTTAAAAAATAAAATAAAAAAGCCGATCCATTTCAATAATTGTTCTGGGTGCACTTGGAAATAATGTGTAGCCTGGTGTTTGGGGGTAGGATGTTCTATAAATGTCAATTCAGTCAAGTTGGTTGATGGTGTTGTTCAAGTCTTCTGTATCCCTACAGATTTTCTACTTTAGTGTCAAGTGACAAAAATAATACGATCTAGTAATGATTTTGATGTCCTTTATTCGAGGGAAAACAATCCATGGGTTGGGGGGATACAGTGCTTCTCAAGAAGTGGCAAACCCTTCTCAAGTGATTTTAGGCAACACTGACCTTTATAGAGCTTTAGAAGAAGAAATGTGGAAACGGTATGATTGGCTAGGAGGTCAGGGATTTTCATAAAGGCTAGCAGGTCCTATTTTCTAAGGGAAGGGATTTAGAAGGCTGTGATTGGTGTATGTTAGTTTTCCTTGACAGTGAGGCATTTCCCCTAAGTGCAGGCTGACTTAGGCTTAGATTTTTCTAAAGTTTTTTCCTTTATATATTTTGAAGTTCTGTTATTAGGTGTATAAACACGTAGAACTATTGTGTCCTTCTTGAAAAAGAAAGAAATTTCTTTTTCCCTGGTATTACTCTTTGGGTTTTTTTTAATAAGATTTTTTTATTTTTTATTTTTTATTTTTTATTTTTAAGTAGTCTCTACATCCAACATGGGGCTCGAACTTACCACCCTGAGACCAAGAGTCACATGCTCCACTGACTGAGCCAGCCAGGCACCCCCCCAGTATTACTCTTTGAAATATACTTCATCTGATATTAATATCACTCCAGAATGATATACCTTTTTCCATCCTTTTACTTTCGGCCTCTTTGATAAAATGAGTTTAGCAAGATCACAGTTTGTAATATCAACACACAAAAATCCAATGTGTTTCCTTATGCTAGCAATGAACAATCAGAAATCAGATTTATTTAAATAAATAAAGGGGATTAAGAGTACACCGATCTTGATGAGCACTGAGTAATATAAAGAATTGCTGAATCATTACATTGTGCACCTGAAACTAATATAACACTGTATGTTAATTATACTTCTATACAAAATAATAAATAAAAATAAAATAACAGCTATCAAAAAATGATCATCATAATGCCATTTGCAATAGCTCTCACAAAGCAAGTAGCTGGGTGTAAATCTAAATAATTACGTGTATCAGCTGTGTGTTTAAACTACAGCTGCTGATGAAGGAAATAAAAGGCATAAATAAACGGGGAGGCTTTCCCTGGTGAAAAGGAGGTTCCATGTCTCTCCCGAATTGATCTGAAACGCTAATGCAATTCCTATTAAAAAACCAACAAGATTTGTAGATCTACACATAGTCAAACAATTCCGAAAAAGACCGACAAAGTTGGAGTACTCATACTACCTGACTTTCAGAATCACTGTAAATCTACATTAAAAGACAGTGTGGTATTTGCCAAGGGACAGACACATTGATCAACAGAACAGAACAAACAGCACAGAAAGAGACCTATACAGATATGGCCAATTTATTTTCAAAAGAAGGTCAATGCAATTTATCATAGAAGGAATAGGGTTTTTGTTTTTTGTTTTGTTAAGATTTTTTTAAATGTATTTATTTGAGAGAGAAAGAGTAAGAGAGAAAACAACGTGGGGCAAGGGGGGGGAGGCGCTGAGGAGAGGGAGAGCTGAGCCCCAGCTCCTGAGGCAGGGCTTTATCCCAGGACCCTGAGATCATGACCTGAGCCACCCAGGCGCCCCAGGGCTGTTTTTTGTTTGTTTGTTTGTTTAAGATTTATTTATTTATTTGAGAGAGAGCGTGCAGAGCAGAGACAGGGAGAGGGAGAGAGAAACTCAAGCTGACTCTGCGCTATAGTCCCACTGGCGGCTCCATCTCACCCACGCTGAGATCACCACCTGAGCTGAAACCAAGAGTTCCACACCAACCCACTGAGCTACCCAGGCGCCCCTAGGGTTTTTTAATGGTGTTAATTAATTGAAAAAAAAATTAAAATCATCATCATCCTCTCATCTAAAACCTCACCTCTGGTCACCCGTGGCTCAGTCGGTGAGCATCAGACTCTTGGTTTCAGCTCAGGTCATGACAGTTATGGGATCTAGCCCCAGGTCAGGACCTGCGCTCAGTGCAGAGTCAGCTTCAGATTTTCTCTCCCCCTCCCTCTCACTTGCTCTCTCTCTCAAGTAAATAAAATCTTAAAAAGAAAAAAAAAAGAAAACCTCACCTCTTATGCAATAATGAACTCAATATGGATTACAGATTTAAATGTAAAATGCAAATCTATCACACGTTTGGAAGGAAACATAGGAGAAAATCTTCCTGACACTGGATTAAACAGAGAAATTCTTAGACATGACAACAACAGCACGTCCATAAAAAGAAAAAAAATAATTTGGGTTTAATGCAAATTTAAAACTTTGCTCTGCATATGACACTGTTAAAAAATTAAAAAGATAAGCTACAGACCCAGAGAAAACACTTGCGAATCACCTATCTGAGAAAAGACTTGTATCCAAGACATATAAACAACCTTCGTAACAAATAAAAACAACTCCTGGAATTGACCAATCACCTGACAGAGTAGGAAGAGCTTGAACTCCTTCAGACCAATCAGCAGCCATGTGAGTATTGGATTCCCCACCCTATCACATGCAACCTCAATCAGCCAATAGTAATAGAAAGACAGGATAGGAGGCGGGGCCTGCATGGTCTCCACGGTAACCCCTGGCAGGTTGGAACGAGGGAGAGACTGCTTGTACCCAGACCCAGATGCCCTAATGGGAGTGTTTGAAGGGGAAGGGAGGGAATTTATGGGGGGATAGGGTAGGCGGAAGAGAGTGTGAGCAGCGGCAGAATGAGGGGGCAAGAAGGGTCTGAGGCGGAGGCAGAGAGGGTGTTTCAAGAACTATTTAGAGGGAACACAGGTTTAGGAGAACGGGGAGGCTGCCGTGAGTGGAGGAAAGGAGTTCAGAGGGCCAGGACGCTGGTTTCAGAGATAGGGAGAAGGTGGTGGTAGAGGGAGAAAGAGCAGGCCTTTATAAGGGGAGAGAGAAGAGGCTACAAGGGGACATGGAGAGGACTTAGAATTTAGAGTTGGTCAAAGAAGGTCTTAGAGGAGCCAACAGAGAGGCCATGGGTGGGGGGAAGGGGAAGGGAGAAGTTTATGGGGGAACAGTAAGGCTCATAACAGGACCACGACAGGTTCATGGGGAGAAAGAGATACTACAAATGAGATCAGGAGAGAGGTATTGTAGACATGCACAGTTTCATAGGGTGAGAGCTTTACGAGGGAACAAGGTTTTATAGATGGAAAGCGAGAGTGTTCAAGTGTTGAATAGGGTCTTCTTAGTAGGTGTTTTATAGAGGCAAAAAGGCTGCTTTCGGGGACCATGAGGGTGTGATAGGAACAAAGTGTGATACTGGCTCAGTTGCGGTTCCAGGGAGGCCAGTGAGAGCGATCAGAGTCAGCAAGGGCTTTTGTAGGGGCGGTGTTAGGGGCCAAGTGAGACATGCTGTAGGGACCTGCAAGGCAGTTCTAGAAGACAAGGAGGAGGTTATAGGAGACAGGGAAAGGGTTACTAGGAACAGGCAGGGATTATAGAGCATAGGGGTGGAGGGGGCTGGGAGATCCATGGTAGAAGGAGGTATTAAAGGGAATAATGAGAGGTTAGAGGGGACATGGTAGGAATTAGAGGGAGTCAGTAGGGGTTTTAAAGGAGGTCAACAAAGGATTTATAGGAGCCAAGTTATCATGAAAATGAGTCAGAGGGGACAGGATGGTCCAAAAGCCATACTGAGCCATGACCCACTCCCTGCCCACAGGCATTTGAAATTTTGCAGGACAAGCCCCCCAAAGACTACATGTGCCTGTCGGTTTGCGCCTTCCTCCTGTGTTTTCCCATAGGCATTGTAGCCTTGATCTTCTCTGTCCAGGTGGGAATCTGCGTCATGCCGATCCTCTCCTTTACTCCCTTTTCATCCTGGCCTTGACCTTGGCTCAAATTCTTTCTTTTGTCCCTCCATGGGTTCAAGTCCCCACCCTGTGTCCTTACAGTCCTGCAGCTCACCCATTACAATAACCCACTGAAGCCCAACTATTCCTGCCCTCCCTCTCCTCTCTGATCAGACAAGGCACAGCAACAGGTGGAATAACCGAGCCTTGGCAGCCGAGACCTCCCACCAAGTCTACTACATTGCAGTCTTGGGGATTGTTTTGGGAAGCCTCGTCACACTCACCGTCTTGATCTTCCTCATGATGGACTTACTTGCTCGTTAACCTCCTTTTCAGCAAACTACCAAATATATACAACAGTGTTACTTACTTTGACTCTAAGTATCCATTTGGGCCAAATGGGACACCTTTTCTAAATGTCTGGACTGCTAAGTGTTGACAGCCTGAGCCAGCATCTTGAGGTAGTCGATGGGGCAAAAAAAGGGGCCAGGTGGGCAGTCCACTGGACCAGAGTTCAAGATCAACCCTGGGACCCTGCCAGGAGACAGGGCTGTGGAGGCAGGGTAGGGCACTGTTTCCTCAGGACAGTCTCCCCTCCTGTTCACATCATGCATTCATGCCATAAATCTATTCATACCAAGGGCCTTGGCTGTGCTTATGATGCTGGGGATATAGCAGTTACCACTTCAGATTCAACCACACCCCCCTCAGGACTTATAAACTAGGTGAATACAGACATATCACCAGGCCAGTGACAGTCCAGTGTGGTCTCATCTCTAGTAGGGGACACTTAGAGAGGAGGGTTGTAAGAGGCCAGACCTTAGCTTGGGTACTTACAGTCTACCAGAAAGCCAGGGAGTCAAGCAGCTGTCAATGAACTGATAGGAATTCAGGTCAAGTTACAATTGTAGAGAACTTCTATTACAGGTATGGTTGCCTCTTCTCCCCCTCACCACCAAAGTTTGTCATTTATTCATTATTCCACACAGAATTTCTGAGCACATACGATGTACCGGGCGCTGTACTAGGAGGAAGAATACCATACACAAATAGACCTCTAAATAAACAAGATAATTACAGGGAGTGGTAAATGATAAGGAGAGAAATAAAACAGGGTAATGTTTTATTTATAAATAAGCTAAAGTAGTACCACTACTGGTCCACTCTTGTTAATGGTCTGCAACAAAAGAAGTGCAGAATTACCAATAAGCACTTCAAAACTCACAGAAATTTGACATGGCCGTGACATCCAAGAATATAATCAATAGACTTGTTGTGTTGAACAGGATATAGACCAAAAGAATCAGTACATGACAGATTGGAGATATCAAAAAATGATTCCTACTCACAATCACAAATAGTTTGAGGTACACTGAGCTAGTGGACAATGAGGTCTAGAAGTAGACTGTTTAGAGTCATGCCTAGTGGCCGTAACAAATAAACCCCACCATTTCAGTAGCACACAAAATTGTTTATTTCACATTCACAGAACCTCCCAAAGTGGGCATTTCTGGTTGCCCACATATTAAGTTAGGGATCCAGGCTCCTTCCACTTGGTGATTCCACCATCTCCTAAAATGCTCAGAGTCCTTTGAAGGACTCCAGAAGATAAGAGACTGGAGAACCCCCACTTGCTTCCTAAAATCCTCAGCCCAAAAGTGAATCCTTATACACCCTTGGATGGGAATGTAAATTGGTACAGCCACTGTGAAATATAATATGGGGGTTCCTCAAAAAATTAAAAGTAGAACTACCACATGGTCTAGCAATCCTGCTTCTGGGAATATATCCAAAGGGGGAAAAACATTACTGTCTCGGGGACATCAGTATTATAATGACAGCAGCATTATTCACAATACCCAAACACAGAAACAACCCAAGTGTGCACCAGTGGATGAAGGAATAGAGAGGATTTGCTGTATATATGTATATAAAGAGATCTTATTAAACGATGAGAAACATGAAATCCTGCCATTTGCAACAACACAGACAGACCTTGAGGCCGGTATGCTAGCGAGATAAGTCAGATAAAGAAAAATATTGTGTGGTATCACTTATATATGAAATCTAAAAAGGCCAAACTCACAGAAACAGAAAGTAGAATGATGGTTGCCAGAGCCTGGGGGAAATGGGGCCAGGCTGTTAGAAGGATACAAACACTCAGTTATAAGATGAATAAGATCTTAGGATCTAATGTACAACATGGTGACTATGGTGACTAATACTGTATCATATACTTAAAATTTGCTAGGAGAGTATATCGTACACGTTCACACCAAAAAAGGAAAAAAAGGTAACTATGTGAGGTAATGGATGTATTAATTAACTTGATTGTGGTAATAATTTCACAATGTATACGTATATCATATAACCATGTTGTACATTTTAAATAGCTTACATTTTTTTGTCAATTATACCTCAGTAAGCCAGGGGGAATTTTTTTAAAATAAAGCTTTGGCCCTAAGTGACACACATCTCTTACTCTCAGTCCACTGGACAGAACTAGTTTCATGGCCTCAACTGGTTGCAGGGGCCTCTGGAAAATGTGGTCTCCGACTGGGTAGTCTATAGACACCTAGCTGCCTTGCCACAGAAAGCCTTTCTAAGGGGTGTCTGGGTGGCTCAGTCAGTTGAGTCTCTGCCTTCAGCTTGGGTCATGATCCCAGGGCCCTGGGATCGAGCCCCACATCGGGCTCCCTGCTCAGCGTGGAGTCTGCTTCTCCCTCTGCCTGCCACTCCTCCCTGCCTTGCTCCTGCTTGCTCGCTCTTTCTCAAATAAATAAATCTTTTAAAAAAGAAAGAAAAGAAAAAGAAAGCCTTTCTAAGATGTTCTTTGAGCTGAGACATGGAAGCCCAAGTATGAGAGCTGCTCCAAGAACTGTGAGAACAGGGTTCCCAGAATGGGCATCGCAAAGACTTAAAGCTGGAATGAGGCTGGAGATTCAAAGAACAAAAGGGAGGCCAATGTGGCAGTGAGTAACGTCACACATCTCCCACTCTCCAAAGCAGGTGGGGTTCTCTCCTCCTCCCTATAAGAACTCTTATAGGTGCTTTCCAGCTCTCCTGAAGAGGAAATCCAACACGTGTTCTTTACCTTCCATCTGACAAAGATCTGCTCACAGGAATCTTTTGTAGACATCTTTTGCAGGCTGTCTATCTTTAGGACCTCCAACCCCCTCTACGCCTGGCTCTGCACTGGGTGATGCTGGGGACACAACAGTGACCAACATAGATCCCATCCCTGTCCTCAGGACATCTGCAGTCCAGGGGAGAAGACAGGCTCACACAGATGGGACTGTGAGTTGTTCTTTCACTTACTCTTTCCTTCAGCAAAGTTTTCTTGTACATCTCCTGCATTGCCATTCTGGTGGTGTGTGAAAGATGATAAGCTTAAGTAAGAAAAATATTAAGACTACTGTGGGGAAAAAAGTAAAGCATGGCAAGGGTGATCAGAAGTATTGGAGATGGGTGAGGGGCTATAGTTTTAAATAGAGAGGCAGGTAATGCCCCAATTAGGATCTGACTTTTTAGCAAAGGCTTGCAGGACTTAAGAGAGGAGACCAGAAATGAATCTGCGGTGAGAGTCTCAGGCAGATGGAACCGCTAGTGCAAAGGCCTCGAGGGAGGAGCCCACCTGATATTTCTGAACTATAGTAAGGAGGTCAGAATAGCTGAAGCGAAGTAAGGTAGGGAAGAGTTAGAGATGAAATCAGGGAGGTAACATGGGCAAGATCAAAGCGAGCGTACTTTACTCCAAGTGACATGAACAGACATTGAACAGATAAGTGACATATGCTGACTCAGGTGTTAATAGGCTCCCTAGGACCCTGGAGGGGAGCGGACTACGGTGAACAGATGACAGCAGGGAGACTCCAGTGATTTTCCAGATGGGAGGTGATGAGTGGGGAAGAAGGGAAAAGCCTTGATGAATTTTAAAGGTAAACAGGAATCGCTGATGCATGATATGGGTGTAAGAAAAAGAGGGAATTTTGGCCTCAGGAACTGGAATCACAGAGCTGCCCTTGTGTGATCTGGGGAAGTGAGAGAGAGAAACAAGTCTGGGGAGGTACAGTGTAGTGGTCATTCTGTTTGGGAGCCACGTTCTGGCTACAGGCTGGTTCAGAGTGAGCATGTGACCCTGCCTGAGCAAATGAGACTTAGATAAATGGTTTCTGGAGCTTTTGGTAAAAAGCAGCAGCCCCCCCCCCTTCCATGTCACCCTCTAAAACCACATCTTTCTCCCCTTCCAATGGTGCTGGGTAAGTCATTCTACAACCAGGCAGAAGAGCCTGGAACTTCTAGGATGAAAGAGGAGCCAAAAAAGAAGCAAGCGCTAGGAAGGGGAGCCAGAAACTGGGTCCCCAGTGACATCACCACCATCATCATCACCACCATCATGATAGTCACTGAGCATTCAACTGTGTGCAGGCACTGTTCAAGGAGCTTATGCATATTGTCTCATTTAGACCCCACAACAACACTAAAAATCAGGTATTATTTTTGTCCTTAATTCATAAATGAGGAAACTGAGGCTGCAGAGATTGAGAGACTTGCCCTAGATCATTTAGCCTGAATGATGGAATGAGGATTCAAACCCAATGAGTCAGGCTGCAGAGCCTTTGCTCATAATAAAATTGCCCTCCAGTGTTTGAGCTGCTGGATCAGACCTCACCTGAATCAGGATAAACCAGGACACTTTCTAAATCACACGAGCCAAGATTATTTCTTGTTTGGGAGGAAAAACACTACCTTGGGTTTTTGGGATTTGTCATCATCAACTGGGCTCAACCATGAGAATCCAGAGAAGTTAATCCAACCAACCTGGGTGGGCGTGGGGGGGGCAGTCAGAGAAGGCTTGCATAGGAGGGCACATCTGAGATAAGACCTAAAAAATGAGGAGGAGGTAGCCATTGAAGATAATGAAGAAGGGTGATGGAGGTAGAGGGCACAGCAGGAAGACAATCCCAGAGGTGGGAGGGAGGGAGCCTTGACAGGTAATGTCCCAATGAGAACACTGCTTTCCTCTCTGGAAAGGGCTTGGCCTATGGATAAGTGTCTTCCACTCAGCCTGATCATCTCTCCCACCAGCCCCTGCTAAGCCTCGACTCTGTCATCACCTGCCCCAGTTCCCTGCCCTGGCCTGTCTCCTCCTCTGATTCACCACCCACAGGACACCTAGAATGTTCCCCCCCCCACTTTTTTTTAACTTTTAATTTCTTAATTTAGATAATGGTTTCAAATCTACAGACTGTTCGAAACAAGTCTAACAGAACCCCACATGCCACCCACATTTCACAGATGTAAACATTTTCCTACTTGCACCAAGTCAGCGGGGAGTCCGGTTCTCCCTCTCCCTCTGCCCCTGCTTGTGTCCCTTCTCTTGCTGTGTCTCTTTCTGAAAAAGAAATAAAATGTTGTAGATGCAAATTAAACCCCTCCCCCTTCTCTGTTCCTTCTTCCCTCCATCCCTGAAAGAAACCACCAAACTCATGTTGCTGTATATCAACCCTGTGTGTACTTCATACTTTTACTCAGTATGTGTGGACACACTTGGTACAGAGCTCTTGCTTTGGGTGTTTCAGTGACCTTAGTGACTTCTGCCGAACCTTTCCAGCTCTTCACTTTCTAAGACTCACCTTCTGGGTCTCTCAGCTGGCCCAGTTGACGTTTCAGTTGACACTGTCATAAAAAGGCCAACTGTTATGAGGAAATTAGAGACAGGACGGTCTAAAATGTGCCGCATAGTCATCACAAATTTTACAACTGTATATCCAAGAAGCCAATGATAAGAATCCATCTCTGGGTATTCATGCTAATAAAGGTTTTATCCCCCCAAAGTAATGTCCTGTAGATGGCACTTAAGCTTTAATATGCATACAAATCCCTGACAGATTTGGTCAAAACGCATGTTTTGATTCAATAAGTCCAGGAGTGGAGGGGCAAGGGATTCTGCATTTCTAACAAGCCCCTGGAGGATGCTGGTCCTTGAACACCTTATAAGCAGCAAATTACAGGCATTAATGTGAGAGCCTGAAGCTTGTCAAACAGGGATCAGGAGCAGAACACGGGTTAACTATCTCAGTTTGGGGATGATAATCATTTTGTCATTTGTATATTGAACAGACTGAACAGGGTGGGGAGTACAAATATGACTTCCACTTCTTTCTGTAAGATGCCAATCTCACATTTTTGCATCAACCTTTTGGGGAATGGAGAAGAAAACATCCTCTTCTTATGTAGGAGAGGAAGAGGAGAGTCACTCCAACTTCCTCCAGGAACAGCAGCTTGAGGTTAACAGTAACTCCACAGACACCAAGAGTTCCTGCTTGCAGAGTGGATCAGGGTTCCATCTGAGAGGCTGAACCACTAGGGTAGATGATAGATAGATAGATAGATAGATAGATAGATAGATAGATAGATAGATAGATAGATAGATAGATAGATTAGATTAGATTAGATAGATTGATCAGATAGATAGATAGATAGATAGATAAATAGATAGATAGATAGATAGATTAGATAGACAGACAGATGAACTGGGATTTAAACTTATGCAGTTGGAGTTATGAAGCGGTTCCCAACATTGTGGTCTCAGTGTCTGATGCTGGCACTCGAAGTGCACAGGACAGGCAGTTCGGAAGGGAAGACAGATATAAAGTGGGGTGAAGCTAGGACAAGCTGGTACAAGCTGGCCTCTGCCCTTGGTGGTAAGAGCGTCCAAGGGAGAAGCTGGCATCCTTCATCATGGAGCCAAAGACACACCCAGCCCAGGAGTTGGAGCAGTTGAGACAAAGATGCAGGAACAGGTGGAACAATTGCTGGCCCGCTGCTGCCCCTGCCCTGATGCAAACCTGATGAGCCAGCAGCCAGCCAGCGACAGCCTGTGTGATCTACAAAATGGCAGCTGTTTCACCTCTGCCTCCAAATCCTGCCCGAGAATCTCTATTGGTGCATCCTAACTGAAAGCACATGGAGAAGGTAATTCTAAGCTACAGTTCATTCAGCCTGCTCAAGCTGATACATTACAAAGCCACAGCACAGAGACTGGAGGAGAGTGGTGAGAAGATCCGTCAGTGGCTGCTGGGGAGAGCAGAGGCACCTGGAATGCATGTGTCTAATAACGTCTGCGTGGCCTTTTTTTTTTTTTTTTTTTAAGAGTTGGAGGGACAACTGGTAGTAGCCATCTCTTATTTGGCTTTAGCCTTTCTTCCAAAACATACAGATCCTTTTATTTTTTTTTTTAAGATTTTATTTATTTATTTGACAGAGAGAGACACAGCAAGAGAGGGAACACAAGCAGGGGGAGTGGGGGAGGGAGAAGCAGGCTTCACGCCGAACAGAGAGCCCGATGTGGGGCTCGATCCCAGGACCCTGGGACCATGACCTGAGCCGAAGGCAGACGCTTAACGACTGAGCCATGCAGGCGCCCTAAGAATCCTTTTATGTTATAGCTTCAGTCAAGGTGCATCTGATTAGTTGTCATTAGGTTATGGTTATAGATGTTTCATTAAATAATATTCCAACTTTCAACCATTATTTTTTAATAGACTTTATTTTTCATGAACAGCTTAATGCTTACAGCAAGTTACACAAAAAGTAAAGAAAATTCCCATATACTTCCTGTCCTTCCACACACATTTTCCCCTATTAATACCACCTTGCAGGAGTATGGTACCTTTGTTACAATTGATGGCCAACAGTGAAACATTATTACTATCTAGAATCCATACTTTACATTAAGGCTCACTCTGTGTTGTACAGTTCTCTGGCTTTTTATAAATGCATAATGTGATGTATCCACCATTACAGCATCATACGAAATAGTTTCACCTTTCCATCCCTACCCCCCACCTCATGATCCTCTGGCAACCACGGATCTTTTTACTGGTCTCTACAGTTCGGCCTTTTCTAGAATGCCATATATTTGTGATCATAGAGTCTATTGCCTTTTCAGATTGTCTTCCAAAGCAGCTGTATCATTTTGCATTCCCACCAGCAAAGAAGGAGAGTTCCTGTTGTTCCACAGCCTCAACAGCATTTGGTGTCATTTTTTTTGGATTTTGGACATTCTAATAGGTGTGTTGAGACATACCATTGTTGTTTGAATTTGCAATTCCCTAATGACATGATGGTTAGCAACTTTTCATGCTTATTTGCCACCTGTACATCTTCTTCAGTGAGATATCTGTTCATTAGTTTTGTCCATTTTTAAGTAGATTCTTTGTTTTCTTATGGTTGGGTTTTAAGAGTTCTTTGTATATTTTACATACAAGTCCATCATCAGGTATGTGTTTTGCAAATATTTCTGCCAGTCCGTGATTTGTCTTTTCATTCTCTTAACAGCCAGTACTTTTTAAAGCCCCTTGAAAGGCTCAAAGCCCAATGGCAGACATGCTGTCTAATTGATTTTGTTTTTTAATAGCAAAACACCGCACAAAAGGCAGAAGGATAGCAATGTTTGAGCGAAATGGCACCTTTTGAGAATTAGGCACTGTGGAGTACCAGCTGCTCTTTCTTCCAGGAAACCCACCTGGATTACATCAGCCCTTGGCATCCTCTTCTGCTTCTCAGCCCTTATGAAACACTTGAAGCTGAACTCAGCTTCTCCCCCAAATTTGGTATCTTAATGGTGATCCCATGGTCCCTTTGTCCCTGGGCCAGAGACTCAGCCAACCCTTGGATGTCCCTTTGACTCCTCACACCCACAGGGCCCCACATTGTTATCAGCATCTCCCCCAAAATTGTCCCTTTTCTCACATCCACATTTCAAGGTCTGTTCCACCTAATTCCCAGCGCAGAGCCCTGGACCTCAGGCTGGACACCCCGCCCCTACAGCCAATCAATCTCCTGACCCACTCACTCAGTTGTCTCCTCTCGGCTCCACAGCCTTATATGGCCCACCATTGCCCTCCACCCGCATACCTCATCCTGCTCCACCCCCCTCCCTCAGTCCCCAGTTTTATTCTCACCCCACCACTTCTCCCATCATGTGTTTTTTTGACTAACTACTTAGAGTCAGGCTTTGAACTAGACACTGAGGACAGCATGGTGACCTAGGCAAGCATGTTCAGTGAAATGTCCCTGAATGTTGCCATTTCTCAGGGCCCTGTCTGAGGCTGAGTGAGCTCTCCACAATTCCTGGCCCAGCATCCAGTGCTTTCTGGGGCAGCCCACAGACCCTTCACATTCCCTGTGTCCCAAACTAACCCGCTCCTGCTGCGTATTTTCTACCATCCCTACCTGATGATGGTGATGTGTCTAAGTCCCCCACTGAACCTGAGCTCCGTAGCATGGAGACTGGGGGGGCTGTCTCGTCCACCGCGGTGTCCCCGGGGTAGGGTCGGATCACGAATGCTATGGAATGGTAAAGACGAACGAATCCTTGGAAGAATGCATGCCGGGGAGATACCAGGGTCATGCTATCGGCCCCCTATCCCT
This sequence comes from Zalophus californianus, assembly GCF_009762305.2. NCBI lineage: Eukaryota > Metazoa > Chordata > Mammalia > Carnivora > Otariidae > Zalophus > Zalophus californianus. The sequence continues at coordinate 43,640,213 of NC_045611.1, forward strand.
CACTCAGGCCTGAAACACCCTGTTTCTGAAATCAAAGAGCAGTAAGTCTGGCATCTCCGTACCTGGCTTCCTAGGATGAAAGTCCCATTTTGTCAAGAAAATCAAGGGAGGCATTTGGGACCTTCTGCCTCTTAGGGGACACTTGGTGGTGAGCGGGAGGACGAGGAAAGCGAACGGGCCTCACCGTTTCTCCACACGCCTTTCATCTTCACTCAAAGCGACCCACCCCGGAAGAGCGAGAGACACTGGGCGGCTCAGCGGCGCTAGGGAACGGCGAGGCCCCAGTCCGCCTGGCAAGCGATGGCGTCACTGCCGGCGCGCTCGTGACGTCAGAGGCGGGCGCCACACTTGAAGAGGGTGCGGGAAGCCGCTCCGCGTTATCATGGAGTTAATGCAGGAAGCGCGGGAACTGGGTTGCTGGGCGACGGAAGAGATGGGGGCGCCCGTCGCAGCCCAAGCCCCGGAGTCGACGCTGCGCAGGTGAGGGACGCTCTGAGTGTAAGCACTCCCAACCCTGGAGATAGTCTCCGGGGGTGAGAACCCCACCCCTCACTGAAGACCCGCCTTCCTCTGCCTCAGTGAGAATGACCCTTAAGGGCGGCCCCCCACATACACCCAGTAGTATATCCAGGAGGAGGATCCGGGGTTGAGTGAAGACCCCCCCCGGGCGGTGACCCCCACACTCCCACCCCCTACCCCGTGAGACCGCCCAGAGTGAGGGCCGGCCGAGGCACCAGTGAGGATCCTCTGAGAGTTAACGAAGCCCCCTTCCTGTGTGGAAGTAAGATCTTTGGAGTGAGACTGTCTCTGCAACACCCTACCACCCCCACCCACCCTAACCAGTGCAGAGACTCGAGTCACCAAAGACCACCCCATCGGAGGTTGAATCTATAGGAGTGATGACCCACATCTGGTAATGAGAGCACTTCCTGGCAGTATACTTCCCACCCCTCCTCTGGAAGTGACTAGAGATAGCCCTGTCCCAGGAGAAAGGAATCACCCCACCAGGGAATGAGAATGTCCCTACACCCAGTGAGAAGCCCACAATTCAGTGACCGAGAACTCCCCAGGAGGGAATATCTCACCCCAGAGAGTAGGGACCCTCTTTCCCCCCAGAAGTGAGAATTCCCTGGTGAAGACTTTACCCACCATGAACACCCTGCGAATAAGGATGATCCACCCTGTGTGATACCCAAGGCATACCTTTACACACTCTCCCCACAGACTGTGTCTGGGCCAGGGGGCTGACATCTGGGCCTATGTTTTGCGGCATGTGCACAGCCAGAGGTGAGCCACATGAGGGAGGCTGTGACGGGAGGGGACACAGGCAAGCCCCACAGTAACACCTCTTCCTTCTGCCTCTCCACTGTAGGAGTGTCAAGAAGATCCGGGGAAACCTACTCTGGTAACTGGTTCTAAAAGCTCTTCCTTCCTATTTCCCCTAGTCCCATCCAGCTGTGTTTTCACCCACAGCCTCACACCTCCTGTCATCCCCCTGGAAGTCCCTGTCATCCCCTAACTCTGACAGTCCCTGTCATCCCCTGTCGTTTCCTCAGGTATGGCCACCAGGACAGTCCAGAGGTGAGAAGCATGTGTTACAAGATTTTCTTTCATCCAAAAAGAGGACTTGTAGATTTCTGCTCTAGGCCCAGCCTTGTGCTAGGGGATGCTGGGGACACTGGGTCACAAGACAGCCCTGATCCCCACACTCACAGGGCTTACAGTCCAGGGGAGACAGGCATGAGCTGGGTGTTGAGGGGACATGGATATGAGGCATCCAACCTGATGAGGGGGGATGGGAGAAGGGACTGGTTTGGGAGATAGACTGAGGCCATTGTAGGACCTATTATGTGCAGGGGGCCCTGGTGACATCTAGGGGGAGGCTTCCAGAAGACCTTGGGACCCCTAGATGTGGGGCTTAGTGGGGAGGTGAGAACTGGGGCAGAGGTGTAGTGTCATCAGTCAGAGACAGGAAACAATTTAGGAGGGTAGGGGAGGCAATCCCAGGAGGAAGGAGGAGGCCAGATGGTACCCTAGTGTTCTTCTAGGCCTAGAGAATCAGACACAGAAACTGCTTACGATAAACCCTCTGTCATCTACCTGTGCAGGCAAGGAGACCAGTGCTCCACAAAGAGCAGTCAGGCCAGGCCAGGCCAGGCCAAGACCCAAGCCAGGCCATGTATCTGACTCTGTACCTGATCTCGCCAGGCCCGTCGGAAGCTGGAGCTGGAAGCCACTGTTGCTCGCCTGCGGGCAGAGATCCAGGAGTTAGACCAGAGTCTGGAGCTGATGGAGCAAGAGACCGAGGCTCAGGGTGACTTATGGGGCTGGGAAGATGAGCAACAGAGTGGGGGTAGGGGAATGGCTGATAGCCACGTGTTTCTCCTCCAGACATGGCCCTGGAGCAAGCCCTTCAGAGCATTCAAGACACCCAGCGCCGTGCTCTCCTCCTCCGGGCCCAAGCTGGGGCCATGCGAAGACAGCAGCGTGGGCTGCAAGATCCCATGCAGCAGCTGCAGAATCAGCTGAGGCGTCTGCAGGACATAGAGAGGTGGGCCTCAGGTGCCCAGGGACCAGCCTTCACCAGGCAGGGCGGGCAGACATTTTTCTTAGAGACCTCAGTGCTCCACCCTGACCCTTCTTGGGTTCCAAAATTCTGAGCTCCACTCCTTAGGATTTAAAGTCTGTGAGGTCAGAAAGTTTTCTCATCTCAGCCACTTATATATCCAGTGCTTAGAATGGTGCCAACTGTATGTCTAGGGTATGTTCTGGGGAAAGAACAGTAAATAAGGGACAAGTCCCTGCCCTCCTGGAGCTTTTACACTCTTATGCAGAGGAGCCAGATGATAAACTAGTATAATTGCAGGGAGAGATAAGTGCTATGATAAAAAGGTGATATGATAGTAAGGGCGAAGGAGATGCTACTCCAGGGCGGATGGTCAGAGAAGGCCTCTCTGAGGAGGTAACATTTGAGTTGGGGGAGGAATCTCCATGGTGAGGGATAGCAAGAGCAGAGGTGCCGAGTTTGGCATATGGGAAGGACAGCCAGGAGGCCAGTTTAGCTTCAGTTACACAGGCAAACGGGAGGGCACGAGGAGGTGACGTCAGAGAGGTGGACAGAGTGCCATGGAGGCGTCAGAATTTTACTCAAAGCCTGGGTTCATGCCTTAGCCTGGCCACTTACAGCTCTGTGACCGTGGGCAAACTACTTGGCTTCTTTGTGCCTCAGTGCGTAAGCTCTATGGAATGGGGATAATATTAAACCTCCTTTATAGGGTAGGTATGACAATTGAGTTAAATCATGCAGAGTGCTTAGAGGATACCTAATACCCATTGTTACTATTCTGAGTGTGATGGGAAAACATCACATTGTTTTCGAGGGTTTTAGGCAGCAAGGTGACATGATCTGTCTGAGGTTTTAACAGGATCATTGACTACTAGATGGAAAACAGACTGCAGGGGCCAAGAGCAGAGGCCAGTGAGGAAGCTAATACAGCCAGGAAATGTCAGTGGCCTGATTTTAGAGGTGGCCCCTGAGATCCAGGCTCAGTGACTAGCCTTATAGCAGGAGGAGACACAGACATCTGTTCTGGCTCCCTTTTCCCGGGGACTCCCACCCCAACTCTGCTTCTCTCTCCAGGAAGGCCAAAGTAGATATAACCTTTGGACCCTTGACATCAGCAGCCCTGGGCCTGGAGCCTGTGGTCCTGGTAAGAGTCCTGGGCTGTGGGGAAAGGAGTGGGGAGCCAGATCAGGTGGACCCGTGGGTTCCCTTCATGCCCCATCCTCTTCTTTGCAGGGTGATGTCCGAACAGCCTGCACCCTCCGGACCCAGTTCTTGCAGAAACTCCTAATTCCTCAGGCCAAGGGAGGCAGCATCCCGTGAGTGTCATCCAAGCTCCACAGACCCTGCCAAGAACCTGGGCTTTGAGGGGGGAGTTACTTTCTGTTAATTCCTCAGACACTCAGCCTCTGGACTACATCAGCCCCAGGCCTTACCCAGACAGGGCTCCCAGGCTAGGACAAGGAAGAGACAAATCTACCACAGACAGTGGCAACCAGGGTGGTTAGGGCTGTTGGGGGTGGGGAAGTCTGAGAGACTCCAGGTACTCAGAGGAGACACCTTCCTCACCTAAGGAGTCAGGGAGGACAGGTTCCCCGGTGAGGAGGCTTAGCCAGGGTGAAAGGTTAAGACAGTATTCTAGACAAAGAGCACGTGTGAAAGGCTCTAAGGCCAGCTAGTTGGTGTAAGCGGGGAACTGAAGTCTAGCAGGCATAGATAGACTTGGTTTCCTCATCCTTGAAATGGGGACAGTGATAGCCCCCCACCTTATAGGGTAGTGGTGATCAGTAGAGGGAGAGTTGATGTGTCTTGTAACAATCTCTGTCCCCTTCCCCAATCCCACAGAACCCCTCGAGATGACTACTTTGGAGCTTCCTACCAGCACTGGCTTAGCTCAGTGGAGGTGAGGGGGACCACACCTTCTGCCCCATGAGCAAACCTCAGGGTGCCAGGACCTAACTCTTGATCCCTACCTCATCACCATGGATCCCAGCTCAGAGCACTGCCCCCCATCTGGCCCTGCTTCACCCTTCCCCCCACCAGACACTGCTGACAAACCACCCTCCGGGCCATGTCCTGGCCTCCTTGGAGCACTTGGCTGCAGAGCGGGAGGCAGAGATTCGGTCCCTGTGCAGTCCGGATGGGCTCCGAGATACGGAGATAACCAGGTATGGAGTGGAGTGCTCCTAAGGGCGGGGCGGGGCAGGTGGATGGGTAAGCCGGAACAGACTCAGGACCAGGCGCACCTGCTGATGGGAGTGGAACTGAAACCCAGTGACCAGTCTGGCAGGTGGGCTGACATTGGCCACCCCCAAGAGCCCAGGCAAGGGGAGAGGGCTCCTCCCTCAGCGGTTTTACCCCACCCCCAGGTCCCAGGCACCAGACCAGTCAGACTCCAGCCAGGCCCTGCCATCCATGGTGCATCTCATCCAGGTGACCCCCAGGCATCCTTCCCAGGACTCCATCCCCTCATCCCCTTCCCATCCCGAGGCCTGCTTGATCCCCTCACCCCCAGGGATGATGCCCACCCTGACTTTGTACTCCTGCCCCAGGAGGGCTGGAGGGCCGTGGGTGTGCTGGTTGCCCAGCGGGGCCCCCTTCTGAAGGAGCATCAAATCCTGACCCAGCGCCTCCAAGGCCTGATGGAGGAGGTGAAGAAATGTGCGCCGGGATCCAGTGAGAGGTGAGGGGGCTCCCTCACCAGAGGCCTCTAGGCCATCTCTTTCCCAGAGGTCTCAGAATACTAGACTTCTTCTGCCCCTGTGGCTCCCAGCTCTGCCTCCCCGCTCTCCTGGTTTGTCCCCCTGTGTTTGTGGCTCCTTGTGCATCCTTACAGATCTGATCTCCCTCCTCCGCTAGGAGTCTTAGTCATCTTCCTCTCCCTGGTTCTCTTCTGCTGTGCCCCAGGCAGGCCTTGATGCTGGGGCTCCGGGGCTGTGGCCTGTGGGCAGAGCTCAAGGCCCTACGTGCCCAGAGCCAGGAGCTGGAGGAGGTGGCTGGGCAGCGGCAGCTTATGCTGCAGGAGCTACAGGCCAAACAGCAACGGATCCTGCACTGGCGCCAGCTGGTGGTGAGAGGCCGGCCTTGGGGGAAGTGGCAGTGCCTGATGGAGGGCCAGAGAGAGGCTGGGAGCCTTAAGATCTAAAACTGGGCCTCTGGTGGTGAGGAGAGGCCCAGGGTGAGTCTCCCAAGAGGAAGCAGGACCTGTACAAAGGGGAGGGCAGGGCCAGAGGCTGGGAGGTGGGAGGTGGGAAGTAAAAGGCGCCCATCTCGGTGGCCTCATTGTTGCCCAGGAGGAGACACAGGAACAGGTCCGCCTTCTCATCAAGGGCAACTCAGCCAGCAAGACACGCCTGTGCCGGAGCCCTGCAGAGGTGAGAGAGAAGTTGGGGCAAGGTTTGGGTAGGGCTGGGGCTCCTAGAGATGGGGCCAGTTGGCTCCAGGCTGCCCCTCCCACCCCTTTCCTCCCCCACAGGTGCTGGCTCTGGTTCAGCGAAAACTGGTCCCCACATCTGAGGCGGTGGCACCAGAGAGCCAGGAGCTGCTTCGCTGTCTAGAGGAGGAAGCCCGGCATCTGCCCCACCTTATGTTGGGCACCCTGCTTCGGCACAGCCCCGGAGGGTAAGACTGGAGCCACCCCCTAAATCCCCTCCCATGGGTGACTATCACTCCCTGATTCCACGCCAAAAAAATAATCCCAGGCCTCCAATGTTCCCAAGCTGCCAGACCTCACCCTCAGGTCTCAGTCCCACTCTGGAATCCTGGTCCCCAGACCCACCTCCAAGTTCCTGGGCCTCCTGAGGCCACCTCTAAGCCCCCAGAACCTCTGGAATCCAAGCCTCCCTCCAAGTACCCCACCCAACCTGGACTATCCCTCCAGATTGCAGCCCCTGCCTACGGTCCTGCCATCCATCCACCAGCTGCATCCTGCATCCCCGAGGGGCTCCAGCCTCATAGTGCTGAGCCACACACTGGGGCTGCCTGCAGGAAAGGTGAGTGCCTGTTCCCTAGGACCTGTCTTCCCACCCCTCCTCCCGCCCAAAGTGACCATCCTTCCCCCTCCCTCCAGGCTCCGGAACTGCTCCTCCCAAAGGCCGCCTCTCTTCGTCAGGACCTTCTATTCCTCCAGGACCAGCGGAGTCTCCGGTGCTGGGATCTGCGCCACATGAAGACCAGCCTGCCACCAGGACCATCCACCCAAGGTAAGGCCTGCCCTGCCTTCACAACCGGCATCCCTGCCCATTCCCAGGGCCATCAGCCTCCAGAAAAAAATCCCAAACGCCCATTGCTGGCACAGTGCCTACTGTGCACCTAGTGCTTTAAGCATGCTCACTGGTTTCATCTGCACAGCAGCCCCATGGGGTTAGTGCTGCCATTTGTCCCTTTTACAGAGGCAGGAACTAAGATGGGAGGCCTTGCTGGCTGCCCAGGTAGGAGAGCTAGGATTTAAATCTGACCTTTAATCTGGCAGTCTGACATGTGTCTGTACTCCTAACCAGGTGATCCTGCCCATTAAATTGCCAAGTACTCACATATCACCATCCAGTAGGATATGTGAGTAGTTAAAGGCTAGGCTGTGGGGCACCTGGGTGGTCAGTCGTTAAGCGTCTGCCTTCAGCTCAGGTCATGATCCCAGGGTCCTGGAATCAAGCCCCGCATCGGGCTCCCTGCTCCGCGGGAGGCCTGCTTCTCCCTCTCCCACTCCCCCTGCTTGTGTTCCCTCTCTTGCTGTCTCTCTCCGTCAAACAAACAAATTAATTCATTTTTTTAAAAAGGCAAGCTAGGCTGTGGAGTTAAACTCCTCTCAGCCCTACCTCTTCCCTGCTTTGCGATCTCCCAGTGCCTCCGTTTCCTCCTCAGTGGTGTAAGCATAATCATAGTACCTTACAGAGTTGCTGGGAAGACTCAGTCCAGTTACCCAAACAGGGCACTGAACAACGCACAGCATTCAGTAAGCGCTAAGTGTCTCTGGTGTGATTACGATCATTTTTGCCTGCACGTGTGCAGTCTCTTTCGGTCCTTACGATGAGGGTAGGACGTTTTGTTGTTGTTGTTGTTGTTGTTGTTTTTGAGAGAGAGGGAGGAGCAGGGAGGAGGAGAGGGGGAGAGAGAGAATCTTAAGCAGGCTCCATGCCCAGCACAGAGGCCAACACGGGGCTCAGCCTCACAGCCCTCAGATCATGCCCTGAACCAAAATCAAGAGCCAGATGCTTAACCGACTAAGCCACCCAGGTGCCCCCCAAGGTAGGGATTATTAAGACCCAACTTACAGATGAAGAAACTGAAACTCAGCAAAGTTGTTCATTACTAGATTCCCTCAGGAAGGACTTGCTGGGCACCTACCAGCCACTGGCCCCGAGAGCTCAATGGGGAGAGAGGCCGGAGCTGCCCATCCCCAGGGATCCCAGTGGCAGAAGCAAAGAGCCCAGAATCAAAGGATAAATAGGTAGGAGAGGTGTATTGATGAGAAATGACTTGGGGCGCCATCAGCAAAGCAGGAAGAGACCATATTTGAGCCTTTGAGTTTTCGGCTCCTGCCTTCCCCTCTCCAATGCGCAGGGAGCTATGTGTGGAAACAGCCCAAGACATGACACAGCATCATCCCACCTCATGGGTATCTTGGGCTTTAACATGTAACAGAACATAGTTCCCTCTGTTCTGAAAAGCAGGTTTGTTTTTCTTTAGCCTCGTTTCCTTCCCTCAATAAATGACCCCACTCTCCTTACTAAGGCCGGCAAGCCAGGAATCATTCTTATTTCCTCCCAGCACCCTAACTGCCGCCCCGCCCCCCGACCTTCAACCTGTCAGCAAGCCTTGTAGGTCCCACTCCAGCATGCTCCAGTCTGCCCCCTGCCCCGTGTTACACCCGACTGCAGGAGTGGCTGCAGAAAGGGCAAGTGTCATGCCTGAGGTCAGAGGCAAGGATGGAATGGAGCCAGGATTCAGGCCCAGGGGCTCTGACTGCACTGCTGATCTGTACTTGCTCTGAGATGGACCTGTTTGGGGCCTGTGGAGAGGGACTAGACCCAGTCATGTCTCCAGGGGGAAACACTGCTGGAGTGAAGGGCTGTAGCAGTCTGAAGAGGAAGCCTTGGGGTGGGGAACACTGGGAAGGGCTTCCAGGAGGAAAGATGGTGTCTTGAGTGGGCCCAGAGGGATAGGCGAGGTTTTGGTAGTAAGCAGAGGCCACATAACGCAAACTTTCAAGTACTAGGCTGAGGAGCTCAGACTCTGTCTTGGGGGCACTGGGGAGCCTTGGAGCGTTCCATGTAGGAGAGAGAAAGGATCAGGTTTATGCTTTAGAAAGATCACTCTGGCTGCCATGTAGAGAATGGACCAGAATGGGAGGCTGAGGCCTGGAGCCTAGGAGGGAGGCTGGGGGACAAGTAGGGAAGAGGGGAAGAAGGGGAAGGATTTGCCAAGGAGACTGATAGTCTGTCGAGGAGGGAGGAAGGTGTCCAGGATGAGGCCTGGGGGATGGTGGGCTTGCCCCCGAGATGAAGACCTGGGAGGAGGGAGAGGTTTGGGAGAGATGCTGAGGTCACGACGAGGTGACTGGAGACTTGGGGACTTACTGGCCATGAGGCACCAGGGAGCCTGAGGACTCAACACTGCCTCCTGGGTTTCTCACCTGCAGAGCTGCTGCAGATCCGGGCATCCTGGGAGAAGGAGCAGAAAGACAATCTGGGGCAGGCTCTGAAGCAGCTGGAGGACCTGCTGAAAAAAGCACTGGAGCGAATCCCCAAGCTACAGGGGGTTGTGGAGGACTGGTGAGGGGGCATATGATGGCAGGGCAGGGTGCTGAGCTGGGTGGAGCGGGGAGAACTCGGGCGGCGGAGGGAGGGCAGCTGGTGACAAGCAGGCCATGGTGTTGGCGGGGAGGCCGAGTGTCTAGAGGTCCAAGCCTTCCTGTGACGCTTCCCTTCCCCAGGTGGGAGCAGCCAGGCCAAGCCGCCCTGTCTGAGGAGCTCTGCCAGGGCCTGTCCCTGCCCCAGTGGCGGCTGCGCTGGGTCCAGGCCCAAGGTGCCCTGCAGCAGCTGTGCAGATGAAAACGGGCCTCAAACAGGAGTCAGGAGCTTCATATTCTCCCCTCCATGAGACCTTGGGAAGAGAGTATCACCTGGATGTGTCAACCCATTGTCTCCACCCACCTTGCTGTCCTCCTCACAGGCATTTCTGTCCTTCCCAACTGCCTGGGACCTGTCCTTTCATCCATCAAAGCCAAGAGAACAGGGTGCTCTGGACCCCACCCTAGGTCCCCCTGAAACTCCTCTCATCACTCTCACCCTCAGCAAAAAGTCATTGAGCACCTGCTCTAAACACTAAGGATCCAGCACTGAACAAAATGGACAAAAGTCCCAGCCTTCAGGAAGTTGTTCTAGGACAGGGAAGCAGACCCCTGACAAGTTAAGTGAGCAAAATATGTAGTATGTTGGAAGATAACGGCTCTGGAGAAAAATAAAGCAGGATGTAGGAGGTGCAACTTTAGATAGAAGGCTACACACACCCTGTAAAGGTAATGAGAGGGACGCACGTGGGCATCTGAGGAGGGCTGGAGTGGGGCTGGAGTGGGAAGGAGGCTAGAGCTCAGGCAATGGCCCTGAGCTCAAAATGCCAGTGAGAGGGTTGAGGAGGTGGGGGTGTTCAGCGGGCGGGGTCGGGGAGGTCTTCTAGTTTTTACGTAGTTTCCTTTTTTGTATTTAAATCTCTGAAGTCGGGGCGCCTGGGTGGCTCAGTCGGTTAAGCGACTGCCTTCGGCTCAGGTCATGATCCTGGAGTCCCGGGACCGAGTCCCGCATCGGGCTCCCTGCTCGGCAGGGAGACTGCTTCTCCCTCTGACCCTCCTCCCTGTCATGTGCTCTCTTGCTCTCTCTCTTGCTCTCTCTCAAATAAATAAAATCTTTAAAAAAAAAAAAATCTCTGAAGTCATTTGGAATTTATCCAAGTGGATCCAATTTTGTCTTATTTTACATATACCCCAATAGTATTTCTTAAAATCCTCAGAGCATTGGTTGGGAGGAGACAGGGGAACTTTCTAGAGTTGGAAACGGATTACATGTTGAAGGCAGTAGGGATAGGTGTCAGAACTCATCTAGCTGTAGTCTTAGGTCTGTGCACTTCACCGTGAATTATTCCTCAGCTTATAAAGTAAAACCTTACCCACCTATATAAAGTAAAACTTCAGGTGATTTGAGATGCCACCTCTTCATATGCTAAATGTCCATGATTAACCAGGCTGTATCTGGATTCTCTCCAAGTCTATTGTGTCTGACTCATATGCCATCCCCACAGTGTTCTAATTATAAAGGTTTTCTGTTTTAGTATCTGAAATGTCTGGTTGCTGTCTTGCTCTAATTTCTCAAGGTTTCCCTGTCTCTTCTTGCTAATTTTTTCTCCCAAATGAACTTTATACCCAACCTGCCTGGTTCCAGAAAAAATACAAACACGGATGGGAGTTTTGCTGGGTTTGCAGTAAGTTTACAAATGAGGGAGATTTGACATCTTTATGTCTTTACCATATCTCCTTTCCTATGTGCCACCTCAGTGTTCCCCTCCTTTCTTCATCTTGGCTCCTAGCCAAGACTGAACATGGGGGTCCTTGTCCCGCCTCCCTGCTTAATTTTTCTCCATAGTACATCTTTTAACATACTTTGTGTTCTATTTTATTTATCCTTTGTTGTCCTCCAAACAGAATGTGAGCTCCATGAAGGTGAAGTTCTCTATAAACCAGAAATTGGGCAGACTTTCCTAAATATGATTCAAAATCCAGATGCAGTAGGGGAATTATTGATGAGAACGTAAAAACAAGCTTTTGCAGGGTGCCTGGGTGGCTCAGTCAGTTGAGTGGCTGACTCTTGGTTTCCACTCGAGTCATGATCTTGGGTTTGTAGGACTGAGCCCCGCCTTGAGCTCCTGCTCAGCGCAGTCTGTTTCGGATTCTCTTTCTCCCTCTCCCTCTGCCCCTCCCCCTGCTTGCACACACTCTAAATAAATAAAAATTTTTAAAGAACTTTTTGCATGGCAAAAAAAAGCAAAATAAAAAATGATAAATTAGGGGGCGGAATTTGCAATCTGCATAAAGGGATGTGTGTGTGTGCACACGCACACGTGTGTACGTCAAAGTGGAAAAGAAAAATTCAAAGTCCATAGAAAAGTTGGCAAAGTTAAATGGACAATTCTTAGAAAATATCCTCCAATTTGATATAATAAAAGCAAATTAAAATCCTACTTTGATACATTTTCCACCTATCAGACTGCAAAAAACGAAACCCAAAATTTTGGAAGCTCACCGTTGACAAGGCTGTGGGAAAACAACACTTGGTGCATCAGTGGACAGGCAACGTGGAACACCTATGGGACAATCTCCAGCAAAGCTACATACGCATTTACTCTTTGCCTAACCAATCCCACTTTTGAATTCTCTTCCAAAGACATACTGGGTGAAATACAAGTTGGGGGTCCATATACGAAACAACTAGACTATTCTTCAAAAGGTCAATGGGGCTCAGGTGGGGACTGCTTTAGATTAAAAGAGACATGACAAATGCAAGGTGGGTCTTGATTGAACCATGGAATTTTTTTCAGTGAAAGTACGTTTTGGGGACAACGGGAAATTTGAAAATTGGGAATGGGAAACGTATGTTAGAGAATATTATACTGTGTCTTTGTTAAATGTCTTTGCTGGGATAATGGCATTGTGTTTAGGTGGGAGATTATTCTTAGAGGATGCATATTGAAGTATTAAGGATAATGTCTGCCACTTTGAGATAGTTGAGAAGAGAATAAGGTAAAAGGGACAGGGATGGAAGCCAAACATCTTCAAACATATGAATATACACTGTTTCATTCTTTGCACTGTGGAAACATCTAATTTTTCGTAATTTAAAGAAGTGAGAGGGGCGCCTGGGTGGCTCAGTTGTTAAGCGTCTGCCTTCGGCTCAGGTCATGGTCCCAGGGTCCTGGGATCGAGCCCCACATCGGGCTCTCTGCTCGGCGGGAGGCCTGCTTCTCCCTCTCCCATTCCCCCTGCTTGTGTTCCCTCTCTTGCTGTGTCTCTCTCTGTCAAATAAATAAAATCTTTAAAAAAAAAAAAAAAAAAGAAGTGAGAAAAAATCCCTAAAAATTGAAAACAAACGAACCTAACTGTATCAAGTTGGTGGCACAATTGATTCAGATAAGAATTATTCCAGGGCGCCTGGGTGGCTCAGATGGTTAAGCGTCTGCCTTCAGCTCAGGTCATGATCCCAGGGTCCTGGGATCGAGTCCCGCATCGGGCTCCCTGCTCAGCGGGGAGCCTGCTTCTCCCTCTGCCTCTCCGTCTCTTATGAATAAATAAATACAATCTTTAAAAAAAAAAAAGAATTATTCCAGGTGAGGTTAAAATAGTACTTTCAAGGCACCTGCGTGGCTCAGTCGGTCGGTTAAGCTCAGGTCATGATCCTATGGTCCTGGGATTGAGTCCCACATTGGGCTCCCTGCTCAGCAGGAGATCTACTTTTCCCTCTCCCTCTGCTGCTCTCTCTGCCAATAAATAAATAAAATCTTTAAAAATAAATAAAATAGTACTTTCCCTTGATGCCTCCAGTGGTACATGCATCCTAAGGGAAAAAGAACTGCAATACAATCTTAAACTGCATGTATTAGTCTTGTTTGTAATAACACGTTTTTATTTTGATAAAATATATAGTTTACATTTTTGAGACCTACATTATATATTTTGAAATTTTATACTTGACTAAAGCAAATAAGTATTTGTGCTAATGTTTCTGGGTACCAAGTTTTTTTTAAGTAGGCTCCATGCCCAGCATGGAGCCCAATGAGGGGCTTGAACTTACGACCCTGAGGTCAAGACCTGAGCTGAGATCAAGGGTCGGATGTTTAACCAACTGAGCCACCCAGGTGCCCTGCTGAGGACCAAAATTTTTAATGTAAATCAAGTATCAAATCAAAGGAGTAAACTTTAACCCTGTAATCTTTCATTTGACTTAGAAATAGCATAATGAACTCGTGGGTTTTTCTCTTTCTAGAAAATACTTATTTCCCTAGCTCAGACCACGGAAAAGGTCTAAATATGATAACCCAGTAATAATGAGCAACCCTCGTCCCCAGATTGTGGACCCTAAAAGCCATTTTTTACTAGATGGAACTAGGGATCTTTGGGGAAACAGCTGATTCCAGGTCTGGGACAGGAAATTGGCACATGAGTATGAGGCATCATGTGCCAGAAAGCAAGGAAGTCCTCCAAGACTTGAGTTTGAGTCAGAAGGACTCAGGAGTCAATCTGAAGTGGTTGCCACTGGCCAAAGATGGGACATTCTGAGCAGCAACTAGAGCGACTGCAATGATTTGAAGCACATGAAATATGTTCGAAAATGTAAGTTCATGTTAGTGTTCATACAATACCTCACTGGTCACCTTTGAAGGGTGCTAGGAACCAAGTCGTTTTGATTTTTTTTTTCATAAAATAGGGAAAGAATCAAGCATGTCTTTCCTGTATCTGAACGAGTGAAATAACTGATCATTACAGAGAGAATAATAAAATTTGAAAACCACTATTGTCCATATATCAACGAAGTAGTAGATGCAGGTAATAATGATCAAGGGCTGCTAAAGCTAGTAGTGGAAAGGTTGATTGGGCATCTTAAGATGGAGCAGGATGACACTGATCAGTCTTAGGGCACCAAAAGAAGACAACTAGACATCATGTGCTCCTGATAGAATACAATAAGATACATTACAATAGCACTTTGGAGGACGTATTCTCTCACCAAATAAAACCTAAATCTAATCAAGCTTCTAGCTGTCAATATACTATATAAGAAAGGGGGGAGAGGGCCGTGAGGAACAAATGAAACAATATAATCAGTTAAACCCAAAATGTAAGATATCCTATAGGACAACTGGTCCGGTTTCTTCAACAAATAGAAGGCAAAACAAGGTGGGGATGAGGGGGGAAAAGAAGGAAAGGGAGGGAGGAAGGAAGGAAGAAAAAGTCAGGGGGAGGGAAATTTATAGATTAAAAAAGACTGAAGATTTTAAATGCTGGAACAATTTCGGCAACAAAATAACTAAAGTAGTATTGAATTATAACCCAAAGTATAAAATATCCGTGAGTCCATAACGACAAAAATGATGTAATAAAGAGCCCAAGGCAGATGCTTAACCAACTTAGCCACCCAGGCACCCCAAAAGCCAGTATTTTAACAAAGCATTCATTACTGCTGATTTAGACCTGGAACTTCAAGAAACCAAGACAGCCAGTAAAAGTAAGTTTTGACAGGGGAAAAAAAAAAAAAAAAAAACCACCAAACAACCAAATGCAACGTGCATACCTTATTTGTAGCCTGATTTTATACAAAGACATTTTGAGGCAGGGAAATTTTAACAGTCTGGATGTTAGACGATACTAAGAAATTAATACTTTTTTTCTTTTCGTTTTTCGTTTTTGTTTTTGTGGTGCCGAACCCGGGAACGAACCAGAAATGTTTTCTTAGGTATGAAAATGCTCTTTTCTTCTCTTAAATAGTCCTTATCTGTTAGAGATCTATCATGAAGCATTTATGGGTGAATTTATTAATGTCTGGAATTTGCTTTAATATACTCCAGCAAAATAATAATAGTAATAATAATAATAATGAGAGGTATAGGTGAAACAAAAAGGGTAGAATATTAGTAATTGCTAAGAAGTACCTGTAGGTTTGTTACTCTTTTCTAATGTTGTGTATTTTATTTATTTTTCTTTTTTAAGGTTTTATTTATTTAACAGAGAGAGTGCAGGCGAGCACAAGCAGGGGGAGCAGCAGGCAGAGGGAAGAGGGAGAAGTAGGCTCTCCGCTGAGCAGGGAGCCCGATGCGGGGCTCGATCCCAGGACGCTGGGATCACGACCTGAGCCGAAGGCAAAGCTTAACCCACTGAGCCACCCAGGCGCCCCTAGTGTTGTGTATTTTAAATATTCGTAATAAAACACACCGAGGACTACAAAAAGGATCAGCTGTGTCCCAAGAAAGGACACAGCGACCAAACCTACACACACGTGACTATGAGGTGACGCATTTTACCACTCTCTTGGCCTTTACGCGAACTATTCTTCCCACCCAGAACATCTCCATTTTCAACTAGCAAGTCTTCAGACGTCACCTTCCCCAAAAAGCCTGGGCCAGGCGCCCCCTCTGCGCTTCCCACATCCCGACCCTCGTCTTTCAGGAAGTCGCTGTCCGGTAGTGTGTCTCTACCGACTGCAAGGCCACGGCATTCACCAATCTCTAGCCTCGCCCAGCCCCCGGCTGATGTGGACCTCAGTGGGCTTTAACACTTCCGGAAGGAGCCTCAGTGGCACAGGCGGAGCCTCCGAACTTTTCTGAGCTCTCAAAGGTCCAGTTTCCTCTTTAGGGACGGGGCCAACGACTTCACAGCGCTCTCATTAGCCCTTATTCCTCCAATGAAGGCGTGGCCGCCTCACTTAGCTGCACTTACTTAGAAACAGGCTCTTCATTGGTTTCTTTTTCCGACACTCTGATTGGTCTATATTCCTCCTCGGGGTGGGCCCTCCATGTGTGGCCAGATTCTCATTGGCCTCGCTCCGTATGATGTCATGGACCAGCGCCTGTCGCTTTCGCTGATACGTCATTCACGGGCGCCAACCCCGACAAGACTGGAGAGTAGACCGCGGAACTGGCCGAGGCCGCTGAGCCGAGCGGGTAGTGGTGGCGACAGCGACGGCAGCAGCGATGGCCGGGGCGGGGCAAGCCCCGGGACTCCCGGGTGCAGGAGGACCTGTGGTTCCGGGCCCTGGCGCCGGCATGCCGGGCAAGAGCGGGGAGGAACGCTTGAAGGAGATGGAGGCGGAGATGGCACTGTAAGGCCCGCGATAAAAAGCCGTCCCAGAGTCAGAGCCACCGAGCCCTGGTGTCTCCAGGCCGAAATTAGCCCGACATGGCTCTGTCATGGGGAAATGGGACTTTTGGGATTGTGGGGGCAGGAGTAAGAAGAGGTTGGCAGGAGTGAAGGCGCTGTCGCAGCATACCCAGCGTTTCAGAATTAACGGGAGGTCCTGAGCTGTGGTGTCGGTTTTGCCTCCTTAGGTTTGAGCAGGAAGTTCTGGGGGCTCCGGTAACTGGCATCCCAACTGCTGTGCCTGCGGTGCCCACGGTCCCCACGGTAGAAGCGATGCAGGTTCCAGCAGCTCCTGTGATCCGCCCAATTATTGCAACCAACACTTACCAGCAGGTACGGCTGAGCTAAGGCATATAAATCAGAGAGCACAGTGCCTTGAACGCAGTGTTTGTATACAGAGAGCTATTGACATATTGATCATCGATTAGCATGGCGAATGTTTTATGTGCCAGGCACTGAGAACATAGTAACGACTAAGCAAACAATATTTCTGCCCTTTGGGAGCTTATATTCTAGAGCATGTTGTCTGGTAGAACTTTCTGTAATGATAAAAATATTCTGTATCTATTTAAAATTTACATTTTAAGGTAAATAGTTCCTCAATCTCATTAGTTACATTGACCTGCTCAATAGTAAGCTATATATGACTAGTGGAGAGAGAGACTACTAAAAGGAAAGCAAGTAAATGAAACTTGTTTATTCTGTCAATAATTATTGGGTGCCTTCTATGCATCAGGCACTATTCTAGTCATTAAGCACATAACAGAGAACAATATAGAGAAAAACAATCGCTACCTTTCTGGGGTTTACATTTTGCTGGGGGAAAGACAGCTCAAAGTAAAGTAAGAAAGGCAAGAGGTTTATCAGCGTGGTCAGGGAAAGCCTTTCTGAGGAGGTGGCAGTTAAGCAAAGATATAAAAGACATGATAGAGGGAACCCTGGAGATATCTAGGGGAAGAGCATTCCCAGCAGAGAGAACTGCCGGTGCAAGGGCCATGACACAGGTGCATACCTGACATGTTCAAGGAACAGCAGAGAGAACAGTGAGGCTAGAGTAAAGCGTGCAAGAGGGAGAGTGGGAGGAGATGAGGACCGAGAGGTGATAGAGACCAGACCTGGTAGTGCCTTGTGGGCCACCATAAAGACCTTGGTTTTTACTCTGAGATGGGATGCTGCTAAAGGATTTTGAGCAGAGTGGTAATATGGGCCAACTAAGATATTAACTAACTATGGCTGTGTTTGGAGAATAGACTGTAGGGGACTAAGGCAGAGTCAAGGAGACTGAAGAAGAGGCTACCATAATCATCTAGGCAAGAGATAATGATGGCTTGGACCAGGGTGGAGGCATGGGAGATGAGAAGGACAGGCTGGACATAACTTCAGATAGTGCTAAATGCACTGAGGAAGATGAAACAGGAAAGCAAGAAAAGTTGCTAATGGGAGGGGCTAAGGACAGCTTTCACTAGTATGATCCCAAAAGCCTCCCTGAAAAGTGACATTTTAACTTAGGCTTAAGGTTGACAGCCAGCCCCACACAGAATGCAAAGAATGAAACCCTTGGCCTCCCAGGGTAAGCCAGCCAGGGCACCTTGCGGGGACTGAGTCAGGCCCCTCACCCCAATTTCCTCCCCAACAGGTCCAACAGACTTTGGAGGCCCGGGCAGCTGCTGCAGCCACAGTGGTTCCTCCCATGGTGGGTGGCCCTCCTTTTGTGGGTCCAGGTAAGCAAGGAGTGGTGGAGGAGAGGGAACCAGGGGATCAGGCAGGGTGATAAAAAGGGATGCCTGGGACGCTCCTCCCACCATCCTTGTCTCTTCCCATTCCAACAGTTGGCTTTGGCCCTGGTGATCGGAGTCACCTGGACAGTCCAGAGGCTCGAGAAGCTATGTTCCTACGTCGAGCAGGTAGGTGTGGGCCAGGAACCCCACATTTAACCAAGTACTCTTGTTTTGACTACTGCAGCATCTTACCAACATCATTGCGCTAACTCAGCCACTTCATTTCATCCCCGCTCTGACATTACCATCTTTCTAAAGCACAAACCTGATCATATACTTGTCAGTTTGGCCTTAGTAAGGCTTCACTTATCATTGCAAACCAACCCCCTTATCATTACTCGTAATCCCTACTCTTTGCTGTATTTCTCCATAGCACTTAATGCCTTGTAACAAGCTATACAGTTTACTCATTATGGTTATCACCTTTTGTTTCCTCTAAAATACAAGCTCCATGAGGGACAAAAGTCTTGGTGCCTGCCACATTGTAAGCATTATATGCTATCTGTTGATGGGATAAAGAAACCATCAAATAAGCACCAAGCTCCTCACCTGGCAGTCAAGACCCTACATCACCTGGCCCCTTAAAGAGAGATCCCCCATAAACTCCCCAGGAGCCCTAAGCATTGCTAGAATATGCCCACAATGTTCTTGTTGACCTCCCTTCTCTCTCCTGCTCACTGTCGCCCAACTATAATCTTCCAAAGCCTATTAACTAAATCAGAATCAAGTTAACTAAGATCTATCCTCTCCACAGGTCATTCTTACTTTTGTTGTCAGGATGACCTTTATACACACAGTCAATTTTTGTGACACTACTTCCTTATATGTATGAAAAGAATACATGTTCTGTAAAGTTCTGGTACAATCTCTATTGGATCAAACTTGTTGATTGTGTTACTTAATTCCTGTCATACTTTTTTTATCTGATGTCTGAGAAATCTCAACATCTCTTATTCTTTAGTATGGTCTCGATCAAAATGCACATCTGACCTAGTCACACTGCCCAGCTTCCAGCCTTGCTGTGGCTCCCTGCTGCCCTCAGGAGGACATCCATGATCCAGCCAACAAGGCTATGCTTGGACGCCTACTGACCTTTTGACCATTCTCTTACGATGCTCTCCACATTTCAGCTTCTGCTATTAAAATTAAACTAAACTGAAAAGGGAAAAAATTTTATTTGTAAATGTTCCACTTGCCAGTAGTCTTTCTAGTCACCCTTTGCCTGACCAAAGGCAGTTGGGTCTTTATTATCCTTTAGGTTTCAGCTCACAAGTCCGTTTCTCTAGGAAGCCTCTAGCCACCCTGGCTAGGTCAGAGGGCTCCTTTGGGCTCCCACCACTCCCCAGGCTTCCCCCTCCTAGTTCCAATCACCCTGCCTGGGCTTTACCCCATCCTGGCCCTGATCATTCTGGGCTGTCACTCTCTGATGATGGGTCTATTCCCTCCTGTTCTGGACCAGGAGCTCCCTGAGAGCCTTGGGTCTTTCAGTGTGTCCCTAGTATTGTCCAGGAAAGGGACAGGCCCAGAGGAGATGCTCAGTGGT
The DNA here is from genome assembly GCF_009762305.2 of Zalophus californianus. Classification (NCBI taxonomy): domain Eukaryota; kingdom Metazoa; phylum Chordata; class Mammalia; order Carnivora; family Otariidae; genus Zalophus; species Zalophus californianus. The sequence continues at coordinate 43,659,991 of NC_045611.1, forward strand.
AAATTTTTGCTGAATGAACAAATGGAAAGACTCCTGCATCTCCCAGAAGGTTCCCCAGACTCTTCTCCAGGATCTCTTGGATGCTGAGAGTACCCACACACACACACCTCACCGCAAGTGCCCCGGTCCCCCATGACACACACCCCCATCTCTCTCTCCCACAGCTGTGGCCCCCCAGAGGGCCCCTATCCTGCGTCCGGCCTTCGTCCCCCACGTGCTACAGAGAGCAGGTGAGGGGGCCAGGGTCATCATCTCTGCCACATAACTTCCCCCCTAAGCCCTCCAACTCCCCCACTAACACCCTGACAGATTCTGCTCTTTCTTCTGCAGCAGGTGGTCCCCGCCCTATGGCCCTGCGGCCCCCTCACCAGGCCCTCGTGGGCCCCCCTCTGCCTGGCCCCCCCGGACCACCTATGATGCTGCCACCAATGGCTCGGGCCCCAGGGCCCCCCCTGGGCTCCATGGCTGCTCTGAGACCTCCCCTGGTAAGTGTGGACAGGGAGCTCACGGTTAGAGGTGTGAAGGGTGGGGAGATGCTCAGTCCTGGCTTGATGGGCCATGTCTAAGTCTGCCTTCTCACTCTCTGACTCTGTCTCAGTCTCTCACTATTTCTTTTTGTGCCTAATCTGTTTTTGTTTCTTTTTGTGAGGAAAGTAGAGAGAGAAACACAGGCCGTGGGTTGTTTCTATCCCTGTATCTCTATTTTTCTTTTGATTGTCCCTCTCTATTTTTCTGTCCTGGTATCTTTGTCCCTGTGTCTGTCTGTGACTAGAGACTCCTTTCTCTGTCTAGGTGTCTCTTGTCTGCTCTCTGGCCTCAGGCCCTTGCTTTGTTGTACAGGATGAGAGTAAGGTCTGAGCCTCTGAAAGGGCGCTCTTTGTCTCCCCTTGCCCACAGGAGGAGCCAGCAACACCTCGAGAGCTGGGGCTGGGCCTGGGTTTGGGCCTGAAAGAGAAGGAAGAGGCAGTGGTGGCAGCAGCAGCTGGGCTAGAGGAGGCTAGCGCAGCGGTGGCTGTTGGAGCAGGAGGTGCCCCCGCCGGCCCTGCGGTCATTGGGCCTAGCCTGCCATTGGCCCTGGCCATGCCTTTGCCTGAGCCTGAACCCCTGCCCCTCCCACTGGAAGTTGTACGAGGCCTACTGCCCCCACTGCGCATTCCTGAGCTCCTGTCCCTGCGTCCACGACCCCGGCCCCCACGGCCTGAGCCACCCCCTGGCCTCATGGCTCTTGAGGTAAGCAGGAAGCATAGCAGTCAGGGGTGGAAGGCAGGTAGAAAGGACGGGGAGGGCAGACAAGAACCCATGGCCTTCCACATCCAGAAACACATGTAGCCCTCTACTGATGGAGGGAGGAGGGACCCAGGAAATTGGAGGGGCTGGGAGGACATGGGAGAGAAGGAGGCAGACACAGGTACCTCACATTCAGAAGTACAACCAGTTCTTTAATTATGGAAGCAGGAGAGTGAGGGGCATAGGCAGGTGGGGGAGCCTGAAAGGGACACATGGGTCCAAGCCCTTTGCCCCCCATCCCCCTTCCTCTACAGGTCCCAGAGCCCTTGGGTGAGGACAAGAAGAAAGGAAAGCCAGAGAAATTGAAACGGTGCATTCGCACAGCAGCTGGGAGCAGCTGGGAGGACCCCAGCCTGCTGGAGTGGGATGCAGGTAAGGGGGCCCAAGTGCAGGGCCAGGCATCGCTCAGTCACGGACACACCAAGGTCTCCTCTTTGGGGCAAACACAGGGAACATAAACCAGGTCACTCCGCAACTGCCACCTCTCTTATAGGGCAGGCCCTGGTATTTGCCTGCATGATGGAGGGCTAGACTATGTCTCTGATGGGCAGGCCCTCACCTAACCACTGAACAGAATGTGGTAGAGGCAATTGGCACCTAGGACTTTCTGAACTCTGTTTTATTCATGAGAGGCCTGGCTTGCTAAAGGTAAAAGAGCATTATTTTTTTTCCTCTCAGCTTCTTATGAAAAATTTTAAACACTTGGGGCGCCTGGGTGGCTCAGTCGGTTAAGCATCTGCCTTTGGCCCAGGTCATGATCCCAGGGTCCTGGGATCCAGCCCCACATTGGGCTCTCTGCTCAGTGGGGCGTCTGCTTCTCTCTCTCCCTCTGCCTGCCACTGCCCCTGCTTGTGTGTGGTGTGCTCTTTCTGTCAAATAAATAAATATAATCTTAAAAAAAAATTTTTTTAACACTGAATTGCACAGTGAACAGCCATGTATATCCACCACTTAGATTCAGCAATTGACATTTTGCTGTATTCACTTTATCCTTCTATGTGTATGTATGTTTTTTTTGGATTTTGCTCAGTCATTTGGAGCAAGTTATAAATGAAGTTACCACTTCCCTCCTAAATACCTCTGCATTCATCTCCTAAGAAAAGTGACAGTCTTTTTTATATCATAATATCATTAACATTCCTAAGAAAATGAATGGTCATTCTGTGGTATCTCATATTCCCTTTATGTTTAAGTTTCTCCAGTTGTCCCTAAACCATCTGTTACAGCCATCTTTTCCTGTGAATCAGGATGCATGCAGTTTTCGGTCTCTAGATTATCTTTTTTTTTTTTTTTAAGATTTTATTTATTTATTTGAGAGAGAGAATGAGATAGAGCATGAGAGGGGGGAAGGTCAGAGGGAGAAGCAGACTCCCTGCTGAGCAGGGAGCCCAATGCGGGACCCAATCCCAGGACTCCAGGACCATGACCTGAGCCGAAGGCAGTCACCTTAACCAACTGAGCCACCCAGGCGCCCCTCTTTTTTTTTTTTTTAAGATTTTATTTATTTATGTGAGAGAGAGAATGAGAGAAAGCATGAGATGGGGGAGGGTCAGAGGGAGAAGCAGACTCCTCACTGAGCAGGGAGCCCGATGTGGGACTCAGTCCCGGGACTCCAGGATCGTGACCTGAGCCGAAGGCAGTCGCTTAACCAACTGAGCCACCCAGGCACCCTCTAGATTATCTTTTAATGAGAATGGTCTCCCTCCTACCACTTTTGTCTTGCGTATAACAGTTTTTTGCAGTGTCCAGCCCAGTTGTTTTGTAGAAGACCCCTCCCTCTGAGTTTATCAGACCATTTCCTCTTAGGGCGGTCTAACTTGTTCTGGGAGAGTGTCCTTGATCACCACAGAAGCCGTGGGGCAGCCACAGTGCTAGCTGAGGAAATGGACCTGACGTCTACCTGCCCCAGGCCAGGGCATGGCAGTGTCAGCCTAGATGTGGTCAGTGCAGGCTGTAGACCCTAGTTCTGTGACCTTGGGCAAGTCACTTAGCCTTTCTATCCTCCTTTCCTTACTCCAGCAAGGGGATAATAATAGCATGTGCCTTGTTGGGGAAGGGATGCTTTGGGCTTGAGTATGTTTGGTCTGGCTCAGGCCCAGCCCAGGGGATATGCTTGGGAATGGCAGCTGAGGTCAGCCTTGGAGAGGGATCAGACAGCACGTTCATCTTTCGGGGAAGTAGGGTGGGCTTTGCAGAGAAAGCAAACGGGTGTCAGGGGCCTCGGGGATATCTATGGGGAGCTGTCCAGGAGACCAAGGGATGCCAGAGGCTCAGAGGAGAGGCCAGGGCTAGGACAGAGGAGCCTTCATCATGGCAATGGGCGAGATGGCCCTGGGGTGCGGAAAGGCAGTGCAGGTAGTTAAAAGTGAGGACTCTGGAGCCCGGTGCCTGAGTTCTTGTCCTAGCTCGGCCACTACCTGGTTGAGTAACTTTAGGCAGGTAACATGACTTCTCTGTGCCTCGGGGTAAAAGGGCCGTTGGGAGTTCCAGATGTGTTAAAACCTCATGAGTACTTAGCCGAGAGCCTAGCGCAGGGTAAATACCATACAGATGTTGGCTGTTATTACGGAGAGGGCCCCAGCCCGAGACTGCTGGGGATACAGAGGGAGGAGGGTTTGGGGGATGCCTCCAGAGCAGGGGGGCTATTTAAATAAGGTAGACACAGGGCCAGACTTCTGTATCTTCTGACCTCCTCTTTCCCAACCCCAGATGACTTCCGGATCTTCTGTGGGGATTTGGGCAATGAAGTAAATGATGACATCTTGGCACGCGCCTTCAGCCGCTTCCCATCCTTCCTTAAGGCTAAGGTGATCCGAGACAAGCGCACAGGCAAGACCAAGGGCTATGGCTTTGTCAGCTTTAAGGACCCCAGCGACTACGTGCGCGCCATGCGTGAGATGAACGGTGGGTGAGGCCTCTCTCAGGGACCGTGGGTGTGACCAGCGTCTGGCCTAAGCCTGACCCCTAGCCTGACCTTGAACCCTCCATTCCCACAGGGAAGTATGTGGGCTCACGCCCCATCAAGCTGCGCAAGAGTATGTGGAAGGACCGGAACCTGGATGTGGTACGCAAGAAGCAGAAGGAGAAGAAGAAACTGGGCCTGAGATAGGGTCTGTGGCCGGGCACCCGCTCCCTCCTGGCCGGGCGCTGGCTCTTCTCCCAGTTCTCTTTGGAAGATCCCCAACTATCCACCCACCCACCTTCCCCAAAACCAGTTTCAATAAATTTACATTATTTCCGTCCCTGGCTGGGCTTGGAAGCACTCTTTGGGGAACAGGGCTTGGCATCCCTCGATCTGGGAATAGTGAATAGTGTGGAGCTTTAAAAGTTTACATAGACAAACATGCAGATGGGCATTTTTTTCATCCCTGCTGTGCACCCATCACATCTTCCTGAAGCCTCTTTTACGTGCATGCTGAGTGCAGCCCATTCCACAGAGGAGAAAGCAGAGGCTTACAGCCAGGCCAAAACCAAGTCGAGACTCAGTCCAGTTATCTTCTGACTCCATCCTGTATTCTCAGTACCAAGGTAGGGAGTCTTCTGGGCCCTGCCTTTCTGGAGGTCACAGCCTTCCAGGCTTTCATCCATGCAGCAAACTCACCGAAGGCCTCGCCAGTGCTGGGGGCATGGTGACTGAAACAGTCCTGGATTCTGTTCCCTCAGAGCTCCTGGTCCAGTGGCGGCAGACAGGCCCGTTGCCACATGGAATGGTCAGAGTTGGGATGGCGGAGCCCAGGGTGCTGACCTGGGAGTTGGGGAGGGCTTCCTGAAGGAACTGACCACTTCTGAGTCTGTCTCGTGCTCTTCCTGTTATTCTCTCCCAGTCTCTGCAGTTCTCACCCTCTGCATCTCTGAGACTGTTTCCCAGTTTCTTCTCTCTGCCAAACCCCAGCCGCATTCTCTCGCCTTATGTCTGTGTGGACCCCCTCGAGTGCTTCTCTGTGTCTTGTTTCCTTGTGAGTGTCTCTGTGAGTGCCCCTCTGTTTCTTGTCTCTGAGTCTCTATTCTCTCTCTGCATCTATGGATCTCTCCCACCTCTCTTTTTCCCAGCCCCAAGCTTGACACTGCCTGTCTGAAGAAGTGTCGAAGCAGGATCTTGAACACTAGACTAAGAGCTTAGACTTTACCCTGAAGGCAGCAGGAAGCCCTGAGAAGCTGGAACCAAGTTCAAACAGGGGACTGGCATTAGATTTGCACTTTAGAAGGAGCCCTAACACGGCCATGCTGTGGACTAGAGGCCTGAAGGAGGCAGGAGCGGGGACCAGGCAGAGGAGAGAGACTGCGTGGTTCGAGCCGTGGGGAGGGGATGAGGGTCTCCAAGGGGCAGAGCCAGCAGAACCCTGGGTTGAGAGGGGGCATGGGAGGAGGAAGGAAACAATGCCAAGACCTCTCTGGGAAGCTGGTCACCCGGGAGAGGTGTCAAATTTCCTCTGTTCCCGCCTTCCTCCCTTACTGCTCCCGCTCTGACGTCACATTTTCCAGTCCGGTTAGAAGGGTGAGGGCCTCCCTCCCTCACAGGAAGTGCCCTTCAGCCCCCTGCCACCTGGGCTAGACAACCCAGCCCCAAGACCCTCAATCCCTACCCCCCCACATCACTAGCCCTTCCTGCTCCAACCCCCTTCTGCTCACTTCAGTCAGAGGAACAAGGGAGGAGATGGGAAGAGGGAATGATTGCAGGAAGGAAGCTTTTATTTTTTTTTAATTTAAATTCAATTAATTAACATATAATGTATTATTGGTCTCAGAGGTAGAGGTCAGTGATTCATCAGTCTTATATAACACCCAGGGCTCATTACATCATGTGCCCTTCTTAACGTCCATCATTCAGTTACCCCATCCCCCCCACCCCCCTCCACTCCAGCAACCCTTCAGTTTGTTTCCTATGATTAAGAGTCTCTTATGGTTTATCTCCGAAAGGAAGCTTTTAAATGTGTGCATTTAAGTCCTCCTGAGGAAAGGGAGAGAAAGCTCAACGGTGGGGTTGAGAGACAGATGGCAAGAGATGAAGAGATGTAGCTGGCGGGAGATGGAGAGATGGGGGGGGACAAAGAAGGAGAGGTGAGAACTGCAGGTGAAGGCAGTACAATGGGAAGGGACATGGGGAGAAAACCCAAAGAGAGAAATGGGGACAGAGATAAAGAAGTAGGGAGAGAGATGGGGAGGGTGAGACTGGGTGACATGGCCTCACGAGGCCTCACTGGAGTCAGGCCTGGTGCAACAGAGACCCAGAGCCAGGGACCCTGACTTGGGCAGAGAGCCATGGACAGACAGACACACACAGGAGAAAGGCCAGCTTCAGGGAGAGGAGGCTTGGTGCCTGGTGGGGATCAGCAGGACACCCTGCAGGCCCCTGGGTTGGATGGATGGTGGAGCAGTGATGCCTGGGGGCTCCTTGCTCCCCCAATGCTGAGGCCAATGCCAGCACTCCCCACTTGCCCACTCTGTGACCCATTAAGTGGCTCTCCCTCCTAAGGCCCAGTTTCCCTAATGTAACATGAACAGAAGAGCAGTGCCCACACCCCGGTCCTCCCACCCTCAGAATGGCACTGGTTAATGGTCAGGCAGGGTGAATACTGGAAAGTGCCCATATCAAAGAGTTTCTTTTTAATGGTAAATACTTACTAATACATGCAGCAGGATGGGTACAACCACAGGCTCTGAAGCCAAGCTACCTAGGTTTAGGGTTACCAGATTTAGGAAATAAAAATACAGGACAGGGGCACCCGGGTGGCTCAGTCAGTTAAGCATCAACTCTTGATTTTGGCTCAGGTCATGGTCTCAGGGTTGTGAGATCGAGCCCCCAGTTGGGCTTTGGGCTCTGCACTCAAGTGCTCAGTGGGGATTCTGCTTCTCTCTCCACCTCTTCCTCTGCCCCTCCCCCTGATCGCATTCTCTCTCTTTCTCTCTCCAATAAATAAACAAAACTTAAAAAAAAAAATACAGGAGACCTAGGTTATATTTGAAGTTTCGGATAAATAATTTCTGAGTATAATTATGTCCCAACTATTGCATGTATGTATATGTTACATGTATACAGGTGGGTTGGGTTTTTTGCTGAATCATTTGAAGCAAGTAATACTTCACCCCCAAATATGTGTTCATGTCCTTATAGAGACAGCTTTCATACCATAATCACATCTAAGAAAATGAATAATTCTATATCTCATATTCAATTCATACTCAAATTTCCCCCATTTGTCTCAAACTATTATAGCATAGGATTCTAGAGATGAAGAGAAGTGAAAGGAAGTCTGCTTCAATTTCCCTTTTCATAAAATGAAGACTAGTACTTACTTCAGAAAAGGATTAAATGAAGCCCCCTGGTACAGTTGGTGGCATGCAGTGAGCCCTCAATAACTGTTAGCTATTAGAATTACTCTGGTTATTGTTTACATTGTTGGTGTGTTATCATGATTGACACTCCTCAAGAGCAGCCCCAGAACGTCCTCAAAGCCCTCGAGGGGGATCCTGGGTTGGCCTCCCCCAACCATATTCCTCCACCCCGCCTCGCAGTCCCCCTACAGATTGTGACGTTGGCGGACCTGGGGTCTGGCCGGAAATCCCCCTTCCTGTTGCAGATAAGCCTGGCGCAGCCCAGCTGACCCCAGACCCTCCCCCCTACCCCCCATGTCGCAGGATCAAGTCCCCAAGACGGAAAACCTGGCCACCCAACCCCCCGCTCCACCCCCATCACCCCGTAAACACGCCTCCGCACCCCGGGTCTCTCACAGCCCGCCGTTCCCCCAGCTCCTGTCCCAAGTCCAAGCCACCCCTGCAGCAGGACAGCTGTAGCTATCAGGAGGCAGGCGGCCATCCCTGAGGTGTGGGGGGTGGGGGGTGGGCGGGGGGCCCTTGGCCCCGCCCCGGGCCCTGCAACTCGACCCCGCTGCGACCCCCGGCTCTGACGTCTCGGAAAATTCCCCCCTGCCCAGGCCCCCAGGGGAGGGGGTACATGGTATGAAATGGGGCTGAGACCCCTGGTCGGGGACAGAGAAACCCGCCAGAGGTGAGCCATGAGCTGGGGACTGGATGTCTGGGGGCCTGGACTCCTGGGTCTGAGGGAGGAGAGGGCTGAGGTCCCTTACTCCTAGTCTGAGAAAAGGGACACTGGAGGCCAAGATTCCAGGGTCCTGCGGAAGGAGGGAGCAAAAGGCCTGGACTCCTGGGTCTGAGGGAAGCAAGGGCTGGGGCCCAGACTCCAGGGTCCCTAAGTGTCACCGGCTCACCGCTTACTCCCTTTTTTCTCCCTGCCCAGAACATTCACAAGGAGCATCCATGGACTTCTGGAACTGGGATGAAGCGTCTCCACAGGAAGTGCCCCCAGGGAACAGGCTGTCAGGGCTGGGTAGGCTGCTGGGGCGGAGTCCATGCGAGGGGAGGGTGCATAGGTGGGGGCCTCCGCTGACCCCGACCCGGCCCTAACCGCCTCATTGCCTGCAGAAGGAGCTGAACTCGGCTTCTATTTCCCCGAACTGGCGCTCCCCGGGGACACGCTAATAGCGGAGACACGCTGGAAAGGTGGCTGTGGGCTGGGACTCCTGGGAGCTGAGGAAGGTGAGAGGCTGGGCTCCTGGGAGCTGAGGGAGGAAGGGGGCGTGCCTGGACTCCGGAGGCGGAAGGGGGAGAGGGCTGCCGGCCTGAAGTCCTGAGGTTGAAAGAGGACGAGGCCAGGGTCCTGAGTTCTAGGTGTGAGTGAGTAGGGGCTGGGGGCAATAACTCAGTCCCTGACAAATAAAGACTGCTGGCTGAGTGGTCGAGGGGGCGTCTCCAGTCATTGCTCACACCCTTCCCTAAACTCTGCTCGTTCTTATCCCTCACAGGGCTCCCACAGCCGGACTGGGGCTCCGCGTTACCGCACCCAGAAGCTCCATGGGGGGCGGGTGAGTGTGTGCGCAGAGGCGGGGTAAAGAGGGGACTGGGGTCCTCCACCGTAGCTAGAGGTTTAAACTCTTTGATCTTTGAGGGGAACGGGGCTAGGACCGGAACCCCTGTGTCCTCAAGATGGCATGGCCTAGATCCGGGAGCCCAGGGCGCCAGGGCTGAGAGCTTAGACTCCCAAGAACCCCTGAGGGGGCCGGGGACCGGGACACCTGTGCTCCCCTCACTTGGGGTCTGTTACTCCTCACAGAGCCCGCCCCGCAGGCTCTTCGGTGGTCGGGAGACTGGACAGACTTGGCGTGCACGGGCTCGGACCCTTCGAGCGGCGTCTCCCAGGCCCTGGGCCCCGCCCCTCCCGGCCTGGGTCCCGCCCCCTTAGCTGGTGCTGCGGGGGCCGCGGACCAGAACTGGACCACCTCCGGGGGAGGGACCAACTCGTGGTCCCGCGCCCAGGCCGCCGCCAGCTCCTCCACCAACTGGGACTGTTCTATTGGCCTCGACGGCCCCACCTACTGGGGCAAGGGCCGCCGCGGGGAGCCGAGCGCGGACTCTACCATTTCGTTGGGTGGGCCTGCGGGCTCAGACTATACCACCTCCTGGGTCTCGGGGCTGCAAACGGACTGCAACACCTCTTCAAAGGGGTACCAGACTTCAGATCTCACCACGTCCTCCGAACCAAGCCAGCAGTCGGGCGGCGTAACCGTGGCTTGTTACCCCAAAAATAACCACCGAGGTGAGAAGTCCGCAGGACCGGACTCTAGTGAGGCGGGGCCTAGGCGCGTTAGGGCGGGACCCGGGAAACTGGCCGGGAAGGTGCGGGGCTTAGTTACCTAAGAGTCCGAGAGAGGCGGTGAGGGGGGGTCCTGAGGGAGGAGAGGACTTAGACTGGTAGTCTAATAGGGAACAGGAGACCAGAACCTAGGCTCCTGGATTAGGTGAGAGGAAAGAGGTGAGGGTCTGGATGCCTGGGTCACCAAGGTGTGGCAGCCAAACGCCTCCAAGTTTCCGAGATGGGGGCCTCGGCTGCGTGGGTCCCTGAGGCCAATTCTTGGGTTCGTTATATGGAGGGATCCGGACACTTGGGGCCCCGAGGAGGAGGGGATCTGGACTTCTGGGCCCCGAGTTGGGAGGACCTGGACCCTTGGACCTTCGAAGCGAGGGAGCCCGGACAGCTGGGTCGTCGAAGGGACATGGTCTGGGGCTAGGAATCCTGAGTGTTCACCTGCCTGCACTCTGCAGGTCCCATTCAGCTGTGGCAGTTCCTCCTGGAGCTGCTCCGAGACGGGGAGCGTAGCAACTGCATCCGCTGGACTGGCAACAGCCGCGAGTTCCAGCTGTGTGACCCCAGAGAGGTGCGGGAGCCTCCCAGACGCGCCGAGTCCCGCCCCGGTCTCCTCCCGTTCAATTTAGCCGGGCCATTCCGTTTGCCTAGTAGTTGGCCCCGCCCCCAGCTCGTACTCCTCTCAACCCTGCAGGGAGCTACCTGGACTAACTCGCGACCAGATCGTACCCGAAACCGCGCCCCCCGCCCCGCCCGTCCGTGGCCAAGCCCTGCTCCCTCCTGCCCTCTCAGACTAAGCCGGGCCTCTGTCCTAGGTGGCGCGGCTGTGGGGTGAGCGCAAGAGGAAACCCGGCATGAACTACGAGAAACTGAGCCGAGGCCTACGCTACTACTACCGCCGCGACATAGTGCGCAAGAGCGGTGGGCGCAAGTACACGTACCGTTTCGGGGGCCGAGTGCCCGGCCTGGCCTGTCCGGACTGCGCGGGGGGTGGACCGGGAGGAGCGACCCAATAAAAAATCCCATCAAACTAGTCGTGAGTGCTGCCTGCGTCCTTCCCACGGATACTGACTAAACCCGCTAGGGACCCTAAGTGTGCACCACCACACTCACATCCCACCCCCACCCCCACCCCCGCCTGTGTGATCCTAAGACACACCCAGACCCTTAGGGGACCTACTTGTGTGCTCACTGTGTGATGGGACCTTCAGAGGAATCATCTCAGTCCCTCCAGGGCCTACTGTGTGCCTGTCCTGCTGGGACTTGTAAAGGAATCAGACCCAATCACTAACTTCCAGTTTACCTACCGTGTCCCTCCTGAAGAGAGGACTCAAGACTCCAAAAAACGATTTAATGTGTGTCCTTCCAGTGCTTTTCCTAAGGAAAATTCAGCCTAGGGTTTGATCCCCCAAACCACCTCCCGTCTTCCCACTCCAAGCTGAGGGTGATAGAACTGCGATCTAGACCCCAAGGAGAGCCTACACCATTCTGGGAACCACTGAGCCCCTAAAGAAGAATGGTCCTTCCATGGACTGACAAGATGCCCATTTTAAATATCTGGTCTGGGGAGGACTAACCAAGGTGACCTGAAGGAGGTGAGGGAGGGAGCCAGCTTCAGGAAGAGCACTGCAGACCAAGGGGACAGCAAAGGCCCTTAGAGGGAAGTCAGCCTGCATGTTTAAGGAGGAGGAGGCCTGTGTGGCTGGAGCAGTGGGAGGAAGGATAGGAAATGAGGGTATAAGAGAGACAAAACTGTGTAGATCGTTTGTAAGGACTTTGGCTTTTGACTGAGAGTCGGACAAGACCCAAGGGGAGGGTTCTAGACCAAAGGGAAGTGATCTGACTGAGGTGTTAACAGGGTCTCCTCTGGCTGAGTGGATGATTGGGGAGGCCAGTGGGGAAGCCAGGAGGCCAGGGAGTGGACTACTGCAATAGCCCAGGCTAGAGGTGCCTGTGACTTGAACCAGATGTCGGAGAAAATTCTGGATATATTGCTAAGGCAGAGCCAACAGGATTTCTTGATAGATCAGCTGTGGGGTATGAGAGTCAGAGCAACCTCTGTGACTAGAAGCATAGATGTGTCACTTTCCGAGATTGACTAATTTCTGCCAGACCCAAGCTTTTATTCTTAACCCCTCCTACGATGCAGGACTTTGAGTCCTCAGGAACCCGTATTTGTGCCTTCTGAGGCCTGGGGAAAGAAGATAATGAACAGGGAGTGGAGTCTGGGTATTCCTCATAATGTGGCAAATGACCCTGGGAGAAAAACTGGTTCGATTTCAAACCCCTAACAATTGATACCGTAATAAGCATAAAGAGGGTAAGGATTCTTGTGTTTTGTTCAGTGATGCTTCCCCAAGCCTTATAGAAGTACCTGGCACAGGGTAATTGTTCAATAAGTAATTCTTGCATGAATAAGGATACTTTTGCTGGGATATTTTCCCCAGGCCCACTCCACAACTAGCCCCAAGAAACAAAACTCCTTACCCTAGGTAAAAACAGGAAGGCGATAAGAACCGGTAACCAGCGTCTCAAGCCCCCCATGGACCTTCGAAGTGCCACGCAAGCTCACGATTGGGCCGAGAGTGATGATGAACAGGCATTCAGCCCAATAGGAGTCCGGAGTTCGCCCGGATGGGCGTGGCCTTAATGGCTTCGCGGACGGCCTCCCCGAGGGCGCTCTAGCCACGCGGAAGACTCCCCTTTACTCGGCTTCTCCCCACTTCCGGCCGGTCTTAATTCCGCTTCCGGTCCGGCCCTGGCGTTTCAGCTGAGGGTCACATTGAGCTGCGAGGTGCTGCTGTGGTGTGTTTAGGTGAGTGTCGAGGGCTTGGATAGCTGGGACCCTATCCTGGGGAATTGAGGAACCGGACTCTAGTTTTCCCGAGAACAAAGTGAGTTTCTAGCCCGCGGCGTCCGGCCTCCCTGGTCCCTGGGGTTCTGTTCTGTTAGTAGTCCTCTAGCTAACGATTATGTAGCTCTTCTTGAATGCCAGGTAACATTTCAAGTGACTTTATTAATTCATTTTGTTTTCCCTCCAGTCCTATGAGGTAGGGACTGTAATGATCCTTTTGTGACAGTGGCGCAACTGAAGCTCAGCGATATTAAGCTACTTAGCCAGTGTCAGGGTTTGGATTCTGTAGTTTGGACTGTAGTGCCCTCAGTCACCAGGCCGCAGGCGTGGCCTCCCGTGGCTTGCCCGGGTCGCAGGCTCCCTAGTTTCTGGTCCTCCCTCCCGCTTGGACATTGGAGAGGCCTCAGAGTCATCCCTGAACAACCCCCCCCCCCCCCCCCGCAAAACAACTGCCCTGAACAAATCTTCTGGGTCCCAGCGATGGTATTCTACGTCCCCCTCCCTACACCCGTCTGCGCTTTTCCCCCAGAGACAACGCTGTGGTTCCCCAGATCCCCACCACTACCTTGGATCTCTTGAATTTAACACTGGCCTGATCACTTCTTTGTAACCCCATTATTCTTCGAATTCTCTAGGATAAAGGCAGTTTCACATTCCCTGGTGAAAACTGCGCGTCACCTCCTAAAAGACTTTATAACAGGTTTTTAACTCTGGGTCTGCAAAATCAATAAAATGCAAGGTGTGCTAGGACTTGAATGGGGAAGAAATTACATCTGTATTTTTCTTTTAAAGATTTTTATTTATTTATTGAGAGAGAGAGAATGATAGCATGAGAGGGTGGAGGGTCAGAGGGAGAAGCAGGGATGCAGCACTCGATTCCGGGACTCCAGGATCATGACCTGAGCCGAAGGCAGTCACTCAGCCAACTGAGCCACCCAGGCGCCCTACATCTGTATTTTTCTTAATCTGTAATTGAAATGTAGAGTTTCCTTCAGTTAGAACTGGAGGCAGCAACCCTAGTAATATTAGCAATCAAAATCACAGGTCATCTTATATCACATTATGGTTGCAGATGTCACAGAATACATTTCCACTTAGGATTACTTCAAGATTGTGGTAGTCAGTAAGTCCTCAGCTATATAGAACTGGTGTTCTTTGTGATCCTCTGCAGTTTTTTTTAATGCATTTAAAAATATTCTGAGAGAGGGTCATTAGACCCCTGAGGAGTTCATGGCACCAAAGAGATGAAGAACCTCTCCAGTGTAGGTTCTGCTGATGATGGGGTGCAGCTCCTCCACTTGTATGACCTTGGGAAGTCACTTAGACACCCGGTCCCTTGTCTGTGAAACAGTGATAGCAATAGTTCCTACCTTTTAGAGTGGCTGCAGGAGTAAAGTGTAGAACAGTGCTTCGTCTTGACTGAGCACTCAGTGAATGTTAGCTGATGTTATTTTGGAATGAATAAGACCTGATTTTGCTAAGTAGTAACCCCCCTTCACCAAGCCCCGCTGTAACTGCCACACTTAGATGTATGGGTTTGCCCCACCCTTCACCTCTGTGTGTGTATGTTGAGAGGGAGAAAGTGGTGGCTTGTTCACACCTACCTACTCCATTCTCCTGTGTCTGGGTGGGCCGACATCCCCATGCCCAGGCCCCCTAGAACTTTTGCCAACATCCACTCTCTTTGCCTCCCAAGAATCAGCACCATGGCAGAAGACATCAAGACCAAAATCAAGAACTACCAGACCGCCCCTTTTGACAGCCGCTTCCCCAACCAGAACCAGACCAGGAACTGCTGGCAGAACTACCTGGGTAAGCAGGGCACGGGGGGTGCGAAGGGATGCGGAACCTCTTCCTGGTCCTACACTTCAAGGTGTTTACCTATTGCCTACTCCTAGGGGATCTGTACATCCCAGGCCTCTTTTTTCCGTCTGAACATTCTACCTTGCCAGGCCCATGCCCCTCATCACAGCTGTGTTCAAGATCCAAGATCTGGGCCAGGGTCACAAACTTTGGTTCCTACAATGATATATATATATATATTTTAAGATTTATTTGTGTGTGTATGAGACATGTTAACATACATACAGGAAATACATAAAATATACAGCTAAATGAATAATACTTAAGTGAATCCCCTGTGTAACTATAACCTGGATAGAAAATTAGATCCTGTCAGCATTCTGAGCTTCTTTGCCTTCTGCACGCCCTGTCGTAAACACAACATCCTACTCTCTGCACCAGAGATGCTACCCTGTCAGCTTAAGGCAGTCACATTTTGGTTTTATCACTGCTTTTAGGTTTGCCTCTTGATGAACTTGACAAATATTGTATATATTCTCTTTTGTGTGGGTTTCTTCATTCAGCAGTTGTGAAGATTCATCCTTGCTGTGGTGTGTAGTTTGCTCATTTTCATTGTGTGCAGTTTTCCTTAATGTATTCCCAGACACTTGTGTGCTTTCCAGTTTGGGGCTTTTATGAATGACTATGCTATAAATGTTCTCTTAAATGTAATTTGATGTCCATGCGAATGCTTTTCTGTGTAGAGCATGTGCCCAGGAGTGGAATACCTGGAGTAATTTTCTTTTTTTTAATTAATTGCCTACTTAAAAAAAAGATAATCCCCCTCCTGTCCTCCTCTGTAGGATGCCAGCATCTTAGCCCCAAGATCATCTTCCCCTTCCCTTGCCCTGGTTTTGGACTTCATAATCCCCATATATGTCCCTCATGTTGCCACCTCATTCCAGACCCCAGAATTCTCAAATCAAACAGTAGTTGTCTAGGGGTTACAAAATCAACTTAGCAAGGCCTGTCTAGCCCTTTTCGGTACATCTGTAGAAATAGACATTCCTTGTTTTGTGGGTGTATGTGTGTATGTAACTGGTTGTGAAGTAAAGACAATTTCTGCGAGTTTTGATAAAAAATGTGTTCCAGCCCTTGGCCCGGGCTGACCCTGAACCACTCTCTCCACAGACTTCCACCGCTGTGAGAAGGCAATGACTGCTAAAGGGGGTGATGTCTCCGTGTGCGAATGGTACCGTCGTGTGTACAAGTCCCTCTGCCCCATATCCTGGGTACGTGCCACCTCCTGGGGCCCTTGGGACGCTGGGGTGGGGTCTTAGCAGAGAGAAGTATAGTAGCTTGGAGGGGGTTCATCTGGGAGAGGCAGAGGGAGGACAGGACATTGCACCATCCCTGGGACTCGGCCTTGTCTTCTTTCTGGAATTGCCTCCCTTCTCTCTTTTCACCGGTACTCTCAACCAGTCAAGGCTCTCAGCCAGGGCGACCGGGGCCCTCTCCTCACCACGTCCCTCTCGCCCATGCACTCCACAAATATATACACAGTGCCGGCTCCCCGTCCCTGTGGGGCTCACCATCTTGTGCAGTTCTCTGCCTTTTTATTATGCACATTTTCAGATTATACATAAAAATAGAATGATTCAGTGACCCCCAATTATACCCACTACCCAAATTGAATAGTTTCAAGATTGTTCCACAGTCCCTTCATCTGTCCCCTTTTCTTCTTTGCTCAAGTGTTCTGAAGCAAATCCCAAGCATGTGTTTTCATCCCTACCTACTTCAGTGTGCATCTCTAGAAGACGCAGACCCAATAAGGCAGTTAGTTTAGCCCTGATCTGACCAGAGCTTTTGTCACCATTTAATACTCTGTCATACACTTTTTCAAATAAGGAATTTATGTTTAACATTGTACTGTTTCTTCAAAGTAAAGATCCCACTGACTATAAGAAACATGGAGAGATGGTCAAATAAAATGCCGGAAGTGAACGTAACCAGCATGCTAATTTCAGAGATGTTAAAATGTAAAGCCCTTGTGTCTTAGAATCAAAATATGATTCTACTACAAGGCATAGTACTCATTTAAAAAACAAAAAACGGGTGCCTGGGTGGCTCAATCAGTTAAGCATCCGACTCTTGATTTCGGATCAGGTCATGATCTCAGGGTCATGAGATGGAGCCCAGACATGCGCTCAGCAGGGAATCTGCTAGAGATTCTTTCTCTCCCTCTCCCCCTCCTCCCATTCAGGCGGGCTCTCTTGCTCTGTCTCTCTTTCAAATAAATAAGTCTTAAAAAAAAAAAAAAAAGTAAGCAGTACAGTAAAATAAAAGTAGGAGCCCTCTTGTGCTCCCCAGCTCCCCTTCCCTGAGGTAACTACTGTTAGCTTTTTTCTCTGTATAAATTAATCATACAGAGACCTGTGGAGCTTTCTGTGTATGGGTGGGTCATACTATATAGTCTTTGGACTACTTTGACTTATCAGTGTGTCTTGAAGCCTTTCTTACAATAATGCATATAGGTCTGCCTTACTTGTTTTAGTAACTTTCATATGCTTTTATTTAACTGATTCGCTTTTGATGGAGATGATGTTCTATTTTTTCCAGTATATTTGAAGCATCCTTGATGTATGCCTTTGGGGCTTATTTCTTGAGAACAGATTGCCTTAATGCAGTCTCCCTCAGCTTGCCTGGTTTTCCTCCCCACCCCCACCCCCCCCGAGCCACACTGTCTCAAGTGTCTTTGAGTGCCCTCTGCCCTTCCAGGATTTCCCCTTATCCCTGGGTGATCTTGAGTAACCTGTTGTTAAGTACATAGCATCCCTCCTCCAGCCTCAGAGCCTGCATCAGGTTTGTGCTAGACAGGGTGCCAGGAAGCATGCTTCCAGTCCCAGTGCTGGCCCTACACCCCATTCTCTGTGACCTGGGTCTGCCCTCGCCTTGGGAGCATCAGATTGTGTGGTTCCTACCCTCAGGTGCCAGCAATGTCCCCTTTGTTAGGGCTTATAAACGTATTCTGCAAAGCCCCCTTTATACTGGCTGCCCTGGCTTCTTTATTTCAAAAACTTGGTGAAGTAAGAATAAAAAAAAATTTTTTTAAGATTTTGTTTATTTATTTATTTGAGAGAGAGAGAATGAGAGACAGCACGAGAGGGAAGAGGGTCAGAGGGAGAAGCAGACTCCCTGCTGAGCAGAGAGCCTGAGGTGGGACGCGATCCCGGGACTCCAGGATCATGACCTGAGCCGAAGGCGGTTGCTTAACCAACTGAGCCACCCAGGCGCCCTTTTTTAAGATTTTATTTATTTGAGAGAGCGAGAACATGAGCAGGGGGAGGGGCAGAGGTAGAAACCAACTCCCTGCTTAGCTCCTAGCAGGGAGCCTGATGTGAGGCTTGATCCCAGGACCCTGGGATCATGACCTGAGTTAAAACCAAGAGTCGAACACTTAACTGACTGAACCACGCAGGCGCCCCTTTTTTTCACTTTTTTAAATGACACTGCAGTGTACAATTTCATTGCAAGAAATATGTTCCCCGGGGCGCCTGGATGGCTCAGTCGTTAAGCGTCTGCCTTCGGCTCAGGTCATGGTCCTGGGGTCCTGGAATCGAGCCCCGAGTCGGTCTCCCTGCTCAGCGGGAAGCCTGCTCTCCCTCCCCCACTCCTCCCTGCTTGTGTTCCCTCTCTCGCTGTGTCTCTCTCTGTCAAATAAATAAATAAAATCTTTTTTTTAAAAAAGAAATATTTTCCCCTCTATTTGAATGGTTTCTAGAGTTTCCATTCCATGAAGTGGGATTATTGGGCAAAGGGAAATTTGGATCAGACCAGCCTGACTCTTTAAAAAGAGACAGAGAGGTAAATCCAGCGAATGAGAAATTTCACACATAGAAAACTGTGGACTATGGACAGTACAAGTCCAGTGCGGGGGAATCCAGGCATTTTTGAAAAGATGTCCATCCCCATTCAAGTCATCAGGACAACACAACTCAAACAGCAGAGATGCTCAATTCTACCTTGCAGTCTGGTGCAAGAATTATAAAGGTTGACTGTGCTAAATGTTAGTGGTACTATAAATTGAGGTCATTTTGGCAGGATCTGTCAAAATGGAAAAAAAACCTCTCCAGACGTGGCAGTTTTACATATAGTCATCCTACAAAGATGCTTGTATACAAGGATGTGTCCATAGCAGAGTTGTTTGTAATGAGGAGCATTCAGAAACAACCCAAGTTAGATAAATGATGGTACATTTTTTTAAAGATGTTATTTATTTATTTGACAGAGAGAGGGAACACAGGCAGGGGGAGTGGGAGAGGGAGAAGCAGGCTTCCCGCGGAGCCGGGAGCCTGACGCAGGGCTCGATCCCAGGACCCTGGGATCATGACCTGAGCCGAAGGCAGACGCTTAACGACTGAGCCGCCCAGGCGCCGCAAATGATGGTACATTTATCTTGACCTCTGTGACAGAATACAGAAAGCACTCTAAGACTTGGGGAAAAGGCAAGTGGCAGGATAATCTATATAGTGTGGCCCAGTTTATATATGTGTTTTTCAAAAGTAGAATTCGTGATACGGTCTGTGTGTGTGCATGTCTGTACATATGTGTGTAAATAGGCACTTAACCGTGGGCCAGCTGCTTTGTAAGCACTTCATAGCTTATGAGGGCAGACTTGCTGAAAAACGGGATGAGATGGGTACTATTATCACTGCCCTCGTTTTACATGATGAAAAACTCAGGCCCTGAAAGGTTGAGAAATTTGCCCAAGGTCACACAGCTAGGAAGTGATGGGGCAGGGGTCTGTTCAGTTTTGCATCTTTTTGCACTTTACTATATATCTTGGAGATCTCTTCATGCCAGAGCATAGATCAGCCTCTTTTCTCCCCCCCCCCCAGCTGTCTAGTATTTTTTCTTTCCTCTCTTCTGCCGTACATCATTGAATGTTGACTCTGGGGTTCCTGAAACAGGGCACAGCCACACACTCTTGAATCTCTGTCCTGTGTCTCCCCAGGGACAGCCCTGCAGTGAAGTGGGATTTTTCTGCCTGTTACTCGCCCCCCCCCCCAACCCCCTACCCCCTCAGTGGCTCAGTTCATTCTGGACAGTAATTCTTGTCTTTCTGGGTCACTACTGATTCCCCCGCTCCTGGAACAGTGGCAGTACTGGGCTTCCTTGTTGACAGACTGAACAGGTGGGCAAAGTGAGGAAGACAGAGTTCACCCATCTGGTTTCCCCACAGAGGAAGGGGGTAACACTGGCTGTCTTTCCACAGGTATCAGCCTGGGACGACCGGCGGGCAGAAGGCACATTTCCTGGGAAGATCTGAACTGGCTTCACCCACCTCTCCTCTGTCCTCCCTCCTTCTCCCAGGGAGGTGAAGGGGGACCTGGGTGCACGGTGATCCCCACCCTGGGATTCTGAATCATGGCTTAACTAATAATAAATACTCGTTGGAAAAGTGTAAGACTGCGTATGTGTAAAAGAGCCAGGTGATCGGGCAAGAAGCTGTGGTGGGAATCAATACCTTGACCAGTAAGAGGGGCTTCAAGGTGACTGGTTTTTTCTGTTTTGTTTAAGTTTTATGTTATTAAACTGACCACCTTCTCTATACCAGACAATAGAGTGAGTGATACAAAATAGCCTCAAGCCCCTGGATGTGCTAAAATTTATCTGTATGTTCCCCTTAATTATCTATACAATTTCAAAAAACTTTTCTTATGTAATTTTTGAACCACATGAAAATAGTATAATAAAAATTCCTATATACCCATCACCTAGCTTGAACAGTTACCAACAAATGACCAGTTTCACCTCTAATTATTCCCCTCCCCCTCTAGGTGATTTTAAAGCAATTCTGGGGATCATATGTTATCCAGAAATAAGGAAGTATATGTGTCTCTTAGAGTTACAGGTTTATTTTACACATAATTACACTACCATTATTACATCTAAGAAATTAATGATAAATTTTTAATATCTAATAAGCAGGATTTTTGGGTTTTTTCTTTTTAAGATTTATTAATTTGACAGCACAAGTAGGCAAGCAGCAGGCAGAGGAAGAAGGAGAAGCAGGTTCCCCACTGAGCAGAGAACCAGCTGCGGGGCTCGATCCCAGGACCCTGGGATCATGACCTGAGCTGAAGGCAGATGCTTAACCGAGTGAGCCACCCAGGAGCCCCTAATAAGCAGTTTTCTGCACAATGTGTAATTTCTCCCTCTGTTCTGGGCCTCCTCTTAAATGTTATGGTGATGATTAGAAAGTCCTTTAAGTAGGCCAAATTTTCTTGCTGCTCCCAGAGAAATTGCCACACAATGGTAGTCCAGAATATCATCCACCAGACTGGTCAGCATAACTAGCTAGAGCACCAGGTTGTGGCTGGATTGGTGTTTCCTCAAGACCACTCAAATGGTTGAGAGACAGACTTATCCAGAGCACATTCAGATAAGCAGAGATGATTCTTGTATTGAAGGACGGTGGCCCTGGGGAGGAATCTTCTGAAATATCTGCCTATGAGGAGGAAGGGCTCTAAGCAGAGGACCCTCATGGATGCCCAGGGACTTTGAGAAACTAGAAGCTTATGTAATGCATTGGCTGTAAGAAAGAACTTCAACATGGTGAAATTTTCAAAACAGGAAGTCTAGTGAAAAGATGTAGGTGACTTACTCAGATCCCAGATGCCCAATTCTGCCCAGAGGCTGCCACCATTAGCAGTTTCCCGGGCATTCCCCCCGCAGAGACTGCCCATATATCTACAAGTATTTACAAATATGTACTTTATATGTATTTGATTTGGTAACGATTTGATAGGGCTCTCCTCTTCTCTGATCTACCACTTCTTTGCTCCCACGGTTCCTGCCATGCTGGCCTTTCAAGGTGACAGGAACGGGGTGAGCAAATGAAGCGTCGACATACACCAGGCTGTCTGCAACCTGGAGGCCTTTGCGTTTGCTCTTCACCCTGCCTGGAATGCCTTTCCACCAGAGACCCACTTGGCTCTCTCTTTAGGTCTTCTTCAGATATAACTCGGGCCTTCCCTGACCCCTCGACCTACCATCTCGGCTCCCATACACACGTTTGCAGCCCTTCGCTCCTTTTGTTTCTTAAGTGCTTGACCACTAATATGCCCTGTATTTTACTAATTCGCCCTTGATCATTGCCCTGACACACACCAGAAGGTAATTTCTGTGAGGGCAGGGATTTTTAAAAATGCACGTTCCCTCTTACAGCATTTTATTATGGAAAATCTCAAACTTTCAGAAAAACTGGACAATGAGTACAATTGCTGTTAGCCTACCACCTCGGTTTAACAATTGTTAATATTGTGTCATATTCACTTGGTGTGTACACGTATTTTTTACTAAACCATTTAAAAGTACAGTTGGCCCTCGAGCAAAGTGAGGGTTCGGGGTGCCAACCATCCATGTATTTAAAAAAATCCGCATATAACTTGGCTCCCCACAGACTTACCCACTAGTAGCTTCTACTGCTGAGTGGAAGCCTTACTGATAACAGTTGATTAACACTCGGTTATTTTCTATGTTATATGTATTATATACTGTTCTTACAATAAGGTAAGCTAGAGAAAAGAAAATGTTATTAAAATCATAAGAGAAAATACATTTACAGCACTGCATGTGTGTGGATTGGGAAACATCTGTGGGTAAGTGGACCCATGCAATTCAAACATGTCTCATTCAAGAGTCAACTGTAGTTTCCAAACATCTAGACACTTCACTCCTAAATACTTAAGTCTGTATCCCTGAAAAATGACATGTTCCTTCATACCATTATCACTTCTAAGAAAGACTGACATTAATTCCCTAATGTCTGATACTCAGATTTCCCAAATTGTACCCCAAAAGTCTTCTATACTGTTGGCTGTGTTTTGTACCAGGATCCAATCAAGGTTCAAGTTCTGCTTTGGTTTTTTAGGTCTCTAGTGTTTCTTAAATTCTACAGTAGCCTCCCTGCTCCACCTGCTCTTAGAAGATGGGTTTTTTTAAGAGGCCAGGCCAACAACTGTCCTGTAGAGTGTCCCCCACTCCGGATTTGCCTAATTGCTTTCTCATGGTGTCATTTAGCTGCTTCTGCCATCTTCTGTAGTGTGTGTTTTGTTTTTTTTAAGATTTTATTTATTTATTTATTTATTTATTTATTTATTTGAGAGAGCAAGAATGAGTGCACAGCAGGGGTAGTGGCAGGCAGAGGGAGAAGCAGCCTCCCTGCTGAGCAAGGAGCCCGATGCGGGACTCAACCCCAGGACCCTGGGATTATGACCTGAGCCGAAGGCAGACGCTTAACCAACTAAGCCACCCAGGTGTCCCGATCTGTAGTTCTTAAAAACTGGAAGTTTGCTCTAAAGGCCTGATTAGGTACAGGTGAAGTACTTTTTATAAGAATCTTTCTTGTGTTTCTTCCTTATTGCTTCCTGTCAGGAGGTACCTGATGCCAGGTTGCCCCAATAGTGATGGCCAAGTCAGATCCCTGGGAACGGGGATGGCCACCAGCTATCTCCTCCAGAAAGATGTTTTCCCTTTTCGTCATTGGCAAGTGACCTGTGGGGGGGAGGGGGGGCTCTAGGATGAATGGTTCTTCCATGGCACCGTGACAGCCTTACACATCTCCCCATAAGCCACGTAGGGAAAACTTAGCCGTGGTCTGGCCCGAACTTTGGCAGAAGGCCTGGGGATTCCTTCCGAAACAAAGGGAGACGGACGGTCTTGTAAAGAGCTGCTGTGAGGCAGTTTCTCATCCATCTCTTTTGCAGGAGACTGCTACAAGACCATTTCTCATCCACCTCTCCTCTTTCAGTTGAGTACAGGACTTTCTTCCTCACTCCCCCTTAGGGTATAGCTGCAGGCTATAAAACTACTCTGAAGCTACCCCGCTGAGCACCTTACCTGCCTATTCTCTGGCCTTCTAACAACTCAAGCCATAGATTTTGTTATGACCCCTGTTTTATGAGTGAGGACACTGCCACTTGCAGCCATCTGCTGGTTCGTGGGGCTGTGGGTGTCCTTTTAGTGCATCTGTATCAGAGGGTTCAGTGCAGAAAATGGAAACCTCCCAAGGCATAGGAAGTAGAGACTTAATAGGAATTTGGATCTAGTGAAGTTGGACCTAGTATCACACCTGTATTTCGTTATTTTCAATTCAACGTGAGCCAACATTTTACAGGTTTCAGTGTAGCTTTGCAATAAGTTTTTACATTACCTTGAAAAAAATATCCAGGGGTGCCTGGATGGTTCAGTTGGTTAAGTGTCTGATTCTGGGTTTTGGCTCAGGTCACAGTCTCAGCACAGAGTCTGCTTGAGATTCTTTCTCTGTCCCTCTCCCCCTGCTCATGTGCTCTCTCTCTCTCTCAAATAAATAAATAAAATTAAAAAAAAAAAAAAAAACGAATCTGGTATTCCAGTCACCTTGAGCAGGGCAAGCACTGTGGCCGGAGCAGGGGCAGTGGGAGTGCAGACTGAAAATGCAGACCCCTGGGACAGTACTCATCCTTCCGGCTCTCGTCCACTGTTGTACCAGGGGGTCTAATCAGGCCTATGTCTGCCTCCTTGAGTAGGCCAGAGATCCCATCTAAACAGCCATCCTGCAGCAGTTCCCCATGCCAGGTGGCCTGACGCACGTTCCAGACTGGTGGTGTCTCCTGGGGCTGCCACAGCTGGTGCGGCTGGTTCAGGGGGGCTGGCATTGGAACAATGTTCCTGGCTGTGCCAGGAATCTGTCTCAAGCAGCAGCTCTCGTTTGCCATTCTGGGCTTTGCCCTGTCTGAGGCCATGGGGCTCTTCTGTTTGATGGTCGCCTTTTTCATCCTCTTCGCCGTGTAAGGCTGCATGGGAGTCGCTGCATAGTATTCAAATCCTGCTGCTTTGACTTAAGGCCATACCTGGTGCTGGAGTGTGCCAAACTTTACAATTAAACACGTCTCTCTAAACAAACAAAACCCTGGTATTCCAGCTAATAAATGAAGAAGAGAAATAATTAAAACATCAGCATTTTGCAACCCCTAATGAATTGAAACATGATGTTGGTGGCAGCAGACATCACTAAAGAGAGACAGCTGAATAGTATGTGCCTCCAGACGGAAGTACTCATAACCACTCACGAAAAGTTTTGCCAAAATAAACCTGAATCTGATCAGGCTTCTAGATTCAACTTCTGATTCACAGGAATTATAGAGGACAGTGGAACATGTTAAACTGCATCATAGGAAGCAGTTGGAAAAGACTAGATTCTGGAAAACTCTACAAGAAAAATGACCCATTTTCTTCAATAAATGCACTCTCAATGCAGGAAAAAAGGAGGGAGGGTATTAGGGGAAGACCATATAGATTAAAAGAGATTTAAGAGGTGTATATTTGGGGGTTCCCTGGGTGGCTCAGTCAGTTAAATGTCTGCCTTCAGCTCACGTCATGATCCCAGGGTCCTAGGATCGAGCCCCGCATTGGGCTCCCTGCTCCATGGGGAGCCTGCTTCTCTCTCCCCCTGCTCACGCTCTCTCTCAAATAAATAAAATCTTTTTAAAAAGGTAAATATTTGGATCCTAAATGAAGCAAACTTTTTAAAAATTTTTTTTAAAAAATTATTTTTAAGTTCAATAAAGTTAAATTCAGTTAACATTTAAGTTAAATTCAATTAACAAATGTTTTACTAGTTTCAGAGGTAGAGTTTAGTGATTCATCAGTCTTATATAATACTCATTGCTCATTACAGCAAGTGCCCTCCTTAATGCCCATCACCCAGTTACCCCATCCCTCCAACCCCCTCCACTCCAGGAACCCTCAGTTTGTTTCCTATGATTCTTTTATGATTTGTCTCCCTCTCTGATTTTGTCTTGTTTTATTTTTCCCTCCCTTCTGCTATGATCCTTTTTGTTTCTTAAATTCCACATATGAGTGAGATCATATAATTGTCTTTCTCTGATTGATTTATTTCACTTAGCGTAATACCCTCTAGTTCCATCCACGTTGTTGGCAAGATTTCATTTTTTGATGGCTGCATAGTATTCCATTGTATATACACCACATCTTCTTTATCCATTCATCTGTTGATGGACATCTGGACTCTTTCCATAGTTCGGCTATTGTGGACATTGTGAGGCAAACTTTTTTTTTTTCAAGATTTTATTTATTTATTAGAGAGAGAGCATAGGAGAGGGAGGCTGAGTAGGGAGCCCAATGCAGGGCTTGATCCCAGGACCCTGAGATCATGACCTGAGCCAAAGGCAGATGCTTAACCCACTGAGCCACCCAGGCGCCCTTGAAGCAAACTGTTTTATTGGCATTTATGAGACAGTTGGAAATTTAAACACTGAATATTTTATTATGTTAAGGAATTATTGTTAATTTTTTAGGTGTGATGATGATACTGAGGTTGTGTTTTAAGCTATTATTTTCTAGAGATACTGCGTATACTGAATACTGAAATATTGATGGCTTCCAAAAGTGGTTAACAGTTGGAAGATCTGAAGAAGCGGGCTGTAGCCTGGGTTTGCAGAAATGACCCTCAAGAAAATACTCAAGAACAGGCATGCCACAGGGCCCAGCTACCTCCCCTACAATTGAGAAGTTGAGGAATCGGGAGGTACCTGTTGGAACTCTTTATGTCAAGAACATACTATTACATGCTGCAGGAGCAAGAGCCCACCACATTAGCATAGCTTCTGCACAGTAGGAAGCTGGAGCGGGGCAGGGGTGTCCAGACAGTGCTGGAAAGTACCATCAGCTTCACTGCCACCCCCTCCCCCACCCCCCAGTTGGAGGGGCTGTCTCACTGCCAGAACCAGTTGAACATCCTGAACTCTGAAATCAAGCCCAGGTAACCTTTTTTCCCAGCTTTATTGAGATAAAATTGACATATAGTGTATAAGTTTAAGGTATACGATATGATTTGATTCACATATGTATTGTGAAATGATTACCATAATAAGGACGGTTAATACCTCCATCACCTCACATAATTACCTTTGCGTGTGTGTGTATTTGTGTGGCAAGAATATATAAAATTTACTCTCAGGGAGCCTGGGTGGCTCAGATGGTTAAGCGTCTGCCTTCGGCTCGGGTCGTGATCCCGGGGTCCTGGGATCGAGTCTCTCATCGGGCTCCCTGCTCAGTGGGGAGC
Organism: Zalophus californianus; assembly: GCF_009762305.2. Classification (NCBI taxonomy): domain Eukaryota; kingdom Metazoa; phylum Chordata; class Mammalia; order Carnivora; family Otariidae; genus Zalophus; species Zalophus californianus. The sequence goes on from NC_045611.1 coordinate 43,686,703, forward strand.
ATGCTTCTCCCTCTGCTTCTCTCTCTCTGTCTCTTATAAAAAAAATAAAATAAAAATCAAAAGGCTTTTAAAAATAAAATAAAATTTAGCAACTTTCAGGCAGTATTGTCAACTCTAGTCACTATGCTGTAAATTAGAATCCCAGAACTTTGTTCATCTTCTAACTGGAAGTTTGGACCCTTGGACCAACATCTCCCCATTCCCAGCCCACCACCCCCATCAGCCCTTGGCAACTGCCATTCTCTCTGCTCCTCTGAGCTTTTTTAGATTCCATACGTGATGCCATGCAGTACTTGTCTTTCTTTTTCTGGCTTATTTCAGTTAGCACAGTGCCCTCCAGAATCACCCATGTTGTCACAAATGGAAGGCTTACTTCTTTTTAAAGGCTGGCCGATACTCCTCTGTGCGTGTGTGCGTGCACGCACACCACATTTTCTTTATCCATTTACCTGTCTGTGGGCACTTAGGTTGTTTCCATACCTTGACTATTCTGAATAGTGCTACAGTGAACATGGGAATACAGATACCTGTTCAAGATGGTGATTTAATTTCCTTTGGATATATATACCCAGAAATGAGGTTGCTGGGATCATATGATAGTTCTATTTTTAATTTCTTAAGGAACTTTGATACTGTTTCCACAGTGGCTGTACCAGTTTCCATTTCCACCAACAGTGCACAGGGTTCCCTTTTCTCTACATCCTTACCAGCATTGGTTATTTCTTGTCTTTTTAATAATAGCCATTCTAACAGGTGTGAGGTGTTATCTCACGCTGGCTTCGATTTGTATGTCCCTGTTGATGAGTGATGAGCACCTTTTCATGTACCCTTGGCCATTTGCGTGTCTTCTTTGAAAAAAATATCTATTCAGGTCTTTTAACCATTTTTAAATTGGGTCTTTGTGGCAGTTCTTTGTTTTTGCTATGGAGTAATATGAGTTCGTTACATGTTTTGGAGTTTAACCCCTTATCAGATATGTGATTTGCAAATATTTTCTCCTGTCTCATAGGTTTCCTTTTTATTTTGTTGATAGTTTCCTTTGCTATGAAGAAGCCTTTCTGTTCGATGCAGTCCCACTTGTTTATTTCGCTATTGTTGCCTTTGCCTTTGGTGTCCAATCCCAAAAATCATTGCCAAGATTAATGTCAAGGAACTTACCCCTATGTTCTCTTCCAGGAGTTTTTACAGTTTCACGTCTCATGTTCACGTCTTTAATCCACTTGAGATCATGTGTATGGTGTAAGATAGGGTTCTAGTTGAACTCTTCTGCATGTTGCTGTCCAGTTTCCCCAGCACCATTCATTGAAGAGACTGTCCTTTCCTCCTGATAAATTGTTGGCTCCTTTGTCAAAAATTAATTGACAGTATATGGACAGGTTTATTTCTAGGCTATCTGTTCTGTTTCATTGACCTGTATGTCTGTTTTTATGCCAATACCATGCTGTTTTGATTATTATAGCTTTGTGACAGAGTTTGAAATCAGGAAGCGTGATGCCTTCAGCTGTGTTCTTTTTCAGTATGACTTTGGCTGTCCTGGTTCTTTTGTTGTTCCATACCAATTTTAGGATTGTTTTCTCCATTTCTGTGAAAAAATGTATTGGGATGATCCCCTCATTGTTCTCTTTTTATTTTGTTAATGTGGTGTATCACACTTATTGATTTACATATATTGAGTCATCCATGCATCCCAGGGCTAAATCCCACTCGATCATAGTGTATGGTCCTTTTAATGAGCCGTTGAATTCAGTTTGCTAATATTTTGTTGAGACTTTTGCATCTACATTCATCAGGGATATTAGTCTGTAGTTTGCTTTTCTTCTAGTGTACTTATCTGCCTTTGGTATCAAGTGCTGGCTTTGTAAACTGAATTTGAGAATATTCCCCTCTCTTTAATTTTTTGGAAGAGTTTGGGAAGGATTGGTATTAGTTCTTTAACTGTCTGCTAGAATTCACCAGTGAAACCATCTGGTCCTGGACTTTTCTTTGGTGGGAGGTTTCTTATTACTGATTCAGTCTCCTTACTTGTCATCAGTCTGTTCAGATTTTCCATGTCTTCATGATTCAGTGTGGGTAGGTTGTCTGTTTCTAGGAACTTACCCATTTCTTCTAGGTTGTTCAATATGGTGGTATACAATTGTTCATAGTAGGCTCTTATAGTCCTTTGTATTCTGTATTATCAGTTGTAAAGTCTCCTTTTCCATTTTTTTATTTGAGTCTTCTTGTTTTCTTAGTCTACCTAAAGTTTTGTCAATTTTATCTTTTTTTTAAAAAGTTCTTAGTTTTGGGGCGCCTGGGTGGCTCAGTCGTTAAGCGTCTGCCTTCGGCTCAGGTCATGATCCCAGGGTCCTGGGATCGAGCCCCGCATCGGGCTCCCTGCTCGGCGGGAGGCCTGCTTCTCCCTCTCCCACCCACCCTGCTTGTGTTCCTGCTCTCGCTATCTCTCTCTCTCTCTGTCAAATAAACAAATAAAATCTTTAAAAAAAAAAAAAGTTCTTAGTTTTGTTGATTTTTCTATTGTTTTTCTGGTATCTTTTTTATTTCTGCTCTGATCTTTGTTATTTCCTTCCTTCTACTAACTTTGGGATTAGTTTTCTTCTTTTTTTTAGTTCCTTGATGTGTAAATCCTGGTTGTTTGAGATTTTTCTTTTTTTAAGATTTCATTTATTCATTTGTCAGAGAGAGAGCACAAGCCGGGGAGCAGCAAGAGGGAGAGGGAAAAGCAGGCTCCCCACTGAGCAGGAGCCCGATGCAGGGCCCAAACCCGGGACCTTGGGATCATGACCTGAGCCGAAGGCAGACGCATAACCAACAGAGCCACCCAGGCGCCCCAAGATTTTTCTTTTTTCTTAATGTAGGTATTTATCTCTATAAACTTCCCTCTTAGATGTTTCTGCTGCCTCCCATAAGTTTTGGTATGTTGTATTTCCATTTTCATTTTTCTCAAGTTTTTTTTTTTTTTATTTTTCTTGTGATTTCTTGTTTGACGCATTGGTTGTTCAGGAGCATGTTGTTTAATATCCACATATTTGTGAATTACCCAGGGTTTTTTTGGTAATCAATTTCTACTTTTATAACATTGTGGTCAGAAAAGATACTTGTTATGATTTCAGTCTTCTTAAATTTTCTAAGACTTGTTTTGTGGCCTAACAAAGAATTTATCCTGGAGAATATTCTGTGTGCCCCTGAGAAGAATGTGTATTCTGCTGCTATTGGATGGAATGTTCTGTATATGTCTGCTAGTTCCATTTGGTCTAAAGTATATAGTTCAAGTCCAATGTTTTCCTTATTGATTTTCTTTTTTTTTTTTTAAAGATTTTATTTATTTATTTGACAGAGAGAGACACAGCGAGAGAGGGAACACAAGCAGGGGGAGTGGGAGAGGGAGAAGCAGGCTTCCCGCGGAGCAGGGAGCCCGTTGCGGGGCTCGATCCCAGGACCTGGAATCATGACCTGAGCCGAAGGCAGACGCTTAACGACTGAGCCACCCAGGCGCCCCTTCCTTATTGATTTTCTATCGAGACGATCTATCCATTGTTGAAGGTGAGATATTGAAGTCCCCTACTATTACTGTATTGTCCATTTCTCCCTTCAGATCTTAGTACATGCTTAATATATTTAGGTGCTGCAATATTGAGTGCATGTATGTTTACAATTTTTATATTCTGTTGGTGAATTGACCCCTTTATTGTTATATAATGACCATCTTCGTCTCATTACAGTTTTTTACTTAAAGGCTATTTTGTCTGATGTAAATATAGCTTATCCCCCTTTCTCCCCTTTCAGGGACTCTACCGATGCGTGGTTTATCTTTATGGTATCCCATCGTTCACTTAGGCTTTTTTCACTCTTTGTCATTCTTTATTCCACTTGATCCAGTCTGTTGTTGATGCTCTGTATTGCATTTTTCATTTCATTCCTTGTATTCTTCAGCTCCAGAATTTATTTTTGGTACTTTTTAATGACTTCTATCTCTCTGTTAAATTTCTGGTTTTGTGTATATTTTTCCCTGATTTATTGAATTGTCCTTCTGTCTTTTCTTGTTGCTCACTGAGCTTCCTATAAGCAACTATTTTGTTTATTTGAGAGAGAGAGAATGAGTGAAGCAGGGAGGAGCAGAGGGAGCGGTAGAAGCAGACATCCCGCAGAGCAGGGAGCCTGACATGGGGCTCAATCCCAGGACCCTGAGATCATGACCTGAGCCAAAGGCAGATGCTTAACCAACTAAGCCACCCAGGTACCCCTAAACAACTATTTTGAATTCCTTATCAAACAAATCACAGATATCCTTTCTTTGGGTCAGTTCTTGGAAAATTATTGTGTTCCTTCAGTAGTATTCTGTTTCCTTGATTTTTCATGTTCCTTGAAGTCTTGCGTTGTGTTCGCATTTGTAGAAGCACTCACCTTATCCAGTCTTACTGACTGACTTCAGGTGAGAAATACCTTCCATCAGCTTTGTTAGGGATTGTGAGGCTTTCTCAGACCTTTTCTATGGATACACCTGTTCTATACTTCTTACTCCCTTGGGGGGTGTGGTGCTTTTTAAGATGATACGCCTCCTCTTGATCCTGCAAAGCCAGACCAAGTTCTGACTGCCTCCCATTTGCTTTCCCTTGGGTTGTGCTGATTGCTCAAGTTTGCGTGCCTTCTCCCAGTCCCACTGAGTCAACCGGCTTTCTGCACATGCTCACTAGTCACCTTCAAAACCTTACTCTCACAGTCCTCAGAGGCATCCACAGGGAGCCAGCCACGAAATAGGCCTGGGTGTATGGGTGAGGCATGCAGAGCACTGGGATGCCCAAGGATCAGTTGAGGGGATCCACAGGCAAGGCACGGGCAGTCTCTCTGATGTCTGCAATGCGATTAGTAGGATCCAAGTGCCTTTGGTGTTCTCCAAGACCCCAGCTGCCATCTCCCAGCTGCTTCCTGACTCCTAGTTGTGTAGAATTTCTCTTCAACGCGTTTGGTCTTGGGGGTTTTGCGCCAGTCATGTGAGGGAACTTCTCTGCTGGACTCCCAGATTCCCATAGAGCTGCTCTTGTCCATGGGTGGTTTTCAAAATCAGTGTTCTTTGGGGGAAAGAGAATAGAAAAACTATTTCACCATTGGATATATCACTCTCTACCTTTTCAAAGGTGCAAAAACTATGCAGGAAAAATATGTTTCTTCCTCAGCTTTTCTAGTCATGAGGAGGGACTGCCATTACTGGTTTCTTGTGTCTCCTTCTAAAGATAGTTTATACATTTGCAAGAAGATCTTCCCTCCTGCCTGCCTGTCCACCATCATAGCCTGCTATTCCTGATGTTCTGAACCTTGCTTTTCTCCATTAGTAACAGCACTTAAAGATCACGCCTTATCAATCTGATGTTCTTAAGCTTTTCAAATTGTACAATTAATACATGAATATATTCTTCTGATGAAAAACCAAAAAAAGGAAAATAATCTGGCAAAGGCAGTATACACACAGAGAAGCAGTACAGTGTCGTGGTTAAAGGGACAGACACTGGAGCCAGACTGCCTGGGTTCAAATTCAGGCTCTACCATTTACCAGCTGTGAGACTCGGAGCAAGTTGCTTGACCTCTCTGTCTCAGTTTCCTCATCTATAAAATGAAATTAATGACACCTTCATAGGGCCGTTTTACAGATTAAATCAGATGCTACATGTTAGGTGCGTAGATCTGTGCCTGATGCTATATGTGGGGTGTTCAGAACAGTGCCCAGTGTGTTGGAAATGCCCTCTAAATATTAGCTGCTCTCAGCACATTGGTCTCCTTTCTAGATTGTTGACATAATGAGGAAATAGTCCTTCTAAATGTCTATTATTATTATTATTATTGTAAGAACACCTAACAGGAGATCTACTCTTTTAACAGATTTGTAGCCCGTAATACAGTATTGTTAACTATAGACACAATGTTGTGCAGCAGATCTCTAGAACTTCTGCATCTTGCATAACTGGAACTTTGTACCTGTGGATCAGCAATTCCCCATTTCCTCTACCCCCCAGCACTGGCAGCCACCATTCTGTTCTCTGCTGTAATGGGTTTCACTATTATAGATACCTCATATAAGTGGAATTGTGTACTATTTGTCCTTTTGAGACTGGCTTATTTCACTTAGCATCATGTCTTCAAGGTTGCTCCACGTTGTCTCATATCACAGGATCTGCTTTTCTAAGGCTGAATCATATTCCACTGTATGTATATATCATGTTCCTTCTGTCAGGAATGTTCTTTCCTGCCTTTTACCAGCTGGCCTCAGTCTCCTCCAACACCCCTTCCTTCAGGAGGCCTTCCTCTACACCCCAGTCTGGGTCATCTGCCTCCTTGGGGCTCACCCTTTGTTTTTCCCGCTGTGGCCCTGAACTCTGGCCTGAGCTTCCTCTCTCAGTGCCTGGGTCCCTTCGGCATCTCCCTGACCATGCTGGGCTGTCATTCTCTGCTGAATGTCAGTCTTCCTGTTCTCCCGTGAGCCTGTGAGGGCAGGAACTGAGCTGTCCTGATCACCGCTGTTTTCTCAGCATAGCCCCACACAGGGCTGGGCCTGAGAAACATCATGTGCACTGTGTCCTTGAGGCTTAGTTCCGGCCTGATCACCTACTTGGTGCTCAATGAATTTGAGAAAAAAACTAAAAAGCCCTTTTGACTACTCCACTCTAGCGCCTTCCTCCTTGCTTCACCACCTCACACCACGTCCTAGTCTCCCCATGCCTTCTCTGTCTCCTCTCTCCTCCTCATCCCACACTTCACACGGGCCCCACCCAGCTCCAAAGTTCCCCTTTCTTGGAAGCTATCCCGTGCCCACCCATGCCTTTCAGGCCCTCCACTACTCAGCTGAGCCAAGGAGCATCTGAGATTTAAATTTACTCATTACCTTAGTGCCCAAACTTCGGGCTTCAGACAGTCGCTAGGCCTGCGTACCTCTGTGCTGCCATTGTTCCCCAACGTCCTTGACAAAATGAATTTGGAAAAGAAATTTAACCTATGAAGTATTCTTGCAAAAAATGGATGAGCTAGAGCCACAATATGTGATGAATAAATTTCAAAATCTTAATGTTGAGATAAAAACGTCAATTGCATGAGGATATGTAAGATATACTTTATATAGAATTTACCTGAAAATCTAGAACTATTCTATATATTGATGAATATATGCATGTTATATTAAAAATATGAAAGCATGCATGAGAGTGGGAACCCAAGACCCGCACACATTTGAAAAGATGCTCAAAATCATTAGTAATAAGAGAACTGAGAGGGCGCCTGGGTGGCTCAGTCGGTTAGGCATCTGCCTTCGGCTCAGGTCATGATCCCAGCGTCCTGTGATCAAGCTCCGCATTGGGCTCCCTGCTCCGCCAGAAGCCTGCTTCTCCCTCTCCCAGTGCCCCTGCTGTGTTCCCTCTCTCGCTGTGTCTCTCTCTGTCAAATAAATAAATAAAATCTTTAAAAAATAAACATAAAAAAGAGAACTAAGAATTGAAATCATGGTAGGTATCACTTTACATGGAATTACTCTGACAAAAACTAGAAAGCTGGATAATGCCAAGTGCGAGTGGTGATGGAAGGGTACAGGAACGCTCATGAGCTCTTGGTCGGAGTGTGGAAGGGACAAGCATTGTGGAAAGCAACCTGGCACATACATATTCATGACCCAGCAATTCTCCCTGGAAAGAGATCTTGAAATGTCTGAGGACCATGCATGTGGATGCTCTCACAACAGCACTATTTACAGTGGTGGTGGGGGGCGGAGGGGGGCGGAAGGAGCCTGAGGGTCTTCACCAGGGAGGAGACAGTAAATTGTGGAGGGGGCATATCAGGGGTGCCCCAAGCAACCATGAGAAGCTGCAGACTCAATGTGTCCAGAGTAGTGGGTGGATCCTAAAATCTGTGCCAAGTAAGAAAAGAATGAACACAGTCATGGGTATGTAAATCAGAAAATACTCATGTGGGGCACCTGGGTGGTGGTGCAGTCGGTTAACCGGTTACTGTCCCACTCTTGGTTTCCTCTCAGGTCCTGATCTCAGAGTCGTGAGATCGAGCCCCACGTCTGCTTGAGATTCTCTCCTTCTTCCGCCCCACCCAAGAATAAATAAATCTTAACAACAACAAAAAAGAAAATACATGCACAGAAAACAATGGTATCCATTTTACAAGAGCACACCCAACTAAAAAGATACATGCAGGTAGGAGACCTGGATTTCATCTGGTACCAGGAATTCAGCTGCATAGGGATCAAACCATTCTGAACACCTACGAACTCAACAGGAGATCGAAGAAGAGAATAGCAACAACTCTCTGAACAGAAAAGTGACCACTCTCTGGAAGACAAAATGACAAGATGGAAAAAATCACCTCAACAAAAAGAACAAGAGGCAGTACCGACTGCCAGGGGCCTAATCAATATGGACATTAGTAAGATGTTGGAACTAGAGTTCAGAATGATGATTTTAAAGATACTAGCTGGGCTTGAAAAAAATCGTGGAAGTTATTAGAGAAACCCTTTCTGGAGAAATAAAAGAACTAAAATCTAACCAAGTCGAAATAAAAAAGGCTATTAATGAGGTGCAATCAAAAATGGAGGCTCTAACTGCTAAGATAAATGAGGCAGAAGAGAGAATTCGTGATATAGAAGACCAAATGATGGAAAATAAAGAAGTTGAGAAAAAGAGAGATAAACAACTACTGGATCACGAGGGCAGAATTCGAGAGATGAGCGATACCATAAGATGAAACAATAGAATAATTGGGATCCCAGAAGAAGAAAGAGAGAGAGGGGGGCAGAAGGTATATTGGAGCAAATTATAGCAGAGAACTTCCCTAATTTGGGGAAGGAAACAGGCATCAAAATCCAGGAGGCACAGAGAACCCCCCTCAAAATCAATAAAAATAGGTCAACACCCCAACATCTAATAGTAAAACTTACAAGTCTCAGAGACAAAGAGAAAATCGTGAAAGCAGCTCAGGAGAAGAGATCTGTAACCTACAATGGTAGAAACATTAGATTGGCAACAGACCTATCCACAGAGAACTGGCAGGCCAGAAAGGACTGGCATGATATATTCAGAGCACTAAATGAGAAAAATATGCAGCCAAGAATACTATATCCAGCTAGGCTGTCATTGAAAATAGAAGGAGAGATAAAAAGCTTCCAGGACAAACAAAAACTAAAGGAATTTGCAAACACAAAACCAGCCCTACAAGAAATATTGAAAGGGGTCCTCTAAGCAAAGAGAGAGCCTAAAAGCAACATAGACCAGAAAGGAACACAGACAATATACAGTAACAGTCACCTTACTGGCAATACAATGGCACTAAATTCATGTCTTTCAATAGTTACCCTGAATGTAAATGGGCTAAATGCCCCAATCAAAAGACACAGGCTATCAGATTGGATAAAAAAACAAGACCCATCGATATGCTGTCTGCAAGAGACTCATTTTAGACCCAAAGACACCCCCAGATTGAAAGTGAGGGGGTGGAAAACCATTTACCATGCTAATGGACACCAAAAGAAAGCTGGGGTGGCAATCCTTATATCAGACAAATTAGATTTTAAACCAAAGACTGTAATAAGAGATGAGGAAGGACACTGTATCCTACTTAAAGGGTCTATCCAACAAGAAGATCTAACAATTGTAATTATCTATGCCCCTAACATGGGAGCAGCCAATTATATAAGGCAATTAATAACAAAAGCAAAGAAACACATCCACAACAATACAATAATAGTGGGGGACTTTAACACCCCCCTCACTGAAATGGACAGATCATCTAAGCAAAAGATCAACAAGGAAATAAAGACTTTAAATGACACACTGGACCAAATGGACTTCACAGATATATTCAGAACATTCCATCCCAAAGCAACAGAATACACATTCTTCTCTAGTGCCCATGGAACATTCTCCAGAATAGATCACATCCTAGGTCAAAATCAGGTCTCAACTGGTACCAAAAGATTGGGATCATTCCCTGCATATTTTCAGACCACAATGCTTTGAAACTAGAACTCAATCACAAGAGGAAAGTCGGAAAGAACTCAAATACATGGAGGCTAAAGAGCATCCTACTAAGGAATGAATGGGTCAACCAGGAAATTAAAGAAGAATTTAAAAAATTCATGGAAACCAATGAAAGTGAAAACACAACTGTTCAAAATCTTTGGGATGCAGCAAAGGCAGTCCTAAGAGGAAAGTATATAGCAATACAAGCCTTTCCCAAGAAACAAGAAAGGTCTCAAATACACAACCTAACCCTATACCTAAAGGACCTGGAGAAAGAACAGCAAATAAAGCCTAAACCCAGCATGAGAAGAGAAATAATAAAGATCAGAGCAGAAATCAATGAAATAGAAACCAAAAGAACAGTAGAACAGATCAACGAAACTAGGAGCTGGTTCTTTGAAAGAATTAACAAGATTGAAAAAGCCCTGGCCAGATTTATCGAAAAGAAAAGAGAAAGGACCCAAATAAATAAAATCATGAATGAAAGAGGCGAGATCACAACCAACACCAAAGAAATACAAACAATTATAAGAATATATTATGAGTAACTGTATGCCAGCAAATGAGATAATCTGGAAGAAATGGATGCATTCCCAGAGATGTATCAACTAACAAAACTGAACCAGGAAGAAATAGAAAACCTGAACAGACCTATAACCACTAAGGAAATTGAAGAAGTCATCAAAAATCTCCCAAAAAACAAAAGCCCAGGGCCAGATGGCTTCCCAGGGGGATTCTACCAACATTTAAAGAAGAATTAATACCTATTCTTCTGAAACTGTTCCAAAAAATAGAAATGGGAGGAAAACTTCCAAACTCGTTTTATGAGGCCACCATTACCTTGATCCCCAAACCAGACAAAGACCCCATCAAAAAGGAGAATTACAGACCAATATCCTTGATGAACATGGATGCAAAAATTCTCACCAAAATACTAGCCAATAGGATCCAACAGTACATTAAAAGGATTATTCACCACAACCAGGTGGGATTTATCCCTAGGCTGCAAGTTTGGTTCAAATTTCTGCAAATCACTACTGGGTATTTACCCCAAAGATACAAATGTAGGGACCCGAAGGGGTACGTGCACCCCAATGTTTATAGCAGCAATGTCCACAATAGCCAAACTGTGGAAAGAGCCAAGATGTCCATCGACAGATGAATGGATAAAGAAGATGTGGTATATATACACAATGGAATATTATGCAGCCATCAAAACGAATGAGATCTTGCCATTTGCAACGACGTGGATGGAACTGGAGGGTGTTATGCTGAGTGAAATAAGTCAATCAGAGAAAGACATGTATCATATGACCTCACTGATATGAGGAATTCTTAATCTCAGGAACAAACTGAGGGTTGCTGGAGTGGTTGGGGGTGGGAGGGATGGGGTGGCTGGGTGATAGACATTGGGGAAGATATGTGCTACGGTGAGCGCTGTGAATTGTGTGAGACTGTTGAATCACAGATCTGTACTTCTGAAACAAATAATGCAACATATTTTAAGAAAAAAGAAAAAGAAGAAGATAGCAGGAGAGGAAGAATGAAGGGGAATAAGTCAGAGGGGGAGATGAACCAGGAGAGATGATGGACTCTGAAAAACAAACTGAGGTTTCTAGAGGGGAGGAGGGTAGGGGGATGGGTTAGCCTGGTGATGGGTATTAAAGAGGGCACATTCTGCATGGAGCACTGGGTGTTATGAACAAACAAGGAATCATGGAACACTACACCAAAACAAATTATGTAATATATGGTGATTAACATAACAATAAAAAATTAAAAAAGAAACAAATTTCTGCAAATCAATCAATGTGATACAAAACATTAATAAAAGAAAGGACAACCATATGATCCTCTCAGTCGATGCAGAAAAAGCATTTGACAAAGTACAGCATCCTTTCTTGATCAAAACTCTTCAGAGTGTAGGGATAGAGGGTACATACCTCAATATCCTAAAAGCCATCTATGAAAAACCCACAACGAATATCATTCTCAATGGGGAAAAACTGAGAGCTTTCCCCCTAAGGTCAGGAACACGGCCAGGATGTCCACTGTCACCACTGCTATTCAACATAGTATTAGAAGTCCTAACCACAGCAATCAGACAACAAAAAGAAATAAAAAGCATCGAAATCGGCAAAGAAGTCAAACTCTCACTCTTTGCAGATGATATGATACTTTATGTAGAAAACCTAAAAGACTCTACCCCAAAACTGCTAGAACTCATACAGGAATTCAGTAGAGTGGCAGGATATAAAATCAATGCACAGAAATCAGTGGCATTCCTATACACCAACAAGACAGAAGAAAGAGAAATTAAGGAGTCGATTCCATTTACAATTGCACCCAAAACCATAAGATACCTAGGAATAAATCTAACCAAAGAGGCAAAGGATCTGTACGCAGAAAACTATAAAATACTCATGAAAGAAATTGAGGAAGACACAAAGAAATGGAAAAACGCTCCATGCTCCTGGATTGGAAGAACAAATATTGTGAAGATGTCAATGCTACCTAGAGCAATCTACACATTCAATGCAAACCCTATCAAAATACCATCCACTTTTTTTCAAAGAAATGGAACAAATAATCCTAAAATTTGTATGGAACCAGAAAAGACCCCGAATAGCCAGAGGAATGTTGAGAAAGAAAAGCAAAGCTGGTGGCAGCACAATTCCAGACTTCAAGCTCTATTACAAAGCTATTATCATCAAGACAGTATGGTACTGGCACAAAAACAGACACATAGATCAATGGAACAGAATCGAGAGCCCAGAAATGGACCCTCAACTCTATGATCAACTAATCTTTGACAAAGCAGGAAAGAATGTCCAATGGAAAAAAGACAGTCTCTTCAACAAATGGTGTTGGGAAACTTGGACAGCCACATGCAGAAGAATGAAACTGGACCATTTCCTTACACCACACACAAAAATAGACTAAAAATGGTTGAAAGACCTAAATGTGAGACAGGAGTCCATCAGAATCCTAAAGAACACAGGCAGCAACCTCTTTGACCTCAGCTGCAGCAACCTCTTCCTAGAAACATCGCCAAAGGCAAGGGAAGCAAGGGCAAAAATGAACTATTGGGACTTCATCAAGATAAAAAGCTTTTGCACAGCAAAAGAAACAGTCCACAAAACCAAAAGACAACCGACAGAATGGGAGAAGATATTTGCAAATGACATATCAGATAAAGGGCTAGTATCCAAAATCTATAAAGAACTTCTTAAACTCAACACCCAAAGAACAAATGATCCAATCAAGAAATGGGCAGAAGACATGAACAGACATTTTTCCAAAGAAGACATCTAAATGGCCAACAGACACATGAAAAAGTGCTCAACATCGCTCGGCATCAGGGAAATCCAAATCAAAACCTCAATGAGATACCACCTCACACCAGTCAGAATGGCTAAAATTAAGAAGTCAGGAAACGACAGATGTTGGCGGGGATGTGGAGAAAGGGGAACCCTCCTACACTGTTGGTGGGAATGCAAGCTGGTGCAGCCACTCTGGAAAACAGTATGGAGGTTCCTCAAACAGTTGAAAATAGAGCTACCATACAATCCAGCAATTGCACTACTAGGTATTTACCCCAAAGATACAAATGTAGGGATCCGAAGGAGTACGTGCACCCCAATGTTTATAGCAGCAATGTCCACAATAGCCAAACTGTGGAAAGAGCCAAGATGCCCATCGACAGATGAATGGTTAAGGAAGATGTGGTATATATATACAATGGAATATTATGCAGCCATCAAAAGGAATGAAATCTTGCCATTTGTAACGATGTGAATGGAACTGGAGGGTATTATGCTGAGCGAAATAAGTCAATCAGAGAAAGACATGTATCATATGATCTCACTGATATGAGGAATTCTTAATCTCAGGAAACAAACTGAGGGTTGCTAGAGTGGTGGGGGGTGGGAGGGATGGGGTGGCTGGGTGATAGACATTGGGGAGGGTATGTGCTATGGTGAGCGCTGTGAATTGTGTAAGACTGTTGAATCACAGACCTGTATCTCTGAAACAAATAATACATTATATGTTAAAAAAAAGAAGAAGAAGAAGAAGATAGCAGGAAGGGAAGAATGAAGGGGGGGAAATCGGAGGGGGAGACGAACCATGAGAGACTATGGACTCTGAAAAACAGAGTTCTAGAGGGGAGAGAGAGCCTGGTGATGGGTATTAAAGAGGACACGTTCTGCATGGAGCACTGGGTGTTATGTGCAAACAATGAATCATGGAACACTACATCAAAACCTAATGATGTAGGAGCACCTGGGTGGCTAAGTCGTTAAGCATCTCCCTTCCGCTCGGGTCACTAGCCCAGGGTCCTGGGATCGAGCCTGGCATCAGGTTCCCCGCTCCACGGGAAGCCTGCTTCTCCCTCTCCTACTCCCCCTGCTTGTGTTCCCTATCTCGCTGTGTCTCTCTGTCAAATAAATAAATAAAATCTTTAACCAAAAAAAAAAAAAAAACTAATGATGTAATGTATGGTGATTAACATAACATAATAATGATAAAAAAAGATACATGCGGACATATTAGAGTGTTTGCCAGTAGAGGGCACCAAAAGCGATTGAGATATGGGGATGGATATAAGGGAATAAGTTAAATTTAAAACAAGAGATATCTTGTGGGGAATAATGAGCTGAGGGTATGGAATTAACTCAGCCGGTGACACCTGGGATCTGAAGAAGACAGTGCAAAGGTTGTGGAGGATGATGAGCCCCAAATGTAGTAATGAAGTTATCTCTGGTCTTGTCTTGAAAATATATTATTCAATTCCACTCACACACTGAGGCCTGCTGAGACCTGCTCTAAGCAAGGTGAGAGAGGTGTTTAGGACACAGCATCAGACCACTGAGCCTTTCTCAATGGCACCATCGAGATTGGAGGATTAGAACTAGATCATTTTCCCATTAGATATCAGTTACGTAGGTTCATACCATTTCAAGTCCATAAACAGCCTAAAATCAGCTCTTGTGCACCCTTTGGAAAACACCCCTTTGACACATCGAATATATTTCTTCGAAAAGGTTTTACCCTCTTTGGAACACATTGTAATTCAGAATATATACATATTCACAGAGAAATGCACTTATGGTGACTGTACAGCTAGACAAATTGTCACAATCTGAGCACCCCATGTAACCAGTGTCCAAACCAAGAAAGAGAAATCCCCTCCCTGTCCCTCTAGTCACAATGCTCCCAAGGGTAACAACTCCCCTGACTTTTATCTCCCTAGATTGGTTTTGCCTGTTTTCAAACTTCATATCTAGAATCATACATTTACAGTCTTTTGAATGTGGCTTTTTTCATTTAATGCTTTTTTTTTTTTTAATTCATCCCTGTACTTGCAAGTACCAATAGTTCATTGCCTTTTATTGCTGAATAGTATCCCCTGTATGTATGTACCATAATGTACTTACCCATTCTACTGGGAAGGAGCATTTGGGTGGTTTCCAGTTTGGGACTAATATGAATACATTCAGAGCATTTAGTAGACAGAAATGGGGGGATTCCCAGGGACAAATGACTGGATCACAGGATAATCGTGGATAGGCAACAGTCCTCTTTAGGAGATCTTGGCATTGTGACTTTTTAAAAAAAAATTTTTTTTTAGAGAGAGAGAGCACACACAGGTAGGTGGGGGGCTCGACCCCACGACCCCAAGATCATGACCTGAGACAAAATCAAGATTCGGACACCTAACTGACTGAGCCACCCAGGCACCCCAGCATTGTGATTTTTTAGAGGAGGTAATTAGCACTTCAACATGTATTGTTTGAAGACTGGCTTATATAATGAGAAGAAGGAATCGTGAAAGTTAATGTTTGATATCACACTAGAACAGGGCACCTGGGTGGCTCAGTTGGCTAATCATCTGCCTTCAGCTCAGGTCATGATCTCAGGGTCCTGGGATCGAGTCCCGCATCGGGCTCCGTGCTCAGCAGGAAGCCTGCTTCTCCCACTCCCTCAGTACTCTCCCTCTCTCTCTCTCTGTCTCTCTCAAATAAGTAAAATTTATTAAAAATTTTTTAAAAGGCTTTAACATCACACTAGAACAAAATGGATCCCTTTTATGACTGGTGACAGTAATGCCCCATTGATGATAACTTTTTGCTTTTACCAGGCATTTTACACTTGATCTTGCCAAAAGGCTGAGACATTTTATATAACTTCCAACTACTAACAGTTACCAACTATTTGAAAATAAAAGTATTTCATGTCGTTAGCATGGCCCTATTATTACCAAGTTATTTTAGCTAAAGCTCATAAAATGTACTTGACAGGTCATGTACGTTATTATTTAAATTTTCTTATTACTCCTTAATATAAATGTAAATCAACAGAGAAAAACTATCTTAAATGTAAAGTGGATTGGCTAAAAAACAAATGACTCATTTTAATTTTAATCGGAACACATCTCATGTGTTTTATTACCAAGCCATTGTCTTAACACTGAAATTTTAAGTTCCATTTGTTTGCCCATTTCACATGCCCCAAGGGAGCTGCAGCTCAGAGAGAAAATACAGTCAGTGCCTTGGTTCTTGAGAAGTTCTGGGGAAGGACGGGGTGCCCCAAGCCATTTTCACCTGAGGAACCAGCCTTGTGACACTAGGGGGCACCATCGGAGGAAAAGTGGGCCCCCGGGAGCGTTGCTGGTGTCGCCTGGCCTCTTGCTGTACACCAAGCCAGAGGACATCCTTTGCACATATCCCTGCGCTCAGTTCCCACTGCTACTGGGGCGAGTCGTCCGATGATACTCATTCTACAGATGGGCAAACGCACATACCAAGTTACGCAGCCCAGAGGAGGCAGAACTGGGATTTCAACCTCGGTCTCTTTGATTCTGCAGCCTGAAGACATTTCCACCTATGGCTCACTGTAGCCCTGCTTTGTCTGTATGCATGGGTGGGGGGGTACTTTTCTCCCACCAAGCCCATTCCATGTGCCCTCTCTCTTTTTCTAGCACACTCTCTTCATCTCCCCCTCATACACTCATCTGGAACTCCCCTCCCCCACCCATCTCAAGCCACTGTCTCCCTTCAGCCTATGGCCCATATAATCAGCCTTCTGAGCTGCCCTCCCTCCTGCCCCTTCATCTCCTCCCCACCTCCTTGTCTCGGTCCAGCTCTGACCTAGCCTGCTGGGGTCCCTGTCTGGACCTCCCCCTGGGCTCCCAGCCTGAGATGTGGAGCCACCAGCACAAGAGGCAGTTCTGGGATTCAGGATTCACATGAGGATCCAACTTGGATCTCTCCCCTGCTCCCAGGAAGGCCCACGTCCAAAGGAGAGAGATCAAGTGGTGCACTCACCCTCCCAACCCCAGCCTCCTCCACCACCACGGCAGCCTGGGAGCTGGAGGCCTGGGGCACATCACCCTGCTCATGCAGCCAGACATTAGCACAATCTTGAATTTCAGGTCTATAAATCACTTGGGTTGGGGGGGGTGGTGCTCATAAAACTCTTCTTCCATGCTGGTCGGCCTGCTTGACCTCTTGTTTCTTCCTCCAGACACCCTTCCCCCTTCCTGGGGACTGGCTCAAGGAGGGGCCTGGGCATATATAGGGAGCCACTGTGGGAAGAGCTGGCCACAGAGGCTTCGGAAAGAGAAGGTGAGGAGGGGGCTCGGGGGGTCTGGATGAGCAGGGGAAATTGGGAAGCTCTGAGGTACAGGGAGCCCAGCGCTGAGCTCTGGCCAGTGACTGCCCTGCCTGAGCCTTGGTTCCTTCTTCTGTAAGATGGCCCACCATCAGCGTTGTGGGAGGATTCGTTCAGTTCCAGTCTGGGCCCAGCAGAGAGCTGGGAGCATCCCCTGGCAGCTGGGGTGTGGAGGGAGGGTGGTGGGCCTGGCTGGGGCTGCCCTCCCATCCGGCCTCTGCCTGGCCTCATTCCTGCTCATGTGTCCCAGGCAGGACCATGGCATCCGCAGCAACAGAGGCAGAGAAGGGGTCTCCAGTTGTGGTGGGCCTGCTGGTGGTGGGCAACATCATTATTCTGGTGAGACCTCCCCCAGTGCTGGGAGCCCAGTGGGTGGGTGGGGAGGGACAGCCCAGGCCTGGGGGTGGAGACTGAGGGCCCAGGACTCCCATAGTGATGAGTACTAACCATAGTATTTCATTAATAGTTAATTTTTTAAAGTGTGATACCTGTACATGGCTCTGGAGCCAGACAGCCTGGGTTCAAACCCCAGCGCTGCCTCGTTCTACTGTGGGACCTGGGGCCAGCAATGTAACCTCTCTGGGCCTCGGTTTTCTCCTCTGTAGGCGGAGAGAAAATAGGAATGCCGGGAGGATGAGTTATTGGATTCATGGGCTCAGACCAGAGTCTGGCACGTGTGGTTGCTGTCTGTATTGGCCTTAGCAGGAATAGTGCCCTGCAGCGGGTAACAGGGATCATCGCACAGGAAGCTGTTACTAGGACTGACACGGGGCGCGCACACACTACGTGCCCTATGACAATTAGCTTGATTGGGGTCAAAGGTATCCACTGAGAAGCCTTCCCCTCTCCCTGTTCCCCATCTCTCATCCCTATAGGTACCTAGATCTTTAGTTTCTCCAAAGTTCTTTAAGCACATACAAATAGGAACGTATATACCTATTTTCTTCCCTTTTTGTCCCAAATGTAGCTCATTCTGCATCCTGTTCTGTGCTTCCCTGTTTCTCCCGCTCCCATAGTCTGGAGGTCACTCCACGTGAGTCCTCAGAGAGCCTCCCCGCCCTTTTCCACCCCTGCAGAGCACTGCCTTGTGCGGCATGGTGGTGCCTTTGACACGGAGGTGCGGAGAATGACCTTGTGGGTTTGTGATTTTCCTGCACGGGTAGGATTGATTTCTGCAAGCAGCATCGCTGGATCAAAGGGTTGATGCATTTGTTTGTTTGTTTGTTTGTTTGTTTTTAAGATTTTTATTTATTTGAGAGAGAGAGAATGAGAGATAGAGAACACGAGAGGGAAGAGGGTCAGAGGGAGAAGCAGACTCCCTGCTGAGCAGGGAGCCTGATGTGGGACTCGATCCCGGGACTCCAGGATCATGACCTGAGCCGAAAGGCAGTCGCTTTACCAACTGAGCCACCCAGGTGCCCAAAGGTTGATGCATTTGTAGTTGCTCTGGCTCTGGCCAGATTCCCCGCTCGGGAATAACAACACTGTTTGAGGGAAGGCAGGGTGACCAAATGAGTGTCTCCTCTGTTCCAGTCATGCGGTCTGGGCTTCTCATGTGGCATCTCATGGTATCCTTGAAGCGTCAGGCAGCTGGGGCGTGGGCGGGGGGCAGGGATCTAGCTGGGCAGCCCTTCCCTTCTGGCCTCTGCCCAGCCCCGTCCCTGCTCATAGAAGGCGATGTCCTTGTCCCTCGGACATGCCCACCTTACGGAGGGCGGTGGAGGCTCAGGAGGGGAACTTGCTCAGGGAGAGTCCCGCGGCCCCAGCTGCTGTACCCTCTCTAACCTGATGCCCTGCCCAGCTGTCAGGCCTGGCCCTGTTTGCCGAGACGGTGTGGGTGACAGCCGACCAGTACCGCGTGTACCCACTGATGGGCGTCTCGGGCAAGGATGACGTCTTCGCTGGCGCCTGGATCGCCATCTTCTGCGGCTTCTCCTTCTTCGTGGTGGCCAGCTTTGGGGTGGGCGCAGCACTGTGCCGCCGCCGGTCCATGATCCTCACGGTGAGGCCCCAGGGGGAGGGCATGGGGCCGGGCGGGCACAGGGATGGTCACCACAGTCACCTCAAGCGCGGCTGGCAGAGCCGCGAGTGTGTGTCCAGCGTGTGCCGCACTCGGGCCTCGTGGCAGTCACTCTATTTCATCTTTCCATAACCCAGTAAGGCAGGCTCAGCTGTTACCCTCAATCTACAGAGAAAACTGGGGCACAGAGAGGAAGGGAAGGGTGCTCTGCCCCGGAGGACGGCTCTTGAGTGGCAGGACTGAGATGCGAACCTCAGCTAGTTGATCCCCAGAGTCTGTGCACATGAGCTCTGTGAAAACAACAACAACAACAATAATAATAGCACAGCTGCCATTTCAGGAGTGCTCATTATATTCTAAATACTTTACATGGATGGGTGCGTTTACTCCTCACAGCCCGCCAGGAGGTACCGTCAGCATGGTGAGCCCATTTGACAGAGTTGAAACTGAGGCTCAGAGAAGTGACATCACTTACCCAGGGTTGCACAGCGAGTGGGTGACGGCTGGATTTAAACCTGAGCAGTTCAGCTTGAGCCTTGCTCTTCATTTCTTTTTCTTTTTCTTCTTTTAAGATTTTATTTATGGGCGCCTGGGTGGCTCAGTTGGTTAAGCAACTGCCTTCAGCTCAGGTCATGATCCTGGAGTCCCGGGATCGAGTCCCACATCGGGCTCCCTGCTCTGCGGGGAGTCTGCTTCTCCCTCTGACCCTCTTCCCTCTCGTGCTCTCTATCTCTCATTCTCTCTCTCTCAAATAAATAATAAAATAAAATCTTTAAAAAAAAAATAAAAAAAAAAAAAGATTTTATTTATTTATGTGACAGAGAGAGACACCGTGAGAGAGGGAACACAAGCAGGGGGAGTGGGAGAGGGAGAAGCAGGCTTCCCGCTGAGCAGGGAGCCTGATGCGGGGCTCGATCCCAGGACCCCGGGACCATGACCCGAGCTGAAGGCAGACGCCTAACGGCTAAGCCACCCAGGCACCCCCTTGCTCTTCATTTCTGCCAGTGATAACCACCACAGCAAGAACCCACACTTCCCAAGGACGACTCATGTGCCTGGCACTAGGCTAAGCAGTTCAGAAAATGAGCTCCCTCAGTGTCCCCAGCAGCTCTCTGGAATTAGTGCTTCTCTACCCATTTACCAGACAGGAAAATTGGGTCTCAAAGAAGCCAACAGCCCAGGTGATAGGGAAGGCAGGGGTTCCGATCCTGGCCACCCGACATAGAGCCAACATTGTGCGTGGTCCACAATTGAGGGCCTCTTAGATTCCCAGGAGCAGCTGCTTATTCAATCAACAAATGTTGATGGAGCAAGAACCATGGGCCAAATCCTGCGCTAGGCACTGGGGCTATCTAGAGAGAAAACAGAAAAGCCCTTGCCCTAAGGGTAGGATGCCCCCAATGCGACAGTGGACAGTGAGGAGGGAAGGGAGATCTGGAGCTGGAGAAGTGGGAGGGGAGGCCTGCAGCCAGAGAAAGGGAAGGCCTGGGGGAGGTGAGGGAGTGCGCCTTGTGTCTGCAGGAAGAGCATTCCTGGGGGAGGGAACAGCAAGAGGGAGCCAGGAGTCCAGTGTGGCCAGAGCCAAGAGGGGGTGGGGATGAGGGAGAGGCAAGGAGGGTGGAGGGAAGGGGGGTACCGTGGGCGGTGGGCACGGAGGATGAGGGCAGGAAAGGGGAGGTGGGCCTGTCAGTCGGGTCTTGCTAGGCTTGATAAGGACTTTGGCTTTACTGGGAGTAAGATGGAGCCTTGGAAAGGGTCTTTTCCTTCTCTTTTGCTTTCTTTCCTGCATGTAATTCTCTGACATAACAGTTTAACCAAAGCCCTAAAAGCTCAGCCAACCAGTTAAGAAAAAAAAAGGTTTGTGTCTGTGTCTGTCTCCCCTATTGGTTTGTCATTAACTAAGACATGGAATTTAAAAACAAAAAATCTATTATGGGAAATTTCAAACATAGAGTGGAGGAAATGGCATGAACTCTGCGTACCCATCACCTGGTTTCAACAATATCGACCACAGCACAGCCCAGCCAACTTGGTCCCCTCGGCTCCACCCTCTGCCTACCCACATTGTTCTTTCTGGGGTATTTTGAAGTGCATTCCAGACACCAAATCATTTACCTGTAAATACTTGAGTGCACGTTTCTCTGAGTGATAAGGACGTTGTTGAGAGCAGTCAGGCGTGTTGTGCCACATCATCTTAACTTTTGGCAGAGGTGTTGGCATATCCCCATTCCACCCCCTGTTGCTTTAAGGGTGAGGGTGAAGGGCGAGGAAAGAGCTTTTTTTTGTTTTGTTTTTATGCGTAACAACCATGCCACCGTTGAGCCCTACAAAATTCACCCAAGTTCCTTCATGTCTATGTTGCAGTACCTAGTCTGTGTTCAAATGTCTCTGGTTGTCTCAAGAGTGTCTTTTTTTTTTTCCTATAGTAGTTATTTATTTTACTACGTCCAGACCAATAGTAATTTCAGGCAATACTTTACATATTTTGTTGATTTCATTTTTTCCCTAACATTTTGTTATAAAAAAATTTCAAACATACAGAAAAGGTGAAAGCCTTGAACAGGGAACACCTGTACACCCACCACATAGATGCCGCCATTTACGTTGTCCTCCACTTCCTTGAGGGGGTGTGGCTCCACAGGCTTTGCCCTGACTGGGGGGTCCCTCTGTCTCTCCCTCCATCTCTCCCCAGTACCTGGTGCTCATGCTCATCGTCTACATCTTTGAGTGCGCCTCCTGCATCACGTCCTACACTCATCGTGACTATGTGAGCTGGGCAAAGGCCAGGGGAGGGGCATGACTTGGGGCAAGAGTGGCAAGGATCTGGGTCTGAGTCTGGGGATGGAGCGGCGGTCGACTCCCCCACCACCACACGGCCCCACTGGACCCTGTTCTTCCTGGACCTCCACAGATGGTGTCCAACCCATCCCTGATTACCAAGCAGATGCTGACCTTCTACAGTGCAGACACAGACCAGGGCCAGGAACTGACTCGCCTCTGGGACCGTGTCATGATTGAGGTAGACAAGGCGGGGGGATGAGGAGATGAGGTGGTGAGGGGGGAGGGAGGGCTGGAGGACCTGGGGCTCTGACCACAGAGGTAGATAGGGGCCTCCCATTATGCCCACTGGTAGATGATACCCACTCCTGTGGTTCTTCTGGGGGGCGAGGCTGGTCATGGTCATTTTCCAGATGAGTAGACAGGCCCAGAAAAGGGAAAAGGGAACATCACTTGCCCAGTGTCACATGGTTGGTAAGCTGGGATCAAAGTCTGACAGCCTGGATCCAGAGCCTCTGTTCTTGACCATTACAGATACCTTCTTAATCATAATAATGAACATTTAATGAACACTAACTTTTGTTTAGTACTGTTGGAAGCACTTTTAAAGCTTATTTAATCCTTACAACCACCCCATAAGGGAGATCAGCTTTTTAGCCATGAAGAAACCAAGGTAAGAGTTTGAGTGGCTTACATAAGGTCACACATCCAGTAGGTCACAGAACCAAAAGGATTCAAACCCAGGCCACCAGCTTCCAGAAGCCACATTCTTTTTTTTTTTTTTTTTTTTAAGATTCACTTATTTATTTGAGTGAAAGAGAGAGAGAGCATGCACATGTGCGGGGGGTGGGGAAGGGCAGAGGGAGAGGGAGAGAGAGTCTCAAGCAGACTCCGTGCCAAGTGCGGAGCCCAACATGGGGCCCGACCCCACGACCCCGAGATCATGACCCATCATGACCCGAGCCAAAACCAAGAGTCAGACGCCCAAGTGACTGCACCACCCCGGTGCCCCAGAAGCCACATTCTTAATTAAACCCAACGTGATATGGCAGAAGAGAATATTGAGGACCCAAGGGGAAGTAAGGTCCCAATTGGTTTCAAGTCATACCACTAGCCAGGATTGGAACTCATACGTGAAGGAGCCAATGTTTTCATCATTCAGGGCCACTAGTTGTACACCCACAGGGGCCAGAAAAAAGCCAGAAATCCTTTTTTTGGTGTCATTTACCTCAGATTTTGTTGACAGCTAATTCAAAAGAATTTTAAAATGAGTCACAAGTGTGGGTTTGACTCAAACCCCCATCAGCCTCTTGGTGCTGGGACAAATATCTTCTGCTCCTTGTTCACACGCACAGACACTGCCCGCCCCCCACTTCGAGGCCCAGGACATGGGGAAGTCGGCCCCTTCCTCCCTCTGGGACCTCAGGCGAGTGGCTGTCCTCTCTGAGCCAGAGCCTGCCTGATCCTCCTCCCACTTCTCTCCAGCAAGAGTGCTGTGGCACATCCGGGCCCATGGACTGGGTGAACTTCACATCAACCTTCCGGGCAGCCACCCCGGAGGTGGTGTTCCCCTGGCCCCCACTGTGCTGTCGGCGGACTGGCAACTTCATCCCCCTCAGTGCAGAAGGCTGCCGCCTGGGCCACACAGACTACCTGTTCACCAAGGTGTGTCCGCTCACTGCCACTCCCCTGTCTGTGCATCGGTCCAGCCCCTCTGCTCCTTCTACCTCAGCCTCCCTCCCACTTTCTTCTCCTCCTCCCTCTCTGGCTTCTTTCTCTCTCTCCCGTCTCTCCGGCTCTCTCGACTCTCTCCCCTGCTCCCTCTGCAAGTCACTGGGAGGCCCAGGGTCTGTCTGATCCTGAGCTGGCACCTGCCACTTTTCTCAGGTCGCCTGGGAAGAAGAGCAACAGGAATCATAGCAATAGCGTGCCCGCCTTAGTAACAACGTTCATTGAGCCTTTATGTCGTTCTTCGTCGTTCTGTGTCGTTCCCGGCGTTCTTCTAAGGGCTTTAAGTCTTTGTCTTATTTAATTCCCACCACGGCCTGTGAGGTGCAATATTATCAATGAGCCCATTTTAAGGATGATGAAACTGAGTTCACTCTCTAGTGAGCGATGGAGCTGGGACTGGATTTCAGGAGCTTTAACCAGTGCAAGGTGAGTGCAGAGGCAGAGAGAGGAACCAGAGGAGGTTAGACTAGGAGGAGAACCAGTTCCAACGGTCCCTCTGGCTGCTTTCGGCTGCCTAGGGGCCCTTCAGCCACATGTCTTAGATCAGGTGTCACAGGGAGGGGACCTGCGCCAAGCATGACGGCTATCAGAGCCAGACGGCCATTTCTGAAGCCCAACTCTGTGCAGAGTGCACGCATGCGTCATTTCATGGACTCCCCACGACCACTTTCAGAGGCCAGTGCTGTCAAGATTGTCACCTCACAGATGGGCAAACTGAGGCTCAGAGAGCCAGAATCGTTCCCAGGCCCTAACAGCTAACAAATGACGGGGATGGCCCCCAACTCAGTCCCGCCTGACTCCAGGACGCGCACCCTCAACCTTTGTTCGTGGCTGCTTCCAAGTCGAGGCAGGGGTCTACCTGAAGGTGACTCTGTTGTGAGGCTCAGGCCCCACTTGGCCTCCTTCCTAAATGGGGACGTATCAAAACTGCACTGCTCCTAAAGGCAGATTTCAAACCCTTGGAACTTGTGGGCAGTGTGGAAAGCCAGCTCTGCACAAAATCGCCCTCAGACTGTCATAGCCACCGCCAGGGTAGTACCTACTTGCCTGGGGCCTGGGTTCAACATCACATCCCTGGCTCCCCAAAAACCATTCTGGGAGGTAGACACTGCCACAATCCCCATTGCATGGCTGAGGGGAAGGCAGGGACTCTCCCTCAGTGCTAGCCCTACTGGGCATTTTCTCAAACCCCTGTCCCCCCCCCCCCCCCCCCCCCCGCCCAGGGCTGCTTCGAGCACATCGGCCATGCCATCGACAGCTACACGTGGGGTATCTCATGGTTTGGGTTTGCCATCCTGATGTGGACGGTGAGAGGCGGGAAGCCTGTGGGCGAGGGGGGGATGTGGGTGTGGGGCTGGAGCGCCCCTCACCTGACTGCCTCCTCATCCAGCTCCCTGTGATGCTGATAGCCATGTATTTCTACACCATGTTGTGAGGAAAAAGGAGGGAAGGCCACGTGCGCACCTCGGCCGCCTCCTCCTTCTCCCGTTCCGGTTTCCTCCGGCTGAGGTCTGGATGCCTGCCTCACGTCTCCCCTTCCCACCTCCCTTAACCTTCCCTCCTTCCTCTCTTTTACCTCTTCCTTCTCTCTTTTACCAACTTTCTGAGCCCTGCTGAGACTTGGGGGTGCCCTGAAGCCCTTGGACATGTGTACAGGGACCCTTAGCCCTTGACCTCATTTCACTCTGCTGATTCCTGGCGCATCTTTCAGTGTCAGCTTAAAGTCCTGTGCTCAAGGGACCCTTCCCAGATCCCACTACCCACATCACCAATGCCTCTGTTGTAGCTCCCCGAGCTCCTCCCTCATGGCAGGTGCTGCCATTTTTGCTAAGTAGTTTGTGATTGTTTATTCTCTGGTTGACGGAGATTGCCATGAGGGGAGGGACAAGCTCTGTCGTGGTCACTTTATTGTCCCCAGCATCACCCAGCAGAGGGAGGAGCATCGATATTCAATAAATACTGGTTGAATGAATTAATTTGTTTTCTTCTGGGGCAAAGGCGAATGAACAAGAATGGAAGTGGCAGAAACCCAACTGGCACTGACTGAAACATAACATGGAACTTCTTGACTCGTGTAACTGAGTCAACATTGCTGGCTTCAGGCACATCTAGATCCAGGAGTTCAATCTAAGTTTCCAGGAAACCTGCTTCATTCTCAGGCAGGATTCCTCTGGCAACGCCAGACTTACATCTTGATAGCTAAGCCACGGAGCAGCAAGAGAGGCCTCTCTCCCAACAGCTTGAGCCAAGGTTGAGGATTCAATCTCACTATCTTAGCGTCTAGGCCCATCCTTTGGTTGGGGAAAGGAGGGTACCTGAATTATTACTGCTGCTAAGGATGGTGTTGGGAAGTGGGGGTGATTCATCAAAGGAAAATTAGAGTGCAGGGCTGTTGGGCTGGTACAGGTGGCAGATAGCCTCCTTCGAGGGGCTGTAGCTTCCAGCAAGTTCTCTAATGGATGCATGACAGCAAACACTCTAGGAATTTCATCCTCACTGTTGTCCTCACTCAAGCAGGCCAACCTCTGTCCATTTTATAGCAATTAGGCCCTGCCAAGAGGGCCTGACTTCCTTCCCAACCAGATGATGTTTCTCAGGGTCCCCATTTACTCCACTGGTCTGCAGATGGTCTGCAAAAGCTGAATTTAGATTTCAGCTTTTTAAAAATACACTTTTGTTTATTTTTTTAAAGATTTTATTTATTTATTTATTTGACAGAGAGACACAGCGAGAGAGGGAACACAAGCAGGGGGAGTGGGAGAGGGAGAAGCAGGCTTCCCGCTGAGCAGGGAGCCCGATGCGGGGCTCCATCCCAAGACCCTGGGATCATGACCTGAGCCAAAGGCAGATGCTCAACCAACTGAGTCACCCAGGGGCCCCTTAAAATATACTTTTAATAATCTGTAATGGTCAAAGAGGTTTTTTGTTAGGGTGAAGAATTGGAAACATCCCTCAGCAGGGAGTGGGTTGTACGGCTCATGTTCTATCCTTGGCCTGGATTCTCTGTGGCTGTTTAAGAAGAAGATGGAACTATGTGAGCCAATACAAAAAGATGTCATAATGGCATAAATAATTGGAAAGTATATATAAAGATGTTCATTACAGTGACCTAAATGAGCCTCTGTAGGGGACCAGTTAAGTTAGCTATGCTACGTCTGTAGTCTAGAATACCACACATTAGTAAAAGGTACTGTTCTAACATGGAGAAATCTCCAAGAGATGCCGAGTAGAAAAACTTGCAAACCACATGCAGTACTTTTATTCTTGTAGATACATTTTCAGGGCTGGTCTTTTCTTTTTAAAGAAATGGGCCAATGTTTTTAGAATAATGTTTTAAAAAATGGGAAAAAATGGAAATGGAAAAAAAAGAATACTTAAAAAAAAACCAAAATCATTCATAACCCTTCTGCTTAGAGATTATAAAAATTTAGAAATGGAAACGTCCCATATTTCATTCCCCACACCACACCTCCCCAAATCTGGTCCAACCCCCCCCCCGAATAATTAACACATGATGAATGTCCTTTTTGGCTTTTCAAAAGTTTATATTGACACATCTATAGATATTTACATAAGCACAAGCACATGCTTAATAGAATCATGCTTTAAAATATTGCTTTGTAACTTGCTTTCTTTACCTAACTATATGTTATGGTCAATTTTCATGTCAGTATTTATGACATTCACCTCTGGTTTTTTGTTTTTGTTTTTTACTGTTGTAACGCGTTCTAGGGTATAGATGCGTCATAGATCATCTTGATCTGTCGTTAAGTAAACAAGGCAAGGAGCAGGAAGGGGATACATAACTGATCTCATTTTTATAAAAATCATATATATCTTCCCCATGAAGGACTCCATACATATCTTTATAATGTTTGAGAAACTTTGTATAAAGATTATTATTTTTCAAAAACAAGAAAAGTGGTTTCTAAAGTACTGAACAACATATAGTTTACTTTGCAAGCCAAAATTTTAAAATAGCATGTAGATGTGATACACACCATTATTTATTTATTTTTATTCTTTAAAAGATTTTATTTATTTATTTATTTATTTGAAAGAGAGAGAGAGAGGGAGAGAGCACAAGTGAGCAGGCGGAGGAGCAGAGGGAGAGGGACAAGCAGACTTGTGCTGAGCAAGGAGCCCGACTCGGGGCTTGATCCCACCACCCGGAGATCATGACTTGAGCCGAAATCAGGAGTCAGACACCTTAACGGACTGCGCCAGCCAGGCGCCCCTACACACCATATTTAACACACAAGAGCTGCTCCCAGTTAACTGACGTAACTGGCTTTCCTGCAGGCTCTGGAATGAAAATCTCCCTGATCCTGTGCACATATTTGACTGCCTTGTAAACGTGTCAAGGAAAGGGGGGATTCTGGCCTAATCTGCTTTCACATTCAGGTCATGAGCAAGTTCACAGTGACCTCGTCTGTGACTCAGAGTCTCTGAAGGAGGCAAAGAGGCCTCACCAGCTTCTCACAAGCCCCACCACACTGTCTCAGCCACAGTGTGCCCCTCTGTGAAATGGGGATTCCAACAATCCCTGCCTCAGGGCATAGGGCCCCATTCATTCTAAGAGTTCAGAAACTAACAGAATTTTTTATTGTGAATCAGGAATTTTCTCCATTCTGTGTAATCAGAATCAAGTGCAGAAATACACCATCCGCTGAGGCTGCGTGAGTCCCAATTGCAAATGTCTGGGCTCCACCATACCTAATGTACAGAGGCTGACTCACCAAGGTGACTCCCATACTTGTACTTTAAACAGTAAAGTCACACTTGAATATGCTTCGTGCTTTTGCTGAGGGATGCAACCCAAGGGCTCAGCGTACATCAGAGTTAATGATACTTTTTATCTGAGGGTCTTTAAAGAGTGTTTGTGGAATTAATGGAGATTGGTATGCATAAAATCAGGTTTTCCCTTAAAAATCACAGTGCAAAAGAATATTTGTCATGGGAAAATACTTCGGAAATTATTCAATGCAAAAAGATTACAAAAGAGCATGCTAAGTATGATTGCTTTTCTTTTTTTTTCAGATTTTATTTATTTATTTGACAGAGGGCATGAGAGAGCACAAGCAGGGGGAGGGGCAAAGGGAGAGGGAGAAGCAGACTCTCCACTGTGCGGGGAGCCCAATGTGGGGCTCGAACCCAGGACCCTGGGATCATGACCCGAGCTAAGGGCAGACGCTTAACAGACTGAGCCACCCAAGTGCCCCTATGATTACTTCTCTGATAAAAATATAAATATGTGCACATTAGCATTAAAATTGTAAAACAAAGTCCCCCAAGGTTGTCATTGGTTATGAAGGAAGAGGAGATATGTGCAGGGGATTTTTATTTCATTCCTTGGACATTTTGGTATTTTCCGAATATTCTATGATGATTATTGCTGTCCTCCCAAACCAATAAATAAATGTGAATCAAAATGTCACCGTGGGATGTGAGATGTGCACTGAAGAAAGAATGATTCTGCTAAACATTTTCAAATTTTACCTGAGTCGTGAAAACAGGTCAGGCCCTGCCAAATGCTGGGGCCTGGAGCTTGAGCTGGCCTCTGGGAGGGCAGGGAGGCTGGTTTCCACCTCTGTCCCAGATATGTCACTGCCTTCCTTGGCTCCATCTGGTCACATACCTGCAGAATGTGGCTCACTCAGCCAGACTGGCAGCAATGTGGCCTGGTCAAGGCAGACCTCACCTAGCAAAACAGGTATGTCTGTCCCCACCCCTCCACTCAGATGCCTGCTCCTGTAGGTGAGAGGGAAACAGAGAGATGAGGGCCAGGTGAGGCTCTCAGGACTGTTTAAGGGAGAGGTAGCCATTTGATGGCTCTTCCTACCACATCTCTACATGACCACATCTGTCCATGGCTTGATCAAGCCTCTATCCCTCCATGGCTCCACAGTGCCCTCAGGACAACATCCAGCACCTCTGCCTGGCACCGAGGGGCCCTTATGGCCTGTCTCCTTGCCACCTGCCCAGGCTTATCTCCCTCTCTTGCCCCACTGGGTCAGTCTCTCTTTGACCCATCTAAGATTATAGAATGGAAAGAATAAACTGTACTAGCAATCAAGCAGGCACACACCTCTGACTACATCCACTGTTGTTTATATTCCTTACATGAGGGCAGGTTGGCTTAGTCACTAAAATGTAACACTCTCACCCCTTTGACCTCCTGATTCTCCCTCTGGGAACCCATTCTGCAAATGCACTCACAAGTGTGTGCAAAGACCTATGTACACGAACAACTAAAAAGCCATACCTAGGAAACAGCCTAAATCATGTCAGAAGAGAAGGAGTTATATAATTCATGTGCACACCATGCAATACTATGCAGCTAGGTTTAAAGGGAGCCACATTTACATTTGCTGATATGAAACCATTTCCAAGATACATTGTTCATTGAGAAAAATGCAAGGCTCAAAACTGAAGGTATGCTAAATGCAACATGGTATCCTAGATTGGAGCCTGGAAGACAAAATATATTAGTGGAAAAACTAGCATGATCCAAATGAAGTCTGGAGTTTAGTTAATGGTTTGCACCAATACTAATTTCTTGGTTTTGATTATTGTACCATGGCTATGTAATACGTTAACATTGGGGGAACCTGGGTGAAGGGTATACAAGAATTCTCTGTACTGTCTTTGTAACTTTTCCGCAAATCTTAAATTCTTCCAAAATAAAAAGTTTAGGGGCGCCTGGGTGGCTCAGTCAGTTAAGCGTCTGCCTTTGGCTCAGGTCATGATCCTGGGGTCCTGGGATCAAGCCCTGCATTGGGTTCCTTGCTCAGTGGGGAGCTGGCTTCTCCCTCTCCCTCTGACCCTCCCCTACTCGTGCTCACTCTCTCTCAAATAAATAAAAAAAAAAAATTTAAGTTTATTTGAAAAAAACTAAATATTTCTATATTTGTAGAACTCTAAAAAAGGAGAAAAAAAAGGCAAAGTTTGTGTATGCACGGGAAATGTCCTTTTCGGAGTGATTTTCCTTAATTCAGGAATGATTATCCACTTTGAAAACTGATGAATAGTTTAAAAATAAGTTATACTCACACTCGTGTCATGATTTTTTCAGAGTACCTACCTGACCAATGTCATTATTTGAAATATTTTATCTGATGGCATAATTTCAAAATGTCTTCCAATTTGGATTGTAGAAAGAAATTACACATGGTTGAGGACGGAAGTGCAAAAAAGGACACAGGGCAATTCACTAGAAACCAACTCATAAAATGTTCATGGTATCAAATGGGCAACTCACTGAATTTGTCAAAAAATCTTTTACCGGTATTGACCCAAATGGCTTAACACATCGTAGGGAAATGAATTCTTAGTTGCCGTCCCCTAAGAACTGAGCTCAGAGTCCTGTACCAGAGGCAGAGCAGACAGCAGGGAACAGGCTTCCCAGAAGAGTGGAGACCTGGAAGCAATAACAATCTTCAGAAAAATCTGGCCGCTGAAGTCCCTGGCTCCCCAGTGTGGCCTTGCTTATCCTGAGTTAGGGGTGAGCGCCAAGAGTCCAGTGTGGGTTAACATCTCTTAAATGGAAAAGCTTACATTGTTACATAAGTTCTTCCGGAATGGTGATGTAAAGCCCTGGGTATTCAAGGCGCTGCAGAATTATAAGAACCAAATTTTCCAGATCCAGCGAGAACCAATCTTTTTTAGATTTTTATTTGAGAGAGAGAGGGAGAGCATGAGTTGGGGGGAGTGGCAGATGGAGAAGCAGGCTCCCCACTGAGCAGGGAGCCCAAAGTGGTGCTCCATCCCAGGACCATGGGATCACCACCTGAGCTGAAGACAGACGCTTAACTGACTGAGCCACTCTGGTGAGAACCAGTCTTATGCAGACAATGTCACTGATCCCTTAAGCCCCAGGGACTAGGGGCCCAGGAACCTATGTTGATGAGACAAGTTGCATCTGCCCCTGTCCTGAGTGGTAAAATTGTGAATCTTTCCAGTAACATGACTCATTCCAACATTCAAATATTTATTGCTTGCCTAACATGGGCACACACTGGGCACTGGTCTAGATCTGGGGACCCAGCAGGGAACAAATCAGACCTCAATCTCTCCCTTTATAAACGCTTACCTTTTGAAAGAGGAGATCAAGAAAACCAAGAAGGGAAATACACGTGTCGGAGGAAATAAGCGCTAGGGAGAAAAATAAAATTTTAAAACGAGCAGAGAAGAGAGGCAAGCCGTTCCAGCACCACATCCACGTCCTGTCTGGATGTCTGAGTTTCCAGAAGTGGCAAGGCCCCTCCTCTGGATTATTTCCCATTGTCCATTGTTCCATCACCATGTGTGGGGGTTGGAGAGAGCTCAGACTGACAATCCCTGGGGCACGTGCCTGCCTTGGAGCAGAGATGGATTCAGCGCCACCCAACGGGCCTGGCCTGCCAGGGGGAACAGTTGGCTACTCAGAGGGACTTGGGCTCTGAGCCTAGGGAAAGATGAACCGACACTGGGAGCAGAAAGGACCACTATCTTCTCTCCCCATAAACCTTCTCCTGGGGCGCCTGGGTGGCTCAGTTGGTTGCGCGACTGCCTTCGACTCAGGTCATGATCCTGGAGTCCCGGAATCAAGTCCCGCATCGGGCTCCCTGCTCAGCAGGGGGTCTGCTTCGCCCTCTGACCCTTCCCCCTGTCATGTGCTCTCTCTCTCATTCTCTCTCTCAAATAAACAAATAAAATCTTTAAAAAATAATAATAAACCTTCTCCTGATGATTCAGAGATAAATGACACAAAAAGCACTGAGAAGTCAATGTTAGCCATTGTCACGGCTGTCGTTTTCGTTAGTATTTGGGGACCCCATCACTTACTGGGCCAGTTATCCATTTATTGCGTCTTAATCCCAGTATTTGTCAGCAGGCATGAGGTTAGGCCTTGTCAGTAGGGGGCGCTAGACGGACACTGCGAGTTAGTGGCTTCTCTCCAGATTCCAGGGCTTTGTTCCCGTTTCCCCTGGGCTGTGACCAGCAGGTGGCTGTTACTCTTTTCCACATTGTAGCTGGCCACGTCCAGCACCTTCTTGAGCCCAGCTAGGAACACACCATTTAACCCAAGTAAGAGATGTGTTGAAAATATGAAATAGAATAATTTCTTCCTTAACTGACTGCCTTTTCAGATGCTCTGCAAATGGAAATAGAAAGATGCAAAACAGAGCAAGTGTGTGTGTGGTTTTTTTTTTTTTTTTGAAGAGCTACTGCCAGTCCTACTGGGGAAAAGAATGATCAAAAGCTCTCTGGCATTAAAGTTCATCTCATAAAAATTCATTCAGAAAATTGAACAAGTCTGTAAACGGAAGGAATTTTTCAACTTTTTTTTTTTAAGATTTTATTTGAGAAAGAGAGCCCGAGCATGAGGAAGAGGAGGGCAGAGGGAGAGAGAGAAGCAGGCTCCCCGCCGAGCAGGGCCCCTGATGCAGGGCTCCATCCCAGGACCCTGGGATCATGACCTGAGTCAAAGGCAGACGCTTAACAGACTGAGCCACCCAGGTGCCCTCGAATTTGTCAATTTTCAGGATCCAGAATCAAGGCAAGTGATATTTGTTGCCTAGAAACTACTCTGGTCCGGGGTATGTCAGTTGGCTTTTTTAACCACCCCAAACCCAGTGACTTAAAATGATTATTTTTTAGCTCCGGATTCTTTGGGACCATTTGCGCTGAGCCCAGCCAGACAGTTCTTCTGTGGGTCTCACCTGGGTTGACTCTTGCAGCTGCAGTCAGCTAGTGGGGTGGCTGGGGGCTGTTTGGTCTTGGGTGGTTCCCCACACATGTATGGCTGGCTGGCAGTTGGTGTAGGTGGCTGGGGTAATGGCTCTCCCTGGGCCATGTGTCTTTAGCAGGCCAGTTCAAGCCTGTTCACATGGCCGTGCTCGTAGGGTTCCCAGGAAGGTCTCTGTAAAAAAACACCTCTTCCTGTGACTTTGCATGGATCTTAGGAAATGCCAGCACTCCTGAGCATGGCCTACTAGGCCAGGCCCTGCCCACTACATCCAGCCTCACTCCCCCGTGGCCCCTCACTTTTCTGTCTCCACTCCAACAACAGTGGACTTCAGGGCCATGCTTCCTCCCACCCCAGAGCTCTGCAACCTATTTTCCTACTGCCTGGAGGACTCACCCCTCTCCTAGTCAGCTTAGTAATTATTCGTAAAATCTTAGCGCAAGCATCACTTCCTCCAGGAAGCCTTTCGGAAAACCCTGGCCACGTTAAGAGTTCTGTTTTCCCTTCTTAAAGTAGCTATCTCGTGATTTTTCTTCAGAGCACATAGCATAGTTTTAAGTTTTACTTGCAACTAATAACCATAGCCAACACTTAATCCGCCCTTGCTCTGCACCCAGGGCTGTTTTAAGAACTTCACGGGTGTCTGTTCATTCGATTCTCTCAAGGCACAGAAAGGAGAAGAAACTTGCTCCAGTTCACACAGTTGAGGAGTGGTACAGGCAGGTCTCAAACCTGTCAGTCTGGTTGCAGAGCTAACATCTTAACCATTCTT
Source organism: Zalophus californianus (assembly GCF_009762305.2). NCBI lineage: Eukaryota > Metazoa > Chordata > Mammalia > Carnivora > Otariidae > Zalophus > Zalophus californianus. Next base: position 43,721,409 of record NC_045611.1, read on the forward strand.
TTTTTTTTTTTAAGATTTTATTTATTTATTTGAGAGAGAGAGAATGGTAGAGAGAGAGCACGAGAGGGGAAGAGGGTCAGAGGGAGAAGCAGACCCCCTGCCGAGCAGGGAGCCCGATGCGGGACTCGATTCCGGGACTCCAGGATCATGACCTGAGCTGAAGGCAGTCGCTTAACCAACTGAGCCACCCAGGCGCCCACATCTTAACCATTCTGCTCTGTTCCCTCCCTCTGAGGTAAATAATACGCATCTCCCTACCAGAATGTGAGCCGGCCAATGGTAGATATTCTGTGTGACGGACTGAACCGCGTCCCCTCCAAAATTCATATGTGAAAGCCTTAACCCACAATGTGGCTGTATTTGGACATAGGGCCTTTAAGGAGGGAATTAAGGTTAAATGAGGTAATAAGAGTAGGGAGGCCCCTAATCCAATAGGACTAGTGTCCTTATGTCTTAGTCCGCTCAGGCTGCATAGTAGAACGCCATGGACTGGGCAGCTTATAAACAAGGGAAATCTACTTTTCTCAAGATCACAGTTCTGGAGGCTGGGATGTCCCAGATGAAGGCATTGGCAGATTTGGTATCTGGTGAGAACCTACTTTCTGGTTCATAGATAGCTGTTTTCTTACTGTAACATCACATGATGGAAGGGGCAAGGGAGTTCTCTGGGGCATTTTTATAAGGGCGCTAATGCTATTCATAAAGGCTCCACCCCTATGACCTAATCATCCCCTGAAGGCCCCTTCTCCAAATATCAGCACAGTGGGGATTAGGATTCAGTATATGAATTGACACAAATGTTCAGCCTATGGCACCTTATTAAGAAGAGGAATAGATACAGGAGTGTGCATGCACAGGGCCAAGGCCATGTGGGCCCAGTGAGAAGGAGAGAGGCCTCAGGAGAAACGAACTCTGCTGGCCACTTGATCTTGGACTTCCAGCCTCCAGAACTGCGAGAAATAAATTTCTGCTGTTTAAAATACCCCATCTGTGGAATTTTGTTACGGCAGCCCAAGTACACATACATTTGGTCTCTTCTTGCTTGCCATGATATACTTTTTTTTTTAAGATTTTATTTATTTATTTGACAGAGAGAGACACAGCAAGAGAGGGAACACAAGCAGCTGGGGGAGTGGGAGAGGGAGAAGCAGACTTCCCGCTGAGCAGGGAGCCTGATGAGGGACTCGATCCTAGGACCCTGGGATCATGACCTGAGCCGATAGCAGACACAACGACTGAGCCACCCAGGTGCCCTGCCATGATATACTTTGTACCAAGCACCATATCTAGCACATTAACAGGTGCTCCAAAAATATATACTCTGGAGCCACCACTGGAAAGTCTTTGTTCACCCTTCTCCCTCTCCCATGCCTGGCTTAAGTGTCCCTTCTGGGCTTTAGTTGCTACACTTTTCACTTGGTTCTGGAAGGATATGTTTTGAGGTCGAATTATTCCTTTCTAGAAGGTTACATCTTTGAATCTAAAGATTTCAGAGGGGCTGAGTCTTCTCCAGGGCTCAGCCCAGATGGTATACGTTGTTGGGAGTTTAGTAAATATTTGAGTGAATGCAAGTCTCCTGAGCCCCACACACAAGCCCTGGATGGAGAGCAAGAAGGTTTGAGTTCTAAGTTTCATCTCTAAATTCCTGAGCAGCCTTGGATCCTGAAACCTCAAAAGTAATCATGGCCTTGCGTTTCTCCAGAGATCAAAGCTTGGGGAAAAGTTATGCTCTAACAAGCATAAAGTACAGGGTCGTTTTTACATCTAACACCTGTGCAGTCGAACTGCACTCCTGAGGCTTAGTAATCTGCCTAGCTCTAGCCAGACTTCTTGGTATATCTCAAACATACTAAGTTCATGCCTGTCTCAGGGCCTTTGCACTTGCTGTCTCTTCTGGGAACACACTTCCTCCAGAATTTTCCATTGCAAATGGCCTTAGTTTACAGTGTTTATGCCAAAGTCAGGGAGGGGTAATGGTGATTGCAAGAAAGCAACTCACTTTCAGGACACTGGAGACAAAAAGAGATGTCACTGTTCTATTAGTTCGTTGAATCTTCTCAACAGTCCTGAAAGGTGTTTACTGTCATTATCCCCATTGTACAGATGAAGAAATTGAGGCCAAGAGAGGTTAAGTAACTTGCTAAAGGTCTCACAACTAGAAAGTACCAGGTCCAGGATAGGAATCCAGGCAATTTGGATCCAGTGTCAAGTTGCTTAAGCACAAAGCTCCCTGCTTCTCAACATACATTGCAGCTTAGTTAACACAGGGTCTGGCATGGGGGCAGTGCTCAACAAGCAACAGTTATTTCTCTACTCCCCTCACTTGACTCTCCTCATCAGTCCAACCCCCAGAACCAAGCCGATAACCCTTCCTAGTCCATCTTGCCAGAGCTCAGAGTCCCTCACTCCACCTTCTTATGCCTGCACATGCTAGGTAGCTAGGTTTGAGGGCTCTAAAGTCAGGTTCTCTGGCTTCCCATCTAGGCTCCAACTTTCACAAGCTCAGTAAACATAGGAATGTTACATCCCTCCCTGGTCTCAGTTTCCTCACCTATAAAATGGGGACGGTAACAATCATTATGTTCTAGAATTACTATAGGGATTCAGCGAGATGATGTGTGCAGAATGCTTCCCAGCTTGCCCGGCTCATAAAAATGGCTCAATAAATTGTAACATTTATGATTAGAGCGTCTCAGTGAGAAGCCCCCCAAAGTTCTGGGGCTGTGAAATACACTGCCCACAACCTTTAGGGCCAAAGTTAGGACCAGATGAACTCATTGTTCGTAGACAAGGTTGGCTGGTGTAAGCGGACTCCTTAACCTGATCCAAGCCAGGATCTACCAGACAGTTACTTCTTAGAGGCAACGTGATTCAGAGGGGTAATCTCTTGGGTCTGATAGACCTGGGTCTGAATTCCAGCTCTGATTTCTCCTCAAGACCTCAGTTTCTTCATCTGTCAAATGGGAAGAGACTAGTGTTAAGATTAAGAATGTGACTTCAGATTCAGAAGGTTATGTGATATTCATTCTACTCCTCGCTTAGCTACAGACCAGCTACATGAGCTGGTATGAGTGTTTTCAACACTATGAGCCTTGGTTGTCTGCTCCAGTGGGTGTTGTCACCAGTCCTATTCCTGGGGTGGCTATGAGGATTTCCCAGGACCATGTGTGCCTACACTCTGCACCCTGTAGCTGTTGGGATGGGAGGCAGTATATACCAAGAGTTAGGAGTTTAGGCTCTGGAGTCAGACTGTGACAGGCCTAATTCAAATTCCAGCTCTGACAATTACTCCTGGTGAGATCTTAGGAAAATCAATTTCTTCTCCCAACCTCAATTCATTTATCTGCGAAGTGAGACTAATAGCAGTAAATGTCCAGTAGGGCTTGTTATAAGAATTCCATTAGCTGATACATGTAAAGCACTTAAAACTGGCTTGGTTCAGTGTGGCAAAGATATTACGAGGACGATTTTTAAAATATCCTTTCCTAGGAGGCAAATGCATTTGCCCAAAAGTTTGAGGACTTGAAAATATGAACGGAGTGAAGCCTTCAGGATCAGATTCAAGTCCAAAACAAAAACAAAAAAAAAAACCCCCTCATTTGTAGATGAGGTAAACCAGGGCCACGTGATCACATCAGACCCCCCCCACCCCACATCTACAAGATCAACCCTACTTAATCATAGTGTAGCTCGAATGCCAGACTCTCACCAGAACGAGGTCAGAGTCCCGGCAATGGCCATTCTCGCCGGGGGACGTGAGACAAGTGAGCCTCAGAGGTTAACCAGCAGAGTAATCTGCTTCCTCGCAGGATTATTTAGCAGGAGTCAATGAGATGACGCACACAACGCGGCACCCCGAAAGGGTTCGGTGAACGGGAGCCGTTGTTACTATTGCTACAGCACCTGTCTTCTCCAGCTTTTTGAGGGGTTCTCCAACCGGCCTGCCACTCGCCTCAGTCGGTCTCCGTCCCGACTTTTGGCTGCAGCTACTGTCCCAGGCCCTCCTCAGGAGGGTCCCCCCGCGCCCGTCCTTCGTCCCCAGCTCCTCGGCTAGCTGCGGGGAGGTGGGCGCCAGACAACACTCCACCAAGCCCCGGAGCCGAACTTAAAGCTCAGGGACAGAAGTCCAACTGCCGCCTGAAACCGTTGGACTGGGCTCCCGCCTCCTGAAAACGCTGATCAATCAAAAGAGAAGAAGCAAGCCCCCAGACCAATCAGAAGTGGAAGCGGTCGAGCAATGCCCGCCTCCTTAAAGCGCCCTAGCTTCTCATTGGATGTGCCCGAGCGCGAACCCAAAGCTAAGCCTCTTAGAAGGGAGTGGGGCCGGCCAATCAGCAGTGCAACCGCAGCCGGGCTCCTGGGACTGGAGAGGCAGTATCAGCTTACAGACTGGCGCGGTGCGGGCTCGCCTCCTGTCCGCACCAAAGCCCTGCATGGACAGAAAGCCAGCTGGCTGAGCTCTTAGCCCTGGCCAGTTAATGGCGAGGCAGAGCAATGGGCCATTCTCTCTACGGTGTGGAGTGTGTGTGTGTGTGTGTGTGTGTGTGTGTGTGTGTGTGGAGATGCCTAGTATGTGAAGTACGCAGTTAACCCTGGTTCATCTGACAGGCGATGAGCATTCGAAGCGTGAGCATCTAGACCAGTCACGGGTCAAGGCACTGCCCCCTCTTGTGCTTTCCCTGTCCCCGCATACTCCCGGGTGAGGCGGGGTGTGTTCTGCAACCAATCAGTGGTGGGCAGGGCAAGAGGCGGGAAAGGGAAGCTGCCCACAGGCACCCAAAGCCTGGCTGGCTCTTGAGGGCCTCCCAACCAATCACAGACACACACTTCATAGACTGTCAAGGGTTAAGACAGAGGTGAAAGGGTTTGCAACGAGAGCTACTTAGGGTGGCAAGACAGCAGCAAGAAAGCGGTGGTATCCTGAACCCTTGCGGAGGGAGCTTCCAAGGCTATTGAAGCGAAGGAGGTTCCGGGCCCAGTCTCTTCACAGAGAGGGTGGGAGGAGGGCAAATTCCACAGCCACTCAGCAGGAGAGGGGGGCAGGCTGGAGGGTAACATCTCAGCCTTAGAGACCTGAAACCCAAGTCCGCGGACCCATCAGACTCCAAGGCCCTGCCACCCCACAGAGCCAGCAGGGTGGGTGGGAGCTCCGCAGCCAACCAGGGGTGGGCGCGAGGTGGGAGACAGCAAGTGGAGCTGCTCTAGGTGTCTCCCAGAACGCTGAGCATGCTCAGCAGGATGCGGCCAGCGCTGCAGCCAATCAGCGTCCGCCTCGGAATCCGGGCACGACCGGCAAGCTGTGCACGCGCCCGGGGCCTCGAGCTCCGGGGCTCGCGCCGCTCACCACTTTCTAACGGCCCCTCGAGCTCGCGCTGCCCGCAGTGTATGTGAGACTGTGGGAAGAGGAACGGGGTCCGAGTCTGTGAGTGCCACGGTTTTTCTTACACTTCTTCAGGCTTGGGACTGGCCCAGGCCAAGCTGGGGTATGAGGGCTTGAGTGGTCCCCGTGAGGATTGAGGGCCTCAGTCCCTGCGGTCTCCCTTTGCTCTGGCGAGGCTGGCAGCGGGACCTCCCGGGCGCCGTTGGGCCCAGGCTGGTCAGAGGCCAGGCCAACTTGCCCTGAGTTGGTCCATGGTCCCTGAGGCTAACTTGGTTTGGAAGCGTATTGTGGGGCAGTTGGAGGCCCTTGGAGCTCTGCGTGGCGTCATTGGCCATGAGGTATGGCCTCTGAAGTGTGACAGGTTGTCTGAGGGCTCTGGACTGAGTCTGGACCTGGTGACTGGAAGGAGAGGCCTGTGGCCCTCCAGAGGTTATCGGGAGTCACTGGCCAAAAGATGAAACTAGTGTGTCCTTGAGAGGTTTTCTGGGGTCTTAGGACCCAGCCTGGGCTGAGAGTGAGAGTTGCCAAGGTTGAAAGCCCAATGGGAAGTTGTCAACGGCCATTGCATCCAGGCTGTGCTGAGAACAGGTGGCTGCAAGGCTTTGGGGCAGTCGTTGGACTCCAGGTTGAGGTGCAGATTTTCCAGTATCGGGTCCAGGTTAGACAACCTGGCCAGGAGGTTAGGCCCAGGGTCTTCTGGAGGTTCTTGAGGAGGGAGTTTCTGAATCTCAGAGGTTGTTTGCCCTCCATGAAATATTTTTGCCATGTGACTTAGAAAAAAAACCAGGATTGGGTCATGTTAGGGCCTTTTGGTCCACTCTTTCCTAAACCCTGGTCATTCCCAGAGGATACCAGGCAGCAAGAATGGGACCAGATGCATAGGGAAAGTAAGAGGTATGTGAGATATCCTGCTCCTTAGGAAATCACCCAGGTTGTCTTTACAGAAGATTTTGTATTCTTATGGGGCAGGGTGTGATATCTAATTTCACTCAGCTGTTCAAGTTCTACATAGTATTAAAGCTTTCAGAGTGCTTTCATGTACACCCAGTGTTCTTAAACCTTGGATAGGGATGCAAGGGAGTGGTCCATGAGTGGATTTCAAGGGGTTTTGAGCTCCTGGAAATCATAAGAAAAACTGTATGCATGTTGTTGGCGGGGGGGGGGGCGGGGGGGGGCATGCAAAGCAGCCACAAGGATAAACAAGGAGTATTTAACCTGTCCAAGGACTGGCTTCAGTCTATGAATCCCTTGTCATTCACATGCACAATGGTATGAGTATCTATAATTTTCTGATGTAAAGAGTTGATTCCATAGCTTACAATTTTAAAAAAAGAATGGCAATCCCTTTAACCTATGACCTTAAGAACCATTGGAATTAAGCAGGCTTCCGTATCTAGGCCAAACTAGAAATGAAGATTTCCCCTTTTCTTCCCACACCTGGTGTTGGTGCACACTTCAAGGCACATTAGTCTGCATGTCTGAGCTGTCTACCTGCCCCTCACATACAACCAGGGCCTGGGGTGTGTACATCAGTCACACAGTTCATCCTCCTGAGTCTAGACCTGGGGTTAAGGGCTGTGTAGGTCCAGTAAGTGGGCCATTTAGGTGAGGAAGTCCAGGGTTCCAAGTTACCAGAGCACAGCCTAGAACTGGGGGACACATGTTCCAGGTGGGCCCTTCCTAGATGCCCTTAGGATCCTTGGCCCAAGGTTGGGGGGAGGGGACACAGCCAGAGGGGGTCAGAGTGGGTTTAACACAATATTGGCATTCAGTACTGGTCTTGAAAACAGCCCCCGTGAGCAAATTGAGGATCTCAGAAGAGTTAGCCCCATATTAGGGCCGAAGAAAAAGGCCACCCACAGAGAAGATGCAGTGGAACCTAAATTTTTTTACTTCTAGTTCTTTTTCCACTTGATTCACAAAAGATATGCTAGGATAGGTTCTCTGTGACCTAGATGCTATGATTATTCTGGTTCTTGAGGTATACGAAACATAGATTTAAGGGAAGAAAGAAACTAATTTACTCCACGGTGTCTCTTCTCTGTGTTGGATGTACTTAACTAGGAAGAGTAGGCATTTGAAAGTTTATGTAAGATTTGGATAATTGGTCTTTATCTGCAAAAAATGCTGTGGGGGAATTTACCTTAATTTGAAGAAAGAGATGTGTTCCTAGAAAAAGTGGAAAGTCCATATAATTTTTCTAAATTGAATCTTGTTTAATTTGGCTTTGGAATACTCACTATTTAAAATAAGTGAGATAAAGGGAGAACATTTTTCATAAAACAAATAGTCATGCCTCTAGTTGGCCTATTCTGATGGTTTAGTTTTAATTATTATTTTTTTATTTTTTATTTATTTTTTTTAAAGATTTTATTTATTTATTTGACAGAGAGAGCGAGAGAGGGAACACAAGCAGGGGGAGTGGGAGAGGGAGAAGCAGGCTTCCTGCTGAGCAGGGAGCCCGATGCGGGGCTCGATCCCAGGACCCTGGTATCATGACCTGAGCCGAAGGCAGACGCTTAGCCAACTGAGCCACCCAGGCGCCCCAGTTTTAATTACTTTTAAAGAGAATCCATACTTGTATTGCTGTGTTGACATTTTTATATCAACCTGGGTTGTACCTGCAGGGGCATATGAAGGAGCTTATGGTCATACCTATCAATTAGAATTAAAAAACAGCAGATTTTAAACTTTATTTAGTAATATAAGTATTGGGACTGAGAGACAAAAATCATACCTCTTTTTCCCACATACTTCCTTCTGGTTATGTCCTAACTAATCTCTCCCACCCACTCTACCCTGTCCCAGGATGCAGGTTTGTGTCCTCAGAACCAATGGTTTCCTGGGTCCACCCCAAGAGACAGCTGCAGGGGATTCCTACAGAGTCATCCTGGGAAGTGGAAGGTGGACAAGGTTTTTGAGACTGTGATGGGAGACTTTTCAAGAACAGAGTTATCAGTTTCCCTACCCTTCCAAGTCAAAGTGCTATTTGCTTGTGCTTCTGCTGTCACTGCTCAATGCAAGATGGCTTGGGCTGTGTAGTCAAGAATGTACGGAGAGAAAAGGGCCTAGAGTATCACCAGCCTCAGGGCTGAGGTGTAGAGGACCCTGGAGATACCTCTAAGGAGGCAGTCTCTAAAAGGATATCCTCAGGTGGGGTAGCTACCAAGTAGGAGGCAAAATGGGGTTTCCCACTCTTGGGGGGCTTTTGTTCACTGAATGGGGAGTCCCCTTGCCCTTCTCCTCCCTATTAGGTTTCCTGAAAGCCTGCTGACACTCCCTGTCAACTATACTTGGCTTATAGAGGACACTGCCCTTTGAGCATAGTCGCCAATATTTTTGATCATCAATGAGCAAAATCATACCAGTGGGGGAGCTGAGTCACAGGCACATGACGTAGGGCTGGGAAGCAAGGCCACTGGGTGATGATGTAATCTTCCAGACCCCTGTACCTTTTCTTCTACACTTGGGGTTTCTCTCTCATGATTTTCCCCACTTATTCCATATCTTCAGGGACTGTATTACTGTGTTGAAGAAAGGATGTTTTTCTCTGTATACATACATATCCAGGATTGGTGCTTTTATATGTCCAGGCCAAGTGCTTTTTATATGGGTGTCTAATGAGTCCCTGGGTGTGGTGGTATGAGGAGTCAGAAAGCTCAGAAATGGAAAATATTTAACGTTCAGAGTAGCACATGAATAAGGCCTGTCCATTTGCATTTTCCCTTTCACTCTGAGTCATCTTCCCCTCTCCCCACCCTATTATTGCCCCTCCACCAGCCCCACCCATTGGCACACCCTGCCTGATCTAGGAAGGGTTAACATCTGTCTATACTCAAGCTAGAACGAGAGAGGTAGAGGGGGAAGGCATATTAAGTCTGGAGGGAGAAAGTAGGGGGCTGTCTGAACATTTTGGGGTCCTGGAGCCAAAGGGAGAAACGGGAGTTTAGGGACATAATATTTGGGTCTAAGAGGGGCCAGGACCTAAAGGACAAGCCTAGGGTGAACCAGACTGTGTCAGGGCACCAGAACAGCCTACCAATGCCTGATTTTTTTATCTTCCAGTTATTTATGGGGCATATATGATATACCAGGCACATATCATAAATGATTTCTCTACGCTTGTTGAATGAATAAAAAAACTGCCACAGGATGAAGGTTAATGGAATAATAAAAAACAGGAAAAGAAATTTGAGTCTCTCAGACCTCATCCTTTCCCAGGTTAACAAGTGCTAAAGTGTGAAAACAGGGGAAATCTCCTGAGAGTTCGACCCTTTTGACAGGAAGTGAAAGAAACCCCGGAGTTCTGATTTCAGAGAAATATCATTTGTCATCAACCCAAGAAAAGGGAGTTTTCTCTTCGAAGACCACCGCAGGCCCTTTCTGGGGTTGCCCCCTTCAGAGCTTGATGGGAGAATCTGAGTCACTTGTACATTCAGTCCCCAGTGGTGGCCCAGATGACAGGGGTCGTTTCCACAGAGCAGTTAAGGCTTCCTAGTACTAAGTCAGGGAGAGGAAGGACAAGGCATGCTTTTGGCTCTCCTTCACTCTCTCCTCAGAATCCAGATGTGTCAGTCCTTTTTACTTCTGAGGTAGTAGAAACAGCTTCCAGCTTCTAGAGCTCCGACACTTCTCAAAAGAACTAATCTTATTTGAATGATGCTATATACTGACAAACCACTTTCACATTCATCATGTCATTTCATCTTCACCCTTACCTCCAAATGAGGTAAGCAAAGGTTATCCCTATTTCATGGATGAGGTAACTGAGGCTCAGAAAGATGACTTGCCCAATGTGGCTCAACTAGTAAATGGCAGAGATGAGGCTCTAAACGCAGGTCTGATTATTCCAAGGTTCTTGTTGCGAGATGAACTTTATTTTTTAAGATTTTTATTTATTTATTTGAGAGACAGCAGAGAGAGTGCACGAGAGAGCGCATGAGTGGGGGGGGGGTGGGCAGAGGGAGAGGGAAACGCAGACTCCTGGCTGAGCACGGAGCCTGATGCATCGCAGGGCTCAATCCCAGGACCCCGAGATCACGACCTGAGCCGAAGGCAGACGCTTAACTAACTGAGCCACCCAGGCGTTCCTTGATTTTTATTTTATTCTTTTAAAGTAATCTCTACACCCAGCATGGGGCTCGAACCTACAAGCCCAAGATCAAGAGTTGCATGCTCTACAAACAGAGCCAGCCAGGCACCCCCTCACATGAATTTCTTTGACTCTAGAAGTTCACAAATGAAATGAGACAGGAAGGGAGGCAGAATATCTTGAATCTGGAAGTAGATGAGGTGGTCTCTCCTAGAGGGGTGAAGCAGAGCCAGGGGTATAAAACCACACCCCCTTGGGGGACTGTGGCAGACTGATACTTGGGACACCCAATGGAAGACTGTGAGGTCAGGGGCGGGGCTAGCTCCAGGGGGGCCCCAGGCGCCCCAACAGCAGTTCAGAGCATGCGGTGTCCAGGAGGAAGCTACAACCGGTGAGTGGTTGCTTCTCCCCAGCTGAGACTTTCCTCCCATTACACCCCTTCTTCTGTCCACTTCCTACCAACTTGTAGCCTTCTCCCTGAGGGGTCCAAGTAGTAATCCTCCCCACAAGGGTCCTTACTCATGGTGAGCCCACACTGAGGAATATGCCTACTGGGCACTGGGACACTTAGGTCTGTCTCTTAGCATCTGGGTTCCCAGCTTTCTTCTTAAAAGTCAGTGTGGTAGTTTTGATGTGCGATAAATTTCTGCCTTGTTGGCTCTTTCTATTCTTCGCTTTTGGCTTATGAAAAACAAAATTAAACCATCTCCTTATCCTAATCTGGAAAGAAAATAGCCTCTCCCTATATATATAGTTCCCATTTTCCTTTCTCCCACTTCCTCAGGGGTCAAAACTTTCTTCAAAATCTCTCTCCATCCTTGATGGGAACCTTCTCTTCTGTGGCTTCTGCACCTGCTCTCTCAACCCACTGGATGGGATTCTCTTCCAGGTCCTTCTCTGAGGACATGTTCTAGAAGTTTCAGCTGTAGGGAGATAATCGACTGATGCCTTAGGGCATGCCCTCCTGCAGCTGTGACCTCAGTCTTACTGTCCTTTCTGCCTCTCAAGACTACTCAGCAAAGTGTGATGGGGTGGGGGTGAAACTAGCTTTCAAAACTCTCCCATGAAGCTGTGTCTTGCTCCATCCCTAACTGCCAGGGCTGACTGGGTCTTATGGTGATCTCTTTGTCTGGAAAGAAGAAAGCCTGGCCTGCTCCAAGGTCTTTCCCTGCAGAAGGGCTTAGAGTAGCAGAAGTATCAGTGTCTGCTCTCTTTTAAGTCAGAGACTGCCAATTGGCAGGACCCATCTATACTAGCCTTAAACCCACTCTTTGATATGGTTGTTAATGGTCTGGTTCTTATTCTTTAAGTCCTGAATATGGTCTAATTTCCATTCTCCTGCCATCCCCACCCTCACCCCTACCCCCTGGTCCATTATGATTCTGGATAAGCTCGGGTCCTCTCTTGGGTTAGTTTCTTTGTTCCATTCAGGGCACAGAGAGCTCTGAACCAGCAACTCACTCTTTCTCCCCTCACCTCCACAGGCTTGAGAATATGCTGTTCCTCCCTCCCCTTTCCACCATGGACCCCACACTGTGGCCTTTCTTTCAGGTCCTCTGAGATTGGTACCCAGGCAAAGCACAATGCCCCTGTTCCCGACGACAAGACTGCCTAGCCCCTATGGCTCTGATCGGCTGGTACGGCTAGCAGCCAGGCTCCGGCCAGCACTATGTGATACCTTGATCACTGTGGGAAGCCAAGAATTCCCTGCGCACAGCCTGGTCCTGGCAGGTGTGAGCCAGCAGCTGGGCCGCAGGGGCCGCTGGGCTCTGGTGAAAGGCATCAGCCCTTCTACCTTTGCCCAGCTTCTGTACTTTGTTTATGGAGAGAGTGTAGAACTGCAGCCTGGGGAACTGGGACCCCTTGAGGAAGCGGCCAGAACCTTGGGGGTGCAGTCCCTGGAAGAGGCATGCAGGAGGGCTCGACGGGACAGGGCTAGAGAACTGGGTCCAGGGCTCAAGGAACATCAGGAGGAGCCAGAGAAACTCACAAGGGATTCTGAGAGAGGACTGGAGGGACATGGAGAGCAGAGACCAGAGAAATTTATTAGAGCTGGTTGGAGAGAACGAGAGATACTGCATGAGCAAAGGCCTTCGAGAGAGAGCCCTGAGATAGCAGAGGCAAGGCAGGAGGGTGCGGGGGAGCAGATGAGATCAAAGGAAAAACTCAAGCAATCCCCTACTGGCTATGGGGGAACAGATGGGAAGCAAGAAGTGATTATGTGGGTGACGGAGAGTCCAGGGGGCTCTGAGGAAAGTCTGCGGGAGTTCTCTGGCCACCTTCCCCCACCAAGTTCCCTCCAAACAAGCGTCATTCCTAGGCCCTGGTGGCCTGAGGCCCCTTGGTTGGGGGAGGGCCAGCCTGCCCTGTGGAGCATCCTGCTGTTGCCACCCAGATATGGCACTCCCTTCTCCCATAGCACCCCCATCACTGGAGCCTGGCAGGAGGTCTGGCCTCGGGACCAGAGGTGAGTGAGGAGCCTAAGGGAAGACCTCCCGGGCTGGGAGGGAGTGGCTCAGGAGAGGCAACAGGGATGGGTAGAAGAGCACCATGTCTCTTATCTCTGCTGTACATTTCCGGAGCTGATGGTAGGACAAGAAGCTTCCATCACAGGGGATTTCAAAGCCCAGCCTCTGAGGAGGACTCATGACACCTCCCTCTCCAGGAAGGGTCTGGCCAGGATCCCAGGTTTTGCCAAGGCTAACTCTTCCCCACCCCATCCCCAGGATCCCACTGTCCCTGAACCCTGAGAAAGGTCTCCGGAACCAGAACCAGTTGGCCAACTCCAGTCCTGCCCCAGGTAAGCCCCTCAGTGCCCTCCCTGTACAAATGCTATAACATGGTCTCTCTTTCCTTAGGCTGGGACTCCAGGAGTCCAGCCTGAGTAGGGCACCTCCTTCACTCTGCTCCCTCCAGGTTCCCTCCCCCAGGGCTCCACAAAGTTCAGCCCTGGGGAGATGGAAGAGTCTGATCAGAGGCACACAGGTGAGTAGGGTGAGGGCACGTTTGCCTCAGCCCCACTGTAGCTCCCGATGTCTTGTCTGGGAGTACCAGTGGTCCAGCTCTGGGATTCCCAGCCCTGCCCTCCTCTGCCTTCTCTGTCCCCACAGGTGTACTTGCAACCTGTGTGGGTCATGTGAGTACAGCAGGCCCATCCCACCAACAACCTCCCCCACCCCCACCTGCTCGGTCTCGGCCCTATTCTTGTTCTGTCTGTGGAAAAAGGTTCTCACTCAAGCATCAGATGGAGACTCACTACCGAGTCCACACAGGTATGGGCTCCCCGCCCAGTGCAAATATTATCTGCTCCCTTCCAAACTCCGGTCTGTCTGCTCCTGAGTCCTTCTCTGTGTGCTTGGCTCCCACACAATTCCCTTGCCCAGTCGCCCAGATCAACCCCTACGCCAGCCTTCACCCCCTTCTTTCCTTTACCGGCCTCCCCCTCCACCTGCCCTAGGAGAGAAGCCTTTCTCCTGTAGCCTCTGCCCCCAGCGCTCCCGGGACTTCTCAGCCATGACCAAGCACCTGCGAACGCATGGGGCCGCACCCTACCGCTGCCCTCTGTGCCGGGCCGGCTGCCCCAGCCTGGCCTCCATGCAGGCGCACATGCGCGGCCACTCGCCCAGCCAGCTCCCACCTGGATGGACCATTCGCTCTACCTTCCTCTACTCCTCCTCTTCGAGGCCGTCCCGGGCCTCGACCTCTCCCTGTGGGTCCCCTTCCTCCACCACCTGACGGCGTTGGTAGCTTCTTTGGCTTCAGCCAACAATACAATTAAAGAATGAAAGACGGGCCGACGGGGCTGGCTAGGTTTCTGATCCAGCACCGCAGCTATTGGCAGCCTAGCAAATTCGGCTCCAAGAAGCACCGCAGGAAAGGCGCTGAAAGCCTTCTCCCAGATGGCCCCGGGCCCCAGAAGTCTGGGCCAGCGAGCCCGTGTGGGGTGTGGGCAGTGAAGTTTGCACGAGTTAAAATTAATTGTGCGGGGACTGGCGATTCCATCAAAATAAAGAGTTTCCTGTGCCCTCTCAGGACCAGAAGCCGAGTCCAGATTTTAGTCTGTGAGCGGGGGAGAGGGAAAGGCAGTCTTGCCCCTTGTCCTGTGGCGGCCCCTCGTGGCTGTGCATCCACTGTTCAGTGCGGGGGCCACCTCCAGCTCCCGGGTCTCCCTGTTCTTCCCCATAGGTAGGGGCCCGCGAGGGCCGCGAAGTCCAGGCTGACTTAGCAGTAAGCCCTGTTGGCGGAGGCTGTGAGAAACCAAGTTATCCGCCCCTTCCACAGCAAGCAACGGTGCGCAGAATCTGAGTCTGGGAACCCCCAGCCCGGGGCTCGAGGAAGGCGTGCTCCACCCTCCTCCTCTCCTTGAGCAGAAGGACCTCAAAGCTGCGGCCTCTCGAGCATCTTCCCTCCATGCTCTGCAGAACGGCAGCCAAGTGGCGCCTCCAACTGAAACTAATCCTTTGCGGCGGCCCCTTTCCCACCCCACGCCTCCTGCAATCGCGAACTTCATTTCCCAGTGTCTCTAGGATTCCCAATGTCTCTAGGATTCCCAGGGTCCAAAGCCCACTGCACCCTGGGAGTGGTAGTTCATGCGTGCCCCGGCCTCGCCAAGAACAATGGGAGGAGTTTGGGGCGAGAACCACACCTCCCGGCGGCCCCGGAGATGGTTTTCTGGGTCCGGCTAGGACCCTATAGTCCCAGCTCTCGCGGCCCCAGCTCCCGGCGGAAGGAGCGAGGCGCCCGGACTACATTTCCCGAAGGTTCCTGCGCGTCACTCCTCTTCGGCCGCAACACGGGGTCTATGCTCTTCTGGCGCGGTCTAAGGGTGACTGCCGACTGGCCTCGGACTCCCGCTCCCGTGGTGCCCCGCGCGTGGCCGGCCCAGCCCCCGGCTCCCGCTAGCCCCGCTGCGGCGCTGGTTGCTGTCGTGAGCCGCAGCCGCCCCGCCCCACCTCTCCCTCCCCTCCCCCCCGGCCCTGCGCACGGGCCGCCCCTCCCCCCGCCTCCCCGGCCCCTCTCACGGTGCCAAGATGGCGGCGGCGGCGGGCGGCGGCAGTTGCCCCGGGCCTGGCTCCGCGCGGGGCCGCTTCCCGGGCCGGCCGCGGGGCTCCGGCGGGGGCGGGGGCCGCGGCGGACGGGGCAGCGGGGCCGAGAGAGTGCGGGTAGCTCTGCGGCGCGGCGGCAGCGCGGCGGGGCCGGGCGGAGCCGAGCCCGGGGAGGACACGGCCCTGCTCCGTTTGCTGGGGCTCCGCCGGGGCCTGCGCCGGCTCCGCCGCCTGTGGGCCGGCCCGCGCATTCAGCGGGGTCGGGGCCGGGGCCGGGGCCGGGGCTGGGGCCTGAGCCGAGGCTGCGTGCCGGAGGAGGAGAGCAGTGACGAGGAATCCGACGATGAGGTGAGGCAGTCGGAGGCGTCCCCAACGCCGGGCGGGGCGGAGGCCGGGGGCTTCCAAGGGTCTGGGTGGCCCTGAGGGGTGGAGTGGAGAAGCGAGGTTCTCAGGGCCCCTGCGGAGGGAAGGGGCCCTGGAAATAGGCCTGGGGGGAGATAGGCTGCGCGGAGCTGTCCGTGAAAAAGGCCTCTGAAAGTATATAGAGAAGCCCAGGCTGCAGCTGGGTACTTGGGCCTGAGGCACGTCCTGCAGAAGTGTCCCAGGCTGATGATTTTGGTAGTTGGCAAAGCTGTTGGGGTAGAGGTTTGAGCGAGAAGGCTATGGGTACTGCATGCCCGACCAGTGGTGGTTGACAGCAGCAGCGTGGCTTTAGTGGACCCAGGCTAGGGCTCTCTGGGCACTTATCTGTAGGCTGCTCCACCTGGCCTCATAATCTCTTGACACATCGCTGGTTTCACTAGTACCCGGATTCCACTTACTTAAAGTGGAGAGATGGTAGCATGATGGAGGGCTTCTTCTTGGGGGCACAGGTTGAAGAAAAATGGAGTAAAGGCTGAGGCTGGGAACTCTAGCAGGTCCGAGTACAGCTCAGGATTTATCCCCAGCCTCTCAGAAAAATCAGGAGAGTGTGGGTTGTATTATTTAGGACAGTTTGTAGTCACCTGAGGGCTCAGAGTAGAGCTTATTACGGTAAACCATTTGAAACACACACACACACACACACACACACACACACACCGTTTGAAACACACACACACACACACACACACACACCGTTTGAAACACACACACACACACGCACGCACACACGCATACCCCGGACTTGAGTGCCCCTATTCCCATCTTCATTCAGGAGGAAACTGCATCCTGAGAATGTGTAAACAGTAGTTCCACCTTTTTCTGAATTGGAGGATGAGGGAGTCTGAGGGTAGTGTCTACTGCCTGGCCTGAGAAGACCCAGTTCTGTTCCCTTCTGGGCCAGCGAACCACTGATGGCTGTGCTGGTGTAGTCTGCTACAGGGGATGGGGGTTCAAAATACCCTGTGCCTCCATCCCTAGGATGAGAGGGAGAGACTCTTTTCTATTCTTCTTAGCTTCCAGTCATAAGTTTTTCTCTAAAGTAGGGGTATGGTAAGGGGGAAACTGGGGGGATATACCTCCATACCTGAGTCTCAGGTGGAACAAGGGCTTTGGCACTGACTGCTGTTTCTCCCCTCCACCCCTGGTCCCCTAAATCAGGAGTTTCAGGGTTTTCATTCAGATGAAGATGTGGCCCCCAGTTCCCTGCGCTCTGCGCTCCGATCCCAGCGAGGTGAGTGACGGGGAAACTCTACCTCTATAGCTTTACAGGAATGTTATTCTTGCTCTTCATGTCAGCTCTTCCCTGTTTAAGTAGAGTCTCCATCAGTTACATAGCGTGTTCTGTGTTCAAAGCTCAAGCTAGCCTGGGCTGCGGGGGATACAGACAAGTAAAACTTAGTCCTTGCCCTCCTGGAGTGCCTTGTTCAGTCTGCAGGGCTAGCTTGACCCATCTCCCCACGCCTATTCTCCTTTTAGGTCGAGCCCCCCGAGGTCGGGGCCGCAAGCATAAGATGACCCCCATTCCGCCTCCTCGCCTAGCAGATGTCGCTCCTACCCCCCCAAAGACTCCTGCCCGGAAACGGGGTGAGGAGGGCACAGAACGGATGGTGCAGGCACTGACTGAACTTCTTCGCCGGGCCCAGGCACCCCCAGCCCCGCGGAGCCGGGCATGTGAGCCCTCCACTCCACGTCGGTCTCGGGGACGGCCCCCAGGACGGCCAGCAGGCCCCTGCAGGAAGAAGCAACAAGCGGTAGTGGTGGCAGAAGCAGCTGTGACAATCCCCAAACCTGAGCCCCCACCTCCTGTGGTTCCTGTAAAACATCGAACTGGCAGCTGGAAGTGCAAGGAGGGGCCTGGCCCAGGACCTGGGACCCCCAAGCGTGGAGGACAGTCTGGGCGAGGAGGCCGTGGAGGTAGAGGCCGAGGCCGAGGCGGGCTCCCTCTTGTGATCAAGTTTGTTTCAAAGGCCAAAAAAGTGAAGATGGGACAGTTGTCCTTGGGACTTGAATCAGGTCAGGGTCAAGATCAACATGAGGAAAGCTGGCAGGGTGCCCCCCAAGGAAGAGTTGGATCTGGACAGGGAGAGGGCCCTTGCTGGAGAAAGGAGCAAAAGCTGGAGGAGGAGGGAGAGAAGGAGACAGAAGAAGAGAAGGACAAGGAAGAGCGAGAAGAGACGGTAGAGAGAGCCGGACCTGCAGAAGGGGTGATGCCAGCAGAGGAAAAGGAAGACGCAAAGCTGCCATCCCCACCCTCCACTCCGCCAGCCCCTGCAGCCCCTGCCGCCCCTCCACCCCCTCCACCTCCTCCACCATCTCCACCTCCTCCACCCCCTCCACCCCTCCCACCCCCCTCCACTTCTCCTTCATCCCCACTTTGCCCTCCACCACCCCCAGTGTCCCCTCTGCCCCCACCATCGCCTCCACCGCCTCCTGCCCCAGAGGAGCAGGAAGAATCCCCTCCTCCAGTGGTCCCAGCTACATGCTCCAGGAAGAGGGGCCGGCCTCCCCTGACTCCCAGCCAGCGGGCAGAGCGAGAAGCTGCTCGGGCAGTGCCGGAGGGTACCTCTCCCCCCACTCCAACCCCCAGCACCATCACAGGAGGCCCTCTGGAAGACAGCCCCACTGTGGCCCCCAAAAGTACCACCTTCCTGAAGAATATCCGGCAGTTTATTATGCCTGTGGTGAGTGCCCGCTCCTCCCGAGTCATCAAGACACCCCGGCGATTTATGGATGAAGACCCCCCCAAACCCCTAAAGGTAGAAGTCTCACCTACTCTGCGGCCTCCTGTTGCCACCTCCCCACTCGCCCCCCCAGAACCAGCACCAGCTCCCTCTCCACCGCGTGCCCCAACTCCCCCATCTACCCCAGTCCCACTCCCTGAGAAGAGACGGTCCATTCTGAGGGAACCCACATTTCGCTGGACCTCGCTGACCCGGGAACTGCCCCCTCCTCCTCCTGCCCCCCCACCGGCCCCGCCCCCACCTCCTGCCCCTGTCACTCCATCCCGGAGGCCCCTGCTCCTTCGGGCACCCCAGTTTACCCCAAGCGAAGCCCACCTGAAGATCTACGAATCGGTGCTTACTACTCCTCTTGGGGCCCCTGAAGCCCCTGAGCCAGAGCCTCCTCCCGCCGATGACTCTCCAGCTGAGCCTGAGCCACGGGCAGCGGGCCGCACCAACCACCTCAGCCTGCCTCGATTTGCCCCCGTGGTCGCCACTCCTGTCAAGGCCGAGGTGCCCCTTCCTGGGGCTCCAGCTCTGAGCAACGGGCAGCAGTGTCAGGCTCAGCTGCAGCAGCCCCTACAGGCCTTGCCAACCCAGCTGCTGCCCCAGGCGTTAGCACAGCCGCCGCAGGTACAGCCGCACTTGCACCTGCAGCCGCCATCGCCCCTGGACAAGGCCCGTACCGCGGCCTCGGGCTCCTTACCGCTGTCTGGTGTGGAGGAGAAAATGTTCAGCCTTCTCAAGAGAGCCAAGGTGCAGCTGTTCAAGATCGATCAGCAGCAGCAGCAGCAGAAGGTGGCGTCTTTGATGCCGGTGAGCATGGCGCTTGGGCTAGGTTTCTGCACCCAGCCGTCCGGCCCCAATTCTCTCCATTCTCTCAATTTTCATTCGCCCCCTGTCTCCTCAGACTCCCTCCAGTATTTCAAGGAACCCTTAGAGCCCGTCCTTCCGTTTCTCAGCTGCCTGTGTCCCTGCCCTGGTCCTGGCCCTGGCCCTCCCCCCATGCTAGTCCCCCCGGCCCTATCTTTTCTCACTCTTCAGCCTCTGACCCTGTTTATTCCCCTACCAGCCAAGCCCTGGAGGGCCGATGGAGGAAGTCGTGGGGACTGTCAAGCAGATCTCGGATAGAGGTTCTGTCAGGCCTGAAGATGAATCGATGGAAACTAAGAGAGAGAGACCGTCGGTATGGAGTGGGAGCAGGGCCCTCTGAAGAAGGCTGGTTGCAGGAGCGCAGGGGGCAACTTCCCACACGTATTCCTGGTTTCTCCTCCCCTAGGGCCCCGAGTCCCCTGTGCAAGGCCCCCGTATCAAACATGTCTGTCGTCATGCTGCTGTGGCCCTAGGTCAGGCCCGGGCCATGGTGCCCGAAGACGTCCCCCGCCTCAGTGCTCTCCCTCTCCGGGATCGGCAGGACCTCGCCACGGAGGGTAGGGGCGGGTGTGTTGTGGGAAGATTTGACAGCTGTGTCAAGTTCGGGGGCGAGCACATGCACCAAGAGCCGAGGAGAGAGGGAGCTGAGTTGGATGCTTGGGGCAGGTGGCAGGTGGGTTGGGGTGCTAGGTCCTAGAGCAGATTTGGGGGCACCTGGGGCCTGAACACCGTGGGAAAGGGAGGGCCAGAAGGCCAATTGAATGAGATCTAGGGGAGAACAGGGAACTGAGGTAAAAGGCCTAATGGCCTTGTGGCTCCATCCTTTTCTCTCCATTGCACTAGATACATCATCGGCGTCTGAGACTGAGAGTGTCCCATCACGGTCTCGGCGGGGAAAGGTGGAGTCAGCAGGGCCTGGGGGAGACTCAGAGCCTGCAGGGTCTGGAGGGACCCTGGCCCATACACCCCGGCGCTCGCTGCCCTCCCATCATGGCAAGAAGATGCGGATGGCACGGTGTGGACACTGTCGGGGCTGCCTGCGTGTGCAGGACTGTGGGTCCTGTGTCAACTGCCTGGACAAGCCCAAGTTTGGGGGCCCCAACACCAAGAAGCAGTGCTGTGTGTGAGTAGCCAGGGCGCAGCCTCTTGTTGCCACCCATGGTTGTCAAGTCACCCAGGCCTCCTGCCCCGCCAGAGCAGTGGGATTGGCATCCTTGTGGAGAGCTTCCTCTCTTCCCCCAGACCACCAGTCCCCTACCCTGGTGACGTGCTGCTCCCCTCCCCAGATACCGGAAGTGCGACAAGATAGAGGCTCGGAAGATGGAACGGCTGGCTAAAAAAGGTAACGAGGTTTGAGGAGTCTTTCTTTACACAACCTTATTTAGATCGTGGTGTGGAAGAAACAGTGTTTTCTTTGCTCTCCTTCCCTTATCTTTGCAGTCTGTTACCTTTGTCATCTCTCCATCCTGTGCTTCCGTGTCTCTCCTGTACTCGTTCTCTTTTGCCCCACTTCTTTTTGGCTTTTCTGTATCCCAATGTCCCATGTCTCTGGCTGAGCTCAGATCCTACTAAGTCCCCTGTTCCCACAGGCCGGACGATAGTGAAGACGCTGTTGCCCTGGGATTCCGATGAATCTCCTGAGGCCTCCCCTGGTCCTCCAGGCCCACGCCGGGGGGCGGGAGCTGGGGGGCCCCGGGAGGAGGTGGTGGCCCCCCCAGGGCCCGAGGAGCAGGACTCCCTCCTACTGCAGCGCAAGTCAGCCCGGCGCTGCGTCAAACAGCGACCCTCCTATGATATCTTCGAGGACTCGGATGACTCAGAGCCCGGGGGTCCCCCTGCTCCCCGGCGTCGGACCCCCCGAGAGAATGGTGCGAATTGCTCGTTGTTTCCCCTTTCAGTCCTGTGTCTTGTGTAGAAGGGGGGTGGGGTTTCCAGGCCAGGGGCTGTATTTGTGTGATAGAGAAAGTAGCTGAGTGCAGAGGAAGAGGTAGTTTGGGGTGGACAGGGAAAATGGGTGCGTTCGAGCCAGGCCTAAAAGTCATCCTACTGGTTAGTTAAAGGCGGCCATGGGGATCCAGGTAACGGGGGGTGTGGAGGAAAGGGAATGGGGCAGGGAAGGAGGGGGACCCTCACCACTTCTGTGTGCTGCCTAGAGCTACCGGTGCCAGAACCCGAGGAGCAGAGCCGGCCCCGCAAACCCACCCTGCAGCCTGTGTTGCAGCTCAAGGCCCGAAGGCGCCTGGACAAGGTCAGCACAGCCCCACACCAAGAACCCTGAGCCCTGTGGAAGGCATGGCTCCTGCCCTTCAGGAGCTTCCTAGCAAGTCAGGGTAACGGGCTCACCTGAGTGCCGTGTTGTGTCCACAGCAGAGGACAGGCCCTGAGGGGTAAGGCAGGTCTGTCCTTCTGGAAAGCAAAGTAGGATCTGGGCAAAAGACAGGGTTGGGCAGGCCGGGGAAGAGAACAGTGTGCAGAGAAGTCTGCAGAGGGCGAGGCCGGCCGCCTTCTGACCACCACCATCCTCCCTAGGATGCTTTGGCCCCTGGCCCCTTTGCTTCTTTTCCCAATGGCTGGACTGGAAAACAGAAGTCCCCTGATGGAGTGCACCGGGTCCGTGTGGATTTTAAGGTATGGCATTGAGGGAGAGGGTCTCGAGGACGGTGTTTGAAAGAAACCTGTTGGTTGTAGCTGAGAAACCAGGGCTTTAAAGATGGCTTTGGCTCCTCTCTGATCCCGTGTCCTCTCTTTCCTCAGGAGGATTGTGACCTGGAGAACGTGTGGCTAATGGGTGGCCTCAGCGTGCTCACCTCCGTGCCAGGGGGCCCGCCGATGGTGTGCTTGCTGTGTGCCAGCAAAGGCCTGCATGAGGTTGGATCCCCGCCTTTTTCCACAGCCCCCCAGGTCTCCATTGGCCCTTACTGCCTGATTGCTTGGGCCCTCTCAGCAGGGTCTCATCCCTTGGCCTCTTGGCCTCACACTGTGCCCATTGTTCACCCTCTCCACCCCCAGCTGGTGTTCTGCCAAGTCTGCTGTGACCCTTTCCATCCATTCTGTCTGGAGGAGGCCGAGCGGCCCCTGCCCCAACATCATGACACCTGGTGCTGCCGCCGCTGCAAGTTTTGCCATGTCTGTGGGCGCAAAGGCCGGGGATCCAAGGTTCGGGCACAGGAGCCGTGAGAGTGGGTGGAGGCACGGAGGAGAGGGGTATGCTTGTGCCGATAGGTTTTGCCATTGCTGTTTTTCTCCCAACTTCCCAACAGCACCTCTTGGAGTGTGAGCGCTGCCGCCATGCTTATCACCCAGCCTGCCTGGGTCCCAGCTACCCAACCCGGGCCACACGCAAACGGCGCCACTGGGTGAGAGATGAGGCCCACACCCCTTGCATTGGAGTTCTAATTAAAGCCGCTACCACCCCCAGGCTGGAAGGTTGGAGGTCCTTGTGAGAGTTTATCTGATAAATAGCATTTTCTCTTTCAAAACTTCACATAGATGAGACTTATGTGCAGAATTTGTACAGAGTGGTTGCAAAACGCAGAAGGGTTCATGCATTCTCTGGTCCTGGGCTCAGAATCCGCTGCCCCTTCCTGACCTCCTCTCCTCATCTTCCTCTGTGGGTCTCCCCTACTTTGGTCTTGCCCCCCCCACCTCTCTCCTGCACCTTTTCTCCTCTTACTCGTCCTTCCTCGTTTGTCTCTCGCTTACCATCCACTCCTCTTTGCCCATCTCCTCCCACTGTACCCCCCACTGCTCCAGCCTGCTCCCCCTAACTTCACCCTGCCCCCCCCCCCCCAGATCTGCTCAGCCTGCGTACGCTGTAAGAGCTGTGGGGCAACTCCAGGCAAGAACTGGGACGTCGAGTGGTCCGGAGATTACAGCCTCTGCCCCAGGTGCACCCAGCTCTATGAGAAAGGTGGGGACCTGTCCGGGAACCTGGACCCTGAGGGACACCGGGCAGTGGGCCAGGCTCGTAGACAGGCAAGACAGACACAGTTTTCTAGCGGCTCTCTGTGCCCTCTCGTAGCCCCGGAACCTTTCCTTCTGTCAGGGTAGTCTCCCGCAGAAGGCTCTCTAGTGCCTCAGGGAGAGGGACGCGGTTCCCCTCAGGGCAGCGGGAGCCGGCCTGCACCCCGTTGTGGCAGTGGTCCCTCACCTGCCTCGGGGCACCTCGAGTCTCCACTGGTCACTTTGAAAACCTGGAATTCCCGTTTGTTCAGGCGGCAAGTTCGCAAGGTTCTTTGGGCGGCGCTGGGGCCGTAGGGCTAGAAGAGGGTGTGTTCTCAGCCAGCGTTTCAAGGGTGGTAGGGACCCGAGACGGGGCATAGCGGAGGCAGCCCTCACAGCAGCCAAGGGGCAGGTCGTGGCCCCAGCCCCTGACTTGCTCTTCTCCTCCCTTTTGTGCAGGAAACTTCTGCCCCATCTGCACGCGCTGCTACGAAGACAACGACTACGAGAGCAAGATGATGCAGTGCGCGCAGTGTGACCACTGGGTGCACGCCAAGTGCGAGGGGCTCTCGGGTGAGCAGGCAGAGCGGGCCGGGCTGCCGCCTCTGCCCCGAGGGCGGGAGCACGGGGTGCCTGTCCTGCCCCGAGCACAGGCTCTCCTGGGACAGGTGTCATCAGTGTGCGTCCTTGGCAATTCCTCTGGGCTGCTGAGAGCCCTCACGTCCTCCCGAACCATTCTGTCCTGTCCCACCCCGGCTATTTTAGATGAAGACTATGAAATCCTTTCTGGGCTGCCGGACTCAGTGCTGTACACCTGCGGACCGTGTGCAGGGGCCACGCACCCCCGCTGGCGAGAGGCCCTGAGTGGGGCCCTGCAGGGGGGCCTGCGCCAGGTGCTCCAGGGCCTGCTGAGCTCCAAGGTGGCCAGCCCACTGCTGCTGTGCACTCA
This sequence comes from Zalophus californianus, assembly GCF_009762305.2. Lineage (NCBI taxonomy): Eukaryota > Metazoa > Chordata > Mammalia > Carnivora > Otariidae > Zalophus > Zalophus californianus. The sequence continues at coordinate 43,745,833 of NC_045611.1, forward strand.
GGTCTGGGGCCGGGGGGTTGCTCGGGAGGTAGGATGGGGTGGGGCCAGGCCCAGCACCAGCCCTGCTGACTTTCTCTCTCTACAGTGTGGGCAGGCTGGAAAGCAGCTGCACCCAGGCCCTTGCGATCTGCAAGCCGTGAGTCGGCGCTTCGAGGAAGGCCACTACAAGTCTGTGGTGAGTGGGACACTGAGAGGAATAGGTGGGCTCCAGGAGGAGGGGGTTGTGGGTGGGGTGGGGGCTCTGATCCTGATAAGCCCCCTTACAGCACAGCTTTATGGAGGACATGGTGGGCATCCTGATGAAGCACTCAGAAGAAGGAGAGACCCCAGAGCGCCGGGCTGGAGGCCAGATGAAGGGGCTCCTACTGAAGGTGGGAACTTTGGGGGATGTCTGTGGAGTGGCTTGAGTGGTAGTGGGGAGGAGAGTGTGGGTCCTTCAGATGCTGCCCCTACCAGCTTTTCCTGGGGGAAGCCAGTTCTTCTCATTCTGTTAACCCACTCCCCAGCTGTTGGAGTCTGCGTTCGGCTGGTTCGACGCCCACGACCCCAAGTACTGGCGACGGAGTACCCGGCTGCCAAAGTGAGCAGGGCTGGGTAACACGAGGGGAACCAGGGAATAAGGGCAAAAGCAAGGGCACCTGGGAAATCCAGGGTCTGGATCCTGGGCTGAGAATAGACAAGGAACAGAGTTAGGGTCTGGAGGGTGGTGGAACCAGGATGAGCATCCTCAGGGGTTCTAGGCCAGCAAAGACTCAGATTGTGCAGTTAGCTCACCTCGTTTCTACTTTGTGCAAGGTAGTGTTGGGGAATAGCAGTGAGTAAGCCATGTTTGGGGGCTGGAGGAGGCACATTAGTGCCTGATGATCCAGATGGTCAGGGTGGTTATGAGAACGTCAAGGGAGCTGTGGGAGCCCAGAGAAGGTGCTTAGGGTTAAGGCTTCTCGGAAGAGATGACATCCGAGCCAAGATGTGGAGAAAGAGTATTCCAGGCATGAGGAGCAGCATTTCATGTGTCATAGGTGGCATGAGGGGTCCTGGCTTATTTGGGAGACTGGGAGAAATGCCACATGGAGAGAGGACCAAGTGTGTCATGGCATGTTAAGGCTAAGATTGTGGGTGGCCACCCTTGTTAGACGTGTCAGATGCTGACCCTGCCTGTCCACAGCGGAGTTCTTCCCAATGCCGTGTTGCCCCCATCCTTGGACCATGTCTACGCTCAGTGGAGGCAGCAGGAACCAGAGACCCCAGAATCAGGGCAGCCTCCAGGGGACCCCTCAGCAGGTACTGGGAAGTGGGGACTGGAAGCCAGGGCCCCTGACTTGGTGGGGCAAGCTCTAGGTCCTGATTCTGGGACTTGCCTTCCCACACCTCTTCCAGCTTTTCAGGGCAAGGATCCAGCTGCTTTCTCACACCTGGAGGACCCTCGTCAGTGTGCGCTCTGCCTCAAATATGGGGATGCGGATTCTAAGGTGAGGGCTACCATGTGAAGCTCCAGGCTGTGGGGCCTAGTCCCTGGGGCCTGCCCTCACACCATTTCTCCTCTGCCCCCAGGAGGCAGGACGGCTCCTATACATTGGGCAGAATGAGTGGACACACGTCAACTGTGCCATTTGGTCAGCTGAAGTGTTTGAGGAAAATGATGGCTCCCTCAAAAACGTGCATGCTGCTGTGGCTCGAGGGAGGCAGATGGTGAGAGCCCGGGCCTAGAGAGGTGGGCAGCCCCAGGGTCTCGGGTAGCCCCCCCAACCCTCTGCAGGGGAAACCGCTCTTGTTTCACAACTTCTACCCCACCATATCCTTTCACTGCTGGTCCTGGGTGCCGTTTTTGGTTGTCCCAGGACTCTGGTGCTTCAGGGATAGTGGCTCTCCCTCCCCCATATTTGGGCCCGAAGCCTGGGAGATTAAAAGTTAGAAGAGCTTCTGTTGATTGATCCTGTGCTGGAGGCTTTCTCTACTGTGTGACGTTTAGCTCCTGCTGGGTCCCCGTGAGGTGAGGTATGGCCTGGGTTAGAACCCCCTCCTCGCCAGTGTGGGACGTGGTGCCGTATAACATCTCAGGCTCAGGAAGTGAGACATGAGGTGATACGTACTGGGGGCGTGGGGGGGTGGTGCAAATGTGAAGATTAAATAAAATGATACAGGTTTTATATTAAAATAGCATGAGAGGGGAAGAGCATGCAACTCTTGATCTTGGGGTCACGAGTTCAAGCCCCACGTGTAGAATGTAGTGATTACTTAAATATATTTTTTTAAATGGTGTGAGAAAGATGGTAGATGTTGCTTGGTGTTAGATGTTATTTTTCTTCCTATTGCTTCAGAAAATCTGAAGTAGTTTTGATGTGCACCTGGCCCTGGATGCAGCTAGGGAAGAGGGTATGTTTGATGAGTGCCTTTGCTTTGCGAGGCTCTGGGCTAGACGGGCCCAAGCAGAGTCTCAAGGACAGTGATGCTGAGCATCAGACGCTGGTCTCGGTCACTGGCTTCTCCCCTCAGCAGCCCCTTCCTCCCGCAGCGCTGTGAACTCTGCCTGAAGCCTGGAGCCACAGTGGGCTGCTGCCTTTCCTCCTGCCTCAGCAACTTCCACTTCATGTGTGCCCGGGCCAGCTACTGCATCTTCCAGGATGACAAGAAAGTTTTTTGCCAGAAACACACAGACCTGCTGGATGGCAAGGTGAGCCAGAACCACGGGGGAGACAGCTCCCTGCTGCTTTCTCTTCCCTTTACACTCGTAGACCCCTGCACCCCCCCCAGCCCTGTCCCCAGCTGCCTCTTAGTGTCTTCCTTGTTTTCCTGAGTCCTTGAGCCAAGCCCCCAGCTGTCCAGTCCCTGCCTCAGAGCCTTCCCTCACATCCCCCTTGCCCCTCACCAATCTAGCAACCCCATTTGCCACCCACCTTCCAGGAGATTGTGACCCCTGATGGTTTTGATGTTCTCCGCCGAGTCTATGTGGACTTCGAGGGCATCAACTTTAAGCGAAAGTTCTTGACGGGGCTCGAACCTGATGCCATCAATGTGCTCATTGGTAAGCCTCTTGCTCTCTACCCTGGTCTTCCTGACCCTGTCTGGCCCACCCTCCTGATCTCTTTGCATCATAGGCTCCATCCGAATTGACTCCTTGGGTACCCTGTCTGATCTCTCGGACTGCGAGGGACGGCTCTTCCCCATTGGCTACCAGTGAGCAGCCCAGGGGGCCTGGGTGGGGTGGAAGGACTCCGGGACAGGAGCCCAACGCCCGAGTTGTCTTGACCCTCTTACCCGCACGCCCACCTGACAGGTGCTCCCGTCTGTACTGGAGCACAGTGGATGCTCGGCGGCGCTGCTGGTATCGGTGTCGTATTCTGGAGTATCGGCCGTGGGGTCCGAGGGAAGAGCCAGTTCACCTGGAGGCAGCAGAGGAGAATCAGACCATTGTGCACAGCCCCGCCCCTTCCTCAGGTACGTGCCTTGGAACTCCCTCATTTCCTTCCCTGAATGTTGCCCTCCCCAAGTGGTTACCCACCAACCCCATTCCCCTCTTCTCTAAAGAAACCCTAGGATGTTTGCTATTCTTCCCTTCGTCATAACGGCAATAACTGATCGCTTAACAGCTTTGCATTACGTGCCGGGGACTGTGCTCAGCGTTTCACAGGAAGTGAGGGGAGAGCCACCTGCTTAGGGAGTGGGGAGCAGCTTCTAGACAGTGTTTATAGCCACCTGACTTGGGACGTGTGCTCCCGAGATGCTCCCCACAGCCCTCTAAGGAAGGCATGCGCTCTACTGTACTGCAGCTCCGAAAGGGCACTTGCTCTGCACATAGTCCTGGCATCGGGGTGCGAGCCAAATCAGTTCCCTTATAGCCATGCCAGTGCTGAGGGATGTCGCTGAGAGCCGGATGGCACACAGCAAAGATTGGGCTTGGAGACTGGTAAAAGGAGAGCTTGTGGGCCAAATAGGAGGAGGAAGATTTTCGGAGTGTGTTTGCAGGGAAGGGGTTTGTGCCAGGTTGGAGCATGACATGAAATAGAGAGGGGAGGAGAGGGTGCAGCTATCCTGGCTGGTAGCAGGAGAGTGTTGGGAGGAGGCGGCAGAGATTTGTTCTCGCAGATTGGGTGGAGTCAGGTAATGGGGAGCTCCAAGCGCCAGGATGTGGCAGATGTGTTTGATGTGGCAGGGATGCGCGGCACAGGTGAGAAAGTGGTAGGACTGGCCCTGCTGGAGAGAGGGCAGTGCCCCTCGCGGCATGCGGGGCCTGAGTCAGAACAGTAGGCAGCCGGGAACAGGGGAGGTGGCAGAGATGCGCGAGGAGGGGTTACAAAGGGCCCCTGATCCAGTTGTGTGTGGAGGCTTTGAAGAAGCCACAGAGGGGTGTGGGACCTGGGCGATGACTGGGAACCGGTGCACGTTGTGACCAGACCATTGGGCAGGGGTGGGAAAGGCTCGGTTGGCTCAAAAGAAGGGAGGGTGTGTAGGGAGAGGCTTTGACAAAGAGCCCCTGCCATTCCTGATGCCGTTCTCCTGCCTCCTCAGAGCCCCCAGATCATGTGGACCCCCTTCCAGATGCAGATGCCCTTATCCCTGGAGCTCCTGAGCACCACTCACCTGTTCAGAACCTGGACCCCCCACTTCGGCCGGATCCAAGCAGTGCCCCTCCTCTGGCTCCCCGCTCCTTCTCGGGGGCTCGAATCAAAGTGCCCAACTACTCACCATCCCGGAGGCCCTTGGGGGGTGTCTCCTTTGGACCCCTGCCCTCCCCTGGTGAGTACCTGGGAGTGTCGGGGAGAGGGGTGGGTGGGTGAGGCAGGAGCTCATGGCTGACACTGACCCTTCCCCCCACAGGAAGTCCATCTTCTCTGACCCACCACATCCCCACGGTGGGAGACCTGGACTTCCCAGCTCCCCCCAGACGTTCCCGTCGTCCCAGCCCCCTGGCCCCAAGGCTGCCGGCATCACGGCGGGCCTCTCCCCCTCTCAGAACCTCCCCACAGCTCAGGGTGCCCCCTCCTACCTCAGTCGTTAGAGCCCTCACGCCTACCTCAGGGGAGCTGGCTCCCCCTGGCCCAGCCCCATCTCCTCCACCACCCCCTGAAGACCTGGGCCCAGACTTTGAGGACATGGAGGTGGTGTCAGGACTGAGTGCTGCTGACCTGGACTTTGCGGCCAGCCTGCTGGGGACTGAGCCCTTCCAGGAAGAGATTGTGGCTGCGGGGGCAGTGGGGAGCGGCCACGGGGGCCCAGGGGACAGCTCAGAGGAAGAGGCCAGCCCTACCCCCCGCTATGTCCACTTCCCTGTGACTGTGGTGTCTGGCCCTGCCCTGGCCCCTGGTGCCCTTCCTGGAGCCCCCCGCATCGAACAGCTGGATGGAGTGGATGACGGCACGGACAGTGAGGCAGAGGCCGTCCAGCAGCCTCGGGGCCAGGGGACTCCTCCTTCGGGGCCAGGAGTGGGCCGGGCCGGGGTCATCGGGGCTGCAGGGGACAGAACCCGACCTCCTGAGGACTTGCCATCAGAAATTGTGGATTTTGTGTTGAAGAACCTGGGGGGGCCTGGGGAGGGAGGTGCTGGGCCCAGAGAGGAGCCCCTCCCCCCAGCACCTCCCCTGGCCAATGGCAGCCAGCCTCCCCAGGGCCTGCCCCCTAGCCCAGCTGACCCCACTCGGACGTTTGCCTGGCTCCCTGGGGCCCCAGGGGTCCGGGTATTGAGCCTGGGCCCTGCCCCTGAGCCTCCCAAACCTGCCACATCCAAAATCATCCTTGTCAACAAGCTGGGGCAAGTGTTTGTGAAGATGGCTGGGGAGGGTGAGCCCGTCTCACCCCCGGTGAAGCAGCCACCTCTGCCCCCTCCCATCCCCCCCACAGCCCCTGCTTCCTGGACTCTGCCCCCGGGACCTCTGCTGGGTGTGTTGCCAGTGGTAGGGGTGGTCCGCCCCGCCCCACCACCACCCCCTCCTCCACTGACACTGGTGTTGAGCAGTGGGCCCCCCAGCCCGCCTCATCAGGCCATCCGCGTCAAGAGGGTGTCCACCTTCTCTGGCCGTTCCCCACCAGCGCCTCCCCCAAACAAGACCCCCCGGCTGGAGGAAGACAGAGAGTCTTTGGAGGATGCTCCCCAGGGTCCAGGGCTTAGTGGCAGCGGGTGAGTGAATGTGCTGAGTCTGTGGAGGAGGGTGAGAGAGGTGGGCAGGAGAAGGCAGCTCAGCCTTCTTGGGGTTCCTCCCCCAGGTTTAGCCGAGTGAGGATGAAAACGCCCACAGTGCGTGGAGTTCTCGACTTGGATGAGCCTGGGGAACCCACTGGGGAGGAAAGTCCGAGGTGAGTAGCCAGCGCCCTTTCCCTGGAGGCTCTGGGACCTCCATCCCTTCCTCTTTCTGACAGGTCTCTCCTCACAGGCTCCTCCAGGACCGGTCCCCTCTGCTGCCACTCCCAGAAGGTGGTCCTCCCAGGGCCCCCGATGGTCCCCCTGACCTGCTGCTTGAGTCCCAGTGGCACCATTACTCAGGTAGGGACCAGCCTCTTGCTCTCCCTGCCTCCTTCCTTATGCTTGCCTCAGCTGGGTGATGGTCAGATGTGGAGTCAGTCCACTTCAAAAGATAGACCTTGTGCACCAGTCTGGCTCTGAGCCTGAGACTAGGTATTCGGAGTTAGATGCCCCCGGAGCTCCTGGCCCATGGCAGAAAAAGGCAGAGAGATGAAGTTTCAGCTCCACATGAGAGGCCCTTCAAAAGTGCCCAAGAGCCAGGGGGTCGGCTTCAGAGCCTGATCTGCCAGGGTCGGAGGGTTAGGTCCCTGGTGTGGGGGCTGTCAGAATTAGAGACGGGATTTAGAGCCGTGCAGCCAGACGAGCACCTGGGGGTCAGCCAGCGAGGATGGAGCTCATCTAGGATCCAGAGGGGCAGGAAGAGTAGGAAGGAGAATTAAGAGGACCCCAGGCATGTGGGGTCTAGGGTTGGTGTACTGGCTGGGAAGGATGTTGTGTCAGGGTCTAGAATTGAAGACAGTGGTTGATGAGGAAGCTAAAACAAGACCCAGGCATCTTGCCGGCAAGCTTGGCTAAGGGTCTGAGAGGAGAGGGTGGGCGGCAGCCCAGAGAGGTTTGTATGAGGGCTGAGTGGCAAAGCCACGGAGGAGGGTGAAGGGGGCTTGTGGATGGAAGCAGACGTGGGAGGAGGCGTGGTGGTTGGATGTGAATAGGGGGCCGCTGAGGTGGAGGAAAGGGGAGGTCAGTGCACGTGCAGAGCCATCCGGACCCAGGATAGGGGTACGTGGAGTGGATTGGGCTGACAGCCTTGGTGAAGCCGGGAGGGCAGTGAGTGCTCTGTTGGTTACAGAGGGCCATGGGAGAGGGGGTAGGCTACAGCCAAGCAAGCTGGTAACTGAGCAGCCTGAGGCTCGGAATTTCTCCTGGCCCCAGGCCTGCCCGGATGTGTGGATTGTCTCATTACGTAGCGCTGAGTTACTGAGCGTGGAAGCGGAGCGAGGTACACAAGAGACCGCTTAACTGAAAGACTGCGTATGGGGGTCAGAGGTGGCGTGAGGATATGGCAGTGACCATGACGGACAGGTCCCCACCCTTAGGGACCACGCCACATTTTGGTAGAGGAAACAGACACGTACGTTAGCAAGTGTACTGCAGCTGAGAACGAGCGCCGTGAGAAAGAAGGCAATGAGAGCGCCCGGGTGAGGCCCCTGTAGTCAGCCTGTCGGGTTCAGGGAACAGAATGGAGGTGAGGATGGGGTAAGGGCAAAGAGGAGGTGGAGGAAGTTGTCAGAGGTGAACCCAGAGGCACTGAGGCCTGGAGATGATTTGGGTCATACAGCAAATCAGGTTTGGAGTCTTGCCTCAGGCTGGGAGGGCACACGGTCAGGTTGGCCCAGAGGAGTGGTGTGGGGAGCCAGTGTGGCCACGTGGGTCCTGCCTCTCCTCTAAAGCACGCTCCACTCGAACTGAGGTTCTCCCCACCCTCCCCCTCCAGACATGACGGTCAGCCCTCAGTCCGCACCCACCGTGCTTGAGCGAGCCGCTACATCTGAGCTGATCCCCCCTCCCACCTCCTTGTAGCACTTCCTTCGATGGCTTCCAACACCCGCCCCTCCCCCCCCACCCCAATCCTGCCTCCTCATTGCCCCAGCCTGTCACTTAGGCATGTCCCAGGGCCCCAGCCTTGACTTCTCTGTCTGTACTTACTCTTGGGTGTTCTCATCTACTTCATGGCTCTAAATCCCATCTCTTATTCTGACAGCCGGTGGATTGGTAGCCAGGCTCCTAGATCCTGCTGCCTGCTCCCCGTCTCCACCGGCAGGTTGCAAGGGCAGGTTTTCTAAGAGGAATTTCGGACTCAGCATATCCGAAACTGAGTTCTCTGCCTTCGCCCCAAACTTGTTCCTCCCTCTCCCTCACCATCTGTCTCATCATCGGCAGTTTTACCATTCCAGTTGTTCAGGCCCCAAACCTCAGAGTTGTCCTTGACCCTCCACTGGCTCTCACATCCCCGTCTCCTACAGCAGCAAGTCCTGTCTGTTCCGTCTTGAAAATCTTTAGCCCCTGAGAAGTCCCTTAAATTGCTCATAACGTACATATACTCGACTCTGTGGGTAGGAGCCTATATAATAAGTTTGCATATAAAAAAATGCATGTGCAAAATATACTTCTGGTACTTCTAATTTTCTGTGAGAGAAGAATGAGGGGTAGATGGGCATTTTTGGTAAAATGGGTTGGAGTGAGCCAGAGTGTCAGAGCGTGTCCTGCAGAGCCAGGGCATTCCAAGCCTCTGTGGACATGCTCATCTCTCCAGGAACTCTCACAGAAAAGGGACCGCGGGCTCTTTAGAGAAAAATGATGTCCATCCTGTAGGGCTCACGGGGCAATGAGAGCAGGAAGAGAGCCCTCAGACCAAGTATCTGTGCTTGTGCAGGGAGAGGAAGGGAGGGGGTGAGGAACCTGGGACCCTGGGGTCCAGGAGGGGTGATCCTCACCTGCTCTGACCTGCTGCTTGGGACCAGGTGAGGCTTCAAGCTCCGAGGAAGAGCCTCCGTCCCCAGAGGACAAAGAGAACCAGGCCCCCAAACGGGCTGGCCCGCATCTGCGCTTTGAGATCAGCAGTGAGGATGGGTTCAGCGTGGAGGCCGAGAGCTTGGAGGGTGAGTCGGGAGTGGTGGTGACGGAGGGAAGGTGTCCGGTCGAGCCTCCCCCCCGCCCCACCCCGGTCCTGACCGCTCCGGCCCTGCTCTCTCCTCAGGGGCGTGGAGAACTCTGATTGAGAAGGTGCAAGAGGCCCGAGGGCACGCCCGGCTCCGGCATCTCTCCTTCAGTGGCAAGTGGAGGGGCTGCCGGCGGGCGGAGAGCTGGGAGGCCTCGGAGAGGATGAGAGGGGCCTCCGACGCGACGTGTGTGTCCTCACCTCTGTCCCCAGGAATGAGCGGGGCGAGGCTCCTGGGCATCCACCACGATGCTGTCATCTTCCTGGCAGAGCAGCTGCCCGGGGCCCAGCGCTGCCAGCACTACAAGTTCCGCTACCACCAGCAGGGAGAGGGCCAGGAGGAGCCGCCCCTGAATCCCCACGGGGCGGCCCGCGCCGAGGTCTATCTCCGGTGAGGCGCCTGGGCAGCCCGGGGGCAGTTCTCGGGCGTGGCGGTTAGGTCTTTAGAGCTTGGGAACCGAGGCTTGGGAGAAGATGCCAGGCTGCCCCAGAAGTACCCCTGGAGTTCCCGGCACAAGAGGGAGCCCCATCCGTTCCCCTTTCACTCCGTCTCCGGGGGTAGCAGTATTTCTCCTTTGCTAGCAGCCCGCCCGGGCCAGAGGGTAGGTAGGTGGCGTCTCTTGGAAGGAATGACTGTTACCCTCTCTCCTTCCTTCCTCCTTCCCTCCCTGCTGCAGGAAGTGCACCTTTGACATGTTCAACTTCCTGGCCTCCCAGCACCGGGTGCTCCCCGAGGGAGCCACCTGTGACGAGGAAGAGGATGAGGTGCAGCTCAGGTCAACCAGGTATGGAGGGCAGGCCGGGGTGCTGGGGCTGTTCTGGAAGGGTCCTCAAGAGGGTGACCAGGGGCAAGAGAGGTCATTCCTGGGTACCGGCCTGTGACACTGCTGACCCCACCAGACGTGCCACCAGCCTGGAGCTGCCCATGGCCATGCGCTTTCGCCACCTCAAGAAGACATCCAAAGAGGCTGTGGGTGTCTACAGGTTAGTGGGGTCGGGGGGGGGAGGATGCCCCTTGGGTGGATGGACAGGTGCCCCAGTGCGGGGCTGCCTTGGTTCTGTCCCCCTGCCCCCTGAGCTCCCCCTGGCCCATCCTCCCCTGCAGATCTGCCATCCACGGGCGGGGCCTGTTCTGTAAGCGAAACATCGATGCCGGCGAGATGGTCATCGAGTATTCCGGCATCGTCATTCGCTCCGTGCTCACCGACAAGCGGGAGAAGTTCTACGATGGGAAGGTGGGCTCCACGGGGCCATGGGGATGAGGTGGGCGAAGCGGCGGGGGGAGGAGGCGGGGGGGGGCTGGGCCGTGGGAATGGAGCACCTGACCGGCCCCGTCGTGGTCCCCGTAGGGTATCGGGTGCTACATGTTCCGTATGGATGACTTTGACGTGGTGGACGCCACGATGCACGGCAACGCCGCGCGCTTCATCAACCACTCGTGTGAGCCCAACTGCTTCTCTCGGGTCATCCACGTGGAGGGTCAGAAGCACATCGTCATCTTCGCCCTGCGCCGCATCCTGCGAGGCGAGGAGCTCACCTATGACTACAAGTTCCCCATCGAGGATGCCAGCAACAAGCTGCCCTGCAACTGCGGCGCCAAGCGCTGCCGTCGCTTCCTGAACTAAGGCCGCGGCTGCCCGACCCCGCCGCCGTCGTGCCCCGAGTCTGGGGGCTCCCGAGTCCCTCCCAGAGCATCTCACCCCCACCCTCCTGTTGAGGGTGGTTGTGGGCCTACAGGTGGCAGAGGCCCTGCCTCCACCCCTCCAGCCCACCCAGCAATCGCCCCCTTCTTGCCCTGGGGGCCCAGGATGTAGATACTGTACAAAGGTTTCTAAATCCCTTCTTTTCTATGCACTTTTTTATTTAAGAGGGTGGGTTCCCAGGTGGGAACCCCCCATAATAAAGTCTGTCAATGTTTGGAGAGGTGGTCTTCCGGTTTGTATGGTGCTGGGGGCAGGTAGGAGCTCCCGTTTCTCCACACCGGTCCCGAGCCGAGGGAAGCCTGGCAGCCTGAGCAGGGGGCGGGAGGCCATCACTCAGAATTACAGGTAAATCGTGGGGGTCTCTTACAACGTCAGAGCAACATGTGCTCTCCGGATTCCCACTTAGAACCCGGCGGGGTCCCTGCGGATGAGAGCCCTTCCAGGGGTAGCAGGGCCCTTTCCCGGAGAGGACCTTGGTTGCCCAGAGGCACCCGAGGCCAGCTCTCAGTGGCGCCTCAGGCCGTATCTGGTCTCGTGTACGTGCTGGAAGGAGAGGATTCCTGTTGGGTCTCGGCCCAATGAGGACTGTATTTCAAAAGCATGCCTTAATGAGGCCCGGAGACGGCAGGCGCTTATTTCACGGGAAACTTTATTGAGAACGAGGCTGGGCAAGGCCCGGATCAGCCAAGTTTGGACAGCACCTGCAGCGCGTCTGCCCGCCCTAGCTGGGCCAGGTGTGTGCCGAGCTGGCCCAGAGAAGCAGAGGGCTCCCTCGCCACCACCATCTCAACCAAGGCCCGCAGCGGCGAGCACCTGGGCCGCAGTGAGTAGGCGAAGGTGGACCAGGCGGCAGGCAGCCCGTACCTCGCTGCCAGGTGTCTCGTGGTGCCACAGGCCGTCCCCCCACCCGGCCCAGGCTCGGGATCCAGCAGCACCACGAGCTCCTCCAGCACCTCCAGCTCCTCCAGCAGGCGAGACAGGGGCTGCGAGGCCAGCTTCGGCAGTTCTGGGAGAGCCGTGGAGGGGTGATGGAGAGGAAGGGCAATCTCCCAGGCCACCCTCTCCCTCCCTGGCCTGTCCCCGACTAACCTCTGCCCACGAGTGGAACCAGAGCCGCCTCCTTCGGTGGGGCCCCTGCCTCGGATGCCTCCTGGGAGCCTGAAGAGGACGAGTGTGCGGGGAAGAGGGTATGGATGTTGGTGTTGCCACAAACCACGCCAGGACATGGGTGGAGGACAACTTTCGCCCGGCGGTGGCACCGCTGGGCGAGCAGGAGGATCACTGCTGAGGTCACCAGCAGACCCAGCACCATGAGAACCAGCACGACCGGCAGGGCAAAATTCGGCAAGGCCTGCTGAGCGACCTTGCGCTCCAATGTCCACGAAAGACTGGAGATCGCCGATGGGCCGGGCTCCTGGGAGCTAAGGACCACTGGTCTCCCAGACTTCAGGGGGCAGGGCTCCTTCGGAGGGACCGACCTCTGCAAATAGGTTGGAAGAAAGCGGGAGGTATGCCCCACTCCCGGCCCCTCAGCCTGAACCTCCATCCTTCTATCCCTCCGTGGGACCAAATCCCCGCCTGATCCAGCTATCCCCCCACGCTCCCCCGCGCCCCTCCCACACACTTTAACCCCCGCCCCCCTCCCACACACTTTAACCCAGGTGGGTCCCCAGATCCTATTATGCCCCCACCCCATCCTCTTCAGTGGGGCTACACCCCCCATCCCTTGATCCAGACCCCGCCCATCCAACCCAAACCACGCCCTCCACCCCCGCTCCGCCTCCCGCAAGCGGCACCCCAGCCCAGGCCCTCCGGAGCCCGACCAGCACCTCTCTGCAGCGCCGCTGTGTTCCGCTCCGGCTCCCCGCGGGAGCAGGGGCCGTGGCTCCGCCGCCACAGGGGCTACATAGCTCCGCATTGTCGGGGTTGCACTGCCCAATAGGACACTCTTTGAAGGGGCGGGACACGTGATCGCCAGAGTCATTGAGCCCGCAGTTTTCCGAAAACTCGTAGTCTGGTGGGAAACAGGGTCTCACGTGTGGCCGCCCAGCCCCTCCTCTCCGGCACTAGTGACACCCTTTCCCCTTTGTCCTATCCCAGCAGGCCCCACCCCTTGGACTCCACTAACCCAACCTATCACCGACGTGCCCACCCTCCCCGCACGAGCCCTGCCAGTCTCGAGACCCTCTCCTCACAGGCCCCGCCCCCCCACTACCCCCACCCAGCTCGGGCACCAAGCCCCGCCCACTCCTGATTTAGCCACACACCTCACCCTTTGAACACTGCCGCGACCCCGCCCAACAGGCAATACCCCTTTGCCGTGGCCCTATCGTAACCGGTACTATCCCTTCCATCACAGGCTGAGCCCCACATCGTCTCATCTGCGTTAAGGCCCGCCGCCCCCTCCCCGAAGCAAGCCTCACAGACAATAACCCACAGACTTCCTCCCTTCCCTGGCTCCTTATCACCCCCTGGCTCCGCCCGAACATACGCATACCCCCGTCCGGGCTCCTCACCCGGGCAGGGGGGCGGCCCAAAGCGCTGCAGGCAGCTGCCGCAGCACCGGTTATCAGGGTTCCAGTACTCGAGGCGCCCGCAGTGCTGGGAGGCCCCCCGAGGCGCCGCCGGGGCCAGGAGCAGCGCGGCAGTCAGGAGGAGGCATCGGGGCCCCCCCATCCGAGCGGGGTCTGCAGCCTCGAGGGGGGCCGTGACCGCAGGACTTCCGACCGCAGCGCTTCTGTCACACTTTCCAGGAAACCCGGGCAGAAGAAGGAAGCAGTGATGTGGGGGCATGGGATCCCCAGACCCCTTTGGAAGACGGGAGTCTACCCCTAGCCCCTAGTCCAGCTCCTGGCCCATTATGAGAAGGGCCAGCAAGGCCTCAAGATGGCTAGAATGAGGAGTCGGGAACCACAATGATCGGACTCATATCCCACCTCTGCCATCTTCCTTACGTCTTTTCTCAACCCTAAAATGGGATGACAGTACCTGTCTCAAAGGTCTATTGTGAAGAATTAACATCATTGCTTGAAGTAAAGCACTTAGAATAGCACCTGGCATATGGTAAGCTTAAGGAGTAGGTTATTTCCAACTCCCACGGCAGGGCAGCTGACATGGAGGACCCAGCCCTCACCCTCTGGAGACTCCCACTCAATTCCCAGTAACCCTACCTTAGCTCCCTAAACCCAATCTCCTCCCGGCTGGGAATCCTCCAACCTGCCACAACCAGGCGCCTCCCCCTTGAGAAGCCGGAGACAGCCGTGCTGAGGTTCCCGGCACAGAGGCGTCCCCACCCCAACCAGTCCCACTGAGGGGTTTCTAGAGCTCTGGGCCCTGAGCCTGCTGCTCTCCCACCTGTTGTTGGGACGTTCTTCAGCAGAAGTTGTGGCCAGAGCCCAGCCCGCTTCCCCTTTTCGTCAGGTGTGGGGGTGGAAGGAAACTCCTGCCCACAGCTAGGCTCAAGCTAACAGGTTCTAAACCCTCAATACAGAACTTTATTAGGGGAGGGGTGGTGAGAGAAGGTCCCTGTGTTGAACAGATTTACATCATGGAGCCCCGGAGCCTAGGGAAGATGGCACTGGGGGGTTAAGGGAGCTTTCAGGAGGGGTCCTGGCCAGGAACATTTATGCCTGTCAAGGGTGGAGATCAAGGGAGCCAGGGTCTCAGAAGCGGCCATGCCGGTGGTCCGGGGAACGTCGTCGGTTTCTTTCTCGGGGACGGTGGCCGGTATGGGACCTCGGGGGCGACCTGGGGACAGGAGTAGAGAGATGAGGGTTAGAGCTGGAAGGAGTACGGCACCATTCCCCGGGTCTGCCTCTCTGCTCTGGGATGGGGCAGGTAACCAGAGTTCCTGCGTGGTATCAGGACAGGTTCTCAGGGACTGATCTCCGGACTGGAGATCCAGACTGGTCTTGGGTTTGGGGCTTTGGAGTCCCAGCTGGTTTGGGGGTTGAGACTCAGGCGCTGGTCTTTGGACGGTGCTCAGAGCTAGTCTTTGGATACAAAAGAGAGACGCTGTTATTGGGGCACAGGATCAGGTCCACCTTGGAGTATAAGGGCCCTTAGGGTATGAGGTATCTTGACAGGCTGGTCCTGAGGTACCTGCGCCTGGGTCCCCGCCCATACAGCTGACGTCGGAGGTTCCGGGAGATGGGCCGCAGGTGCATGAAGTTGCAGAAGCCCCCGCGGGTACATTCCCTGGGTAGAGGATGGATGGATGGATGGATGGATGGATGGACGAGGCTGTTGGCAATGACAGCACCCCAACACACAGGAGTCTGGGACTCCAGGTGCCCATCCCACCCCCATACTACCATACCCCATCTCATACTGCCGGCAGCATGACTCCCGGAAGTCGGTGACAGGAGAGAGCTCAGCATGCACGGCCTGCCCGTTGAACCAGCGGTTATTGAGTTCAGCCACTGCCCGCTCTGCATCCTCTTCCCGCCGAAACTGAGGGCAAAGTCGATCAGGGTCAGCAATCACACTCGGAAGTCTTTAGGGGATTAGTCAGCAGCTCTGGGGCCGGGATGGATTTAGTGATGGACCTCAAGCTGTGAGGCTTCATTGGTGGCCATCAGGCACTGAAATGCCTCCACCTCTAGGCTCTCATGTGGGGACAGGAGGCACCTTGACATAGACATTGCCCACGAGGTGGTCCCCCAGGTTGTCGCACACATTCATCTCTTCAATCTCCCCGTACTTCTCCTGCAGCTCCGTGAACACCTCCTGCGGAAGACCGGGAGGAACTCAGCTGAGCTCCTCTTCCACAGGAAACTCAGCCCATCCCTTGCCAACCCTCACCTCGAAGAAGTTATCATAGTGTTCTTGCACCTCCACGTCGCTCACGTGACCTGGGGAGGGGCAGGGTGAAATCAGCGGGTGGTCTGTTGGGGGCTGTCCGCCCTGCCCCCAAGACCGGTCCCTCACTCACAGTGCGATCCGTCTGCGGTTTGGGCGGTGTTCTGTGGATTCCGGTACAGGTTGAGAAGCACTATGGTCTGAACAGAATTTAAAGGGGGCGGGGCCTGAGCGCATGCAAAGGGGTGAGGTGAGGCATGAAGGCTGGGGGTGACACTTGGCAACAGAGAAGAAGCCTAAGCATCTTTGAGTGCATCAAGCGATGCTTGCCCCTAAGGAAACCAGAAGAGACACCTAGCACTCGGGGACAGCCCAGCGGTGTAATTCGTACGTACGGGGGTAGTGGCCAAGTTCCTGGGAGAAAGGCCTGAAGGAAAGGGGAGGAACCTGCAGAGGCTCGACACGAAAAAAGCCGGTGGTGGGGTGGGGCTTAGAAATCCGGAAAAGGCGGGACCTCGTGGTGATGGCCAACAGAAGGGGAATGGCCGGAAGGCGTTAACCCTCAAGGCTCCGTGCCGGGTCTCACCTGGCTGAAAGTCGGTTTGTTGTGAAGCCGGGAGCACCGGTCCCCGTGCCGGCAGGCCCCGATCTTAAAGTAAAAAGAGCAGTTAACCCTGGAAGAGGTGCAAAGACAGAGGTGAACCGAGGGCCGGGAAGGCCGGACACCCCAGAAACACCGCCCAACGCCTCCCAGCCACCAGGGAACCAAATGTCCCGGTCCCGGCCCCCGCAAGGGGCCACTCCCTGCGCCCGTTCTCACTTGTCCTTTTCAGTCCCGAATATCGAAGCTAAATATTCAGCCATTTTTACCCGAACCCTCCAACTCTCTCTGCTCTTTACGTCATTTCCGTTGCTTAAGAGCATTGGGAAGTGTAGTTCGTCGCTGCCTCCCGACACAGCACGCGCTCAGAAACTGCCTACTGCGCTTGCGGGTTAGAGGCCTGCGCCCTCCCCGCAAAATCACCACCTGGCGTTCCCTGAAGGCGCATGCGTGCAGCGTTGCCGCATCCAAAAAGACTACAAACTCCAGAGATACTTGCCGAATCTCGCGCAAACGTCCGACGTTGAAAGTGGCTAAGGCTTCCAAGCGGAGGAAGTGGACTGCACTGGTGAGTTGGGGGCCGTTCGCGCCCCCGAATAAACATGAAGGGCGTTCGACCCAGTCAGCTTGCTGGTGGGGACCGGGGTACCCTTCTTTCAGCAAACCCACCCTTCAGTTTATCTCCGTTTTGTCGTTATAGGGGCGTGGTTGTTCGCGATCCCTGCATCTGTCACTTGGGGTCAAGGCTTGGCTCCTGCCCTGCAGACCCGCGGGACGACTCGGCCTCAGCGCAACTATGAACTTGGAGCGGGTGTCTAACGAGGAGAAGTTGAATCTGTGCCGGAAGTACTACCTGGGTAAGGGCCGGTTCCTAGGATCCCAGGAGAAGAGAGGGGACCGGACTAGAGCGCCTGAGGGAAGAGAGCCTGGGGGCCTGGATTCTTGAGTCCAAGGGATAAAGCGACTGGGGTTGCGGACTCCTGGGTCTGAGGGAAGGGCCTGGGACCTGAGGAAAGAGGAGGCTGGAGCCTCAGCTTCTGGGTCCCAAGAGACGGGAGAGTTGGGCCGGACTCTGGGTCCTGAGAAAGAGATGAACGAGGAGTCAGATTTTAGGGCCCTGGGGCGGGGCAGGATTTCTAAGTCTCTGATAGCAGAGATCTCCATTTGAACTTGGATATGGGGGAGAGCCTTCCGTCCTCTAGGTGGGAGTTGGGGCAGGGGGAGGGGAGGGAGAGGAGGATCCTCACTGCCTTACGCTCGTTTGGTTTTTTTTCCTCTTAGGTGGGTTTGCTTTCCTGCCTTTCCTCTGGTTGGTCAACATCTTCTGGTTCTTCCGAGAGGCCTTCCTTGTCCCAGCATACACGGAGCAGAGCCAAATCAAAGGCTGTGAGTCCAGCGCACGGATGAAGGGAGGCCATCAGGTGTTGGCAGGGAATGATGGAGGTTCCAAAATCATGGGGTTCTGGAAGAGGAGAGAGGGCCAGCGTGGGGCGGGGCGGGGGGCGGGGAGCAGGTGGAGGCCGGCCTTACCCATTCCTGTTCCCTTTTACAGATGTCTGGCGCTCAGCTTTGGGCTTCCTCTTCTGGGTGATTGTGCTCACCACCTGGATCACCATCTTCCAGATCTACCGGCCCCGTTGGGGCGCCCTTGGTGACTACCTCTCCTTCACCATACCCCTGGGTACTCCCTGATAGCTTCCTCCACACAGGCCTGGGACCTGCTCATTCGCCCAGGATGGGCTTCTCTACTCTAAGCTCATTCTCAAACCCCTAAGACTTGTTCCCATTTCCTATGTTCTTTGCTGACATCCCCCAATAAAGGACTCTAATTCTCTATATTGACTTCCTGGATCTTTTGGAGGTTGAAGCATAAAGTGATTATTACCATTCAGAAATATGTATTGAATGCCCACTTTGTGCCAGGCTTAGTGCTTCACCCATCATGTGCAATCCTTCATTCTCTGCACCCTCTGAAATAGCAACTTTCCTGCTCAGGAACCCCGTTTTCCAGATGCAGAACTAAGAAAGGAATAATGCTTGCACTACTAGGGGCTTTTATCCTGTGCTGGTGGTGTGTGAATTTGAAAACTGTACTTTCCCCCTTGGTCTCGGTATTCTCATCAGAAATGTGGATATCAGTGCTACCTCCTAGAATTTATCTGAGCCAAAACATGCGGTAAATGGAAGTTTCCCGTTTTCTGAAGATGTTGTCCGCAGCAACAGATATAGCCAAGAGCTTTATCAGAGAAGTCTTCCTTGACCATCTTATTTAAAATTCCAATCCCTGCCTTGGTAGTCCCGATGTGCCTTCAGCTTGTATCCTTTCTCATCACATTTCATTTAAAATGCTTCACTTGTTTCTTGTAATCTTACATCCTCCAAAATATACGCTCTATTACGTTTTGTTCAGTGCAGTGTCCCCAGTGCCTAGAAGAGTGCCTGGCCCACTAATAAATACTTGCTAAATAAAAGGTTGTGCCTGAAGAGAGGTTAACAGGTAGCTGGCACCTAGCGAGTGCTCAGTGAGACTGAACCCGGCCTAACTCCAGACTTCTCCTCCTCAGGGACAAGAAGGACTCCCACGGTTAAATAAACGGGTCAACAGCTAAACTGGTGTTACTCAAAGGTTCTAACACTACAAGTTCCAAGAAGCCTCGCGAAGCCCTGATCCTCCATCACCCACCGTGCCTCGCGCGGCGCAGGCGCCGTTACTCTGGCTGCGTCTTGGGAGCTGGAACTACACCTCCCAGGAAGCGCTCCGGGATGTTGTTGGTTTGTTTCCGGAAACGGGGCCTCAGAAAGGTGGGACTTAGACCTGGGAGCCGATGGCGGCAGCTGTCAATTGGTCAGGGACGAGATCGACGGTCGCACCGACAAATGGAAATAAGAAATTGCCAAAGGGGCCCGCCCACAGAAGGGAAACTAGTGGAGGTGGCGGCTGCGGTGGCGGTCGCCGCCGGACACTTCCTCAGCGCGGAGGACTGGGCGCACACAAAGCTTACCTTGACCTCTTCCCGTCTGCCTTCAGCTTTGATTTGTGACCCTGGGCTCTTCTGGGCTCCTCTGACCCAGTTAGCCACACTTCAGACCCAAACCATGTTCCCGGTGAAGGTGAAAGTGGAGAAATCAGGTGAGGACCCCGAGGTAGGGGGCTTTTAGGGGAGCACTGACCGATCGGGGTATGGGAGTCCCGAAAGACAGGATTATCGCGATAAGACGGACCACGCGACTTCTTCCTGCCGCCCACCTGACTACCGCTATGTCAGGCGTGGAACGATTCCTGCCCTCCTCATACCTTCCCGGTTTGTGCTCAAGGTGGCGTTGAGATTGAATGGTGGTGGCTCAGACCGTGTGGTGCGGTAAGACACCGGGATCCGGAGCCGTGTGACTCTGAAAGGGACCCTTCTTGGCTCTGCCTCAGTTGCCCTGTTTCCAGCAGTGGTCATCTCCAGCAAAGGTGCTTGGCGCCTGAAGTGCAGGGAAGCTTTTAATCCTGGCAGTCACTGTACCCCAACAATCCTAGGAAGTAGGAGAAGTGTGGTGGATGGGGAAACCGAGGCTGAGAGAGAGGAAGTCATTTTCAGTTGGGCCCGAGTTGATGGGAAACCAGGACTGGCATATCGTGGTGGGAGAGGCACGGAATCCAGACCAAAAAAAAAAAAAAAAAGCAAAATGATGTGTAGGGTGTTAGATGGTATAAGTGGTAATAAAACAAAAACAGGAGAAGGTGAGATCTGACAGGATGAGGGAGAGAGCTATGGGGATAGGTGAGGGAACAGCAAATCCGACCAAGGAAATAGGTCTGAAGAGGCCCTGAGGTGGAAGACTCATGTGGCCTGTGCAAGGACGGGCGGGGAGGCCAGTGTGGCTGGAGCAGAGCGAGTGAGGTGGGGAGCATGAGGGAATGACGGCAGAGAGCGAGAGGGAGGACAGATCTTGTGGGCGCAAGTTAGGACTTTGGCTTTTACTCTGAGGGAAATGGGGGGCCAAGGGAGGGTTTGAAGCTGAGGAGCGAGTTAATAAAAATGCCCCCCCCCCCCAATGCCAAAAGAATCGTGGGTGGAAGAGTAAAGGCTTGGCCACAAATGGTGGTTGGGGGGCAGGGGTAGGCAGGGTCATGGAGGCCTGTGAACACCGGGCCGAAGAGCTCAGTCCCGGGGCTCTGCCGAATCGTGGAGTGTTCTAAGCAGGAGAGGATCAGGGTTGGTTTGGTTTTCCAAAGAGTCCTCCGGCCACCTTGTGGAGGTTCGGTCAGAAGAGGAAATTGAGGCTGGGAGCCCCGGAGAAGGAAGGGAGAGGACCAGAGTAGGGAGGGGATATGTGGAGAGACACTCAGGAGGCCAAATGGACAGGCCACGGGGTTGGTAAAGCTGGGTGGGGGAGGATGAGAGGTGTCTATTACGAGACCCAGGGAGGGACTAGGGGACACCGGGGCTACCCCCGAGATGGGGGCCCAGGAAAAGGGGTAAAATTTAGAGAGGCACTAACCCTAGTGTGGGACCCAGTAGATGGTAGGGGCCTAGGGGATGTTCAGGGAAAGGTATCTAGGAGACCATGGGATCCCAAGGTCTAAGGTTCAGAAGAGAAGCAGGGGCTAGGGAAAGAGATGTGGGTGTGATCTATACCTTGGCTCCTGCCCAGGGCTCTTTGCTAGAATCTCAGCTGCCCCTAGCCCTTCACCCCTACCCTGTCTCTCCTCAGTGATGTTGGGAATCCCTGTGTCTCCCCATCCCAGGGCTGGCAAAGCATGTCCCCAAGTGTCCTTCCAGGCTTTGAGCATTGGGCCAGAGTGATGCTAGGTACTGGTTGGAGGAAGAGAGCAAACACCTCACAAGAGCAAGAGGAGAATATTTATAACATCATCACCTCCTTAAGTTCTATGATGAGGGGAAGTAAACCCATAGGCTGACAGAGCCGGGAATGCAGGAAGGGGGGCCCAGATGTCATTTCCTGCCCAAAATGGATATTTTTAGGTGCAGTCTCCAAATTATTAAATGTTGTCCTTTCAGATTTAGTTCAGATTTTAAATAACACCACTGCCTCAGCCAAACAGAGCACATCTGGGGGCTAGATTCTGCACCCAGTTTGAGTCTCTGCCTTATAACTTGAGCTGTGGAGCCAGATGGCCTGTGTGCAAATCTCAGCCCTGCAATTTCCTCGCTGTGTGACTTTGAGCAAGTAGCCCAACTTCTCTGTGCCTCAGTTTCATCATACATAAGATGGGGATAATCATATCTACCTGCCAGAGTTATTGTGAAAATGTAACGGGGTTAATGGGGGTGACGTGCTTGGAACAATTCTTGGCACATAAAAGTACTCTGTATAACTTACTTATATTATTACTGTTGTTGCTAAGAGAGTCATACACACCATGGGTTTATTTAAACCTCACAACAGTCCTTGCAGATAGGTGTCATTGGGAGACCTATTTTCAGGATGAGGAAACAGGCTCAGTGAGGTAAGGTGACTTGCCTTTGGTCACACGTGAGCATGTGGGACAACCCTGGGGCCCAGTGCTCTTGCTCATCACATCAGTTGTCTTTGCTCACTGCACCCCTCTGGCTGAAGGCTTGGATACGCATGCCTCTCCCCCCGCCCAGTTGTCTGCCCACCTGCCTTGGGCCTGGGAACTGACTCCTGCTCGGTATCTTCTTCCCCAGAGTTGGAGATGGCCAAGGCCCGGAACCAACTCGATGCTGTTTTGCAGTGTCTGCTGGAGAAGAGTCACATGGACAGGTTGGAACCTGGCCAGGCACGGGTCATAGGGGGTTAGGGGTCCTGGCAAGTTGGACCCTCTTGGTCCTGGGGGGATCTGGGTAAGACCCCAGAGGCTGGCTTAGGGAGCAAGGGGCCCCATGGAAAAGCCACTCAGTGCCTTCCCACTCAGCCCTGGAAACCCCAAGCCCACAGTTCTCTTCTGCTACCAGGGAGCGTCTGGAGGAGGAAGCTGGGAAAACCCCCTCAGACACCCACAACAAGTAAGTTTTGTGGCTGGGATCTGTATCTGAGGGTTTGTGCTGGACAACTTCCTGCCTCGTCCAAGCTTCCTCCACCATAGTCCTAACCACCCTGCATGTACAGAGACCCTGTGGCAGCAGAAGCTTAGGTCCCCTCATGGTTGCCACCTACAGCCCTGGAGGCGTGAGCGGGACACAGGGTCTAAGGGGTTGGTGGGGTCCATGTGAACATCTCAGTATCCCCAGGGCGCCCTTTGGGCGGTTTTGAGTGGGCATTTTTTCGAGGGTCAGCCTGCTGACACCTTGTCTCTCCCCACAGGGATTGTTCCATTGCAGCCACTGGCAAACGGTAAGGTGGCAGGGGCCCCAGCTGACTGACGGGAGGTCGCCAGCCCCCGCCCTGGTCCTGATGTTCTCCTGCCCCACACAGGCCATCCGCCCGCTTCCCCCACCAGCGGAGGAAGAAGAGGAGGGAGATGGATGACGGGCTGGCTGAGGGAGGGCCACAGCGATCCAGTGAGTAGGCAGTGGCTCTAGAGGGCAGGCCGGGTCGGGGAGCTGTGTGAGGATGGTCACACACTTTCCCCTCCCATTACCCTAGACACGTATGTGATCAAGCTGTTTGACCGGAGTGTGGACTTGGCTCAGTTCAGTGAGAACACACCGCTCTACCCAATCTGCCGAGCCTGGATGCGCAACAGCCCCTCAGTGCGCGAGCGTGAACGCTCACCCAGCTCACCACTGCCCCCGCTGCCTGAGGATGAGGAGGTTGGATGTGTGGTGGGCCCCCTCTCAACAGCCAGTGGGTAGATGGTGAAAGATGTCCTCTCCCAAAGCTAGTGGGAGAGATGGGCACAGGTCTCTGTGATTTCTGGATCCGGTGAGGCACACAGATGCTAACCCTTTGGCCGAGGGTATGGCTGGAACTCCCTGAAGCACACAGACATGACTGCCTGGCCGGAGAGGGACAAGGGACAGGGCTCCCTTGGGCAGGTAGATGTGACCTCCAAGATTAGAGGTTCCCAAAAGCTGGGGGGCTTGACAGGGGTCCTTACTGCAAACAGGTGTAGCCACCTGGCTTAGTGGAGCAGGTGGGGGTTACTGGGCTGGCTAGGAGTGATTGGGGGTCCCTGGGCTGGACAGAATACAGGCAGGGATCCCTGGAGCCGACATTTCTTTGACATGGCTCTTAAGACAGGTCCCCGGTGAGACCCTCGTGTCTGCTGTCACTGGGAAAGGCAGGAGGGGTGAAGTGTGTACTGCTGGCCCTCTTCTCTAACTCTCTTGGGCCTGGTGTGGGGCCCTTGTGTCCCCAGAGTTCAGAGGTCACCAATAGCAAGAGTCGTGACGTGTACAAGCTGCCTCCACCCACAGCCCCTGGGCCACCTGGAGATGCTTGCAGATCCCGAATTCCATCCCCCCTGCAGCCTGAGATCCAGGGTACCCCTGATGATGAGGTGGGTATGCAGGCTGGCCCAGGGCCATGGGGCATATGGTACGGGGCTTGGGCATGGCCAACCCCTCCTGGCCTTTGTCCACGCAGCCCTCCGAGCCTGAGCCCTCACCATCCACGCTCATCTACCGCAACATGCAGCGCTGGAAACGCATCCGCCAGAGGTGAGCGTCCCTGAACCTGCTTGTACCCCTATGGCTTCTTCCCCAGCTGCTGAGTCCTCCCTCTGCTTCTCTACCCCCAACACAGGTGGAAGGAGGCATCTCATCGGAACCAGCTTCGGTACTCAGAAAGCATGAAGATCCTACGGGAGATGTATGAGCGACAGTGATGTTCCCCTGCCCACCACATCCCCCCAATAAACATTCCCCTCCTTCCCACCTCCACACTGGCCTCTGCTTGCTCCAGCCCATATTTCCCGGCACAGACATAAAGCAGTTGGCACAGCTCTAGCACATTTATTGGGGGAACGGATAAGGGGCTGGGGTGGCAGGAAATTCAAGGAGGGAGAAGGATTGTGGGGCACCAAAGCAAAAGTGGCTGCTTGGTTGGATCTTGGAGAATGAGGGGAGGTATGTGAAAGGTGGATTACCTGGGATATGTGGTTGGAGATTAGGGGATTATGGCAAAATGATGGGGTTCTGGTTAGAGCTGGGGATGGGGCTTAGGATATCTGTGCAGAGTCTGGGGTGATGGGGTGGGTATCTGTGCAGTCTGAGGTTGAGGGTCCTGCTAGGCCTGGAATAGGTGTCCAAGGGTGGGGGGTCAGAAAAAGAGTTTAAAAGTCTCGGATGGGGGCGCTGGCTGGGGTTTCAAGTCACAAGATGGGTGGGGGGAGTAGATTGTCCAGTTGGAGTGAGGGGAAGGATCCAGAATCTTGAGGACCAGGCCTTGGATGGTCTGGGATATTTGAGGGGTGAAGAGGGATTCTGCTTAACTGGCCTAGGGTGGGGGCAGGGCTGTCCACACCATAATGTAGTGTTGGAGAGGGAAAGGGATTAAAATGGGACGTGGAGATATTTTAACAGATGAGTCAGAAGGAAGCAGAGGAGGGAGTTTTGAGTGGGTTTATATGCCAAGAAAGTGGGGTCAGTGGGGCCGGGAGACTGTAGGCTGAAGGGTTGTCCGTGTAGGGCCTGGAAGCTAGGGAGCTGTCAGGAGTCTGAAAGCTGGAGGGAGTGTGAGAACGGGAGTGTCAGTGGAATGGTCTAGTTACTAGGGAAGAGTCTACGTGGGAAGGGTCAGGGTAGGATCCCAGACTGGGTGGGTGGTTTGGGTGCGCTCGGGACATCTGGCTGGGTGGAGTCAGGTCGGCTTTAAAAGAGGGGGCCTGAGGCGGCTCCCGGGGTTCAGGCATGACGCCTACTTGGCAGCAGCCTGCGGCTGCGGCAGTGGGGCCTGTGGCGTTGTGGGTGCAGCCTGGATGGACAGGACGCCCTCTGGGGACAGCGCGGACGTCACGGCCGCAGGGTCCACGCCAGGCGGCAAGCGGTAGCGGCGGTGGAACTCGCGCGCGATGTATCCATGCTCATCCTGGAGAGAGAGAGAGAGAGACTTGAGTGGCCCCTCCCTTTTCCTATGGACGCCCCGCCCCTCCGGCCTGCGGATCCACCTACGCGTTCTGGCACCACCCCTACCAGCGGGCTCACCGGGCGCTCCTCGTGGCGCGCATGCACCTCCACGTGGTCGCCAACCACCTTGACGGCGATTTCCTCCGGGGAGAAGTGCTTCACGTCCAGCAGCACCGAGAAATGCCCGGGTTCCGTTGGGACCTAAGCACAGCCCGATCGTCATCGGCGGGGCGAGGCTCCTCCCCCCGTCGGTACCGGGGCTGTCCCTGTCGCAGGCCTCCGGAACTGGACAATCCATTCCTTTCCTATTTGTAGCCCCAGAGGATCTCTTCACCCAGAATAACTGGGATCACCCCTCCCCCTGTGATCACTGAGATTCTCTCATCCAGAGTGATGAGGCCCCCTTCCCCTGCAAGATCAGGACCTCAGCTCTCACAGGGTAAGGCCTGCCCCCTCCCCCAGTGTCAGAGTGCCCTTTGGACACTGAATCCCCAGGCCCCCATCCCTCAGAACCCCTGTTGCACTTACTGCACACCGCCCCCCCACCAGACATTGCCAAGATGCCTCTTCCCCCAGCTTCCAGAGTCGTCTTTTTACCCTCCCACTGGAGTCACGGGGCCGCTTGCGCCCTCAACAGTTACCAGTACTCTCCCCCCACTTCTCAGAGTAGCCTGGCCCCCCTTTGTCAAGTCACAGGACCCTTCCTCCCTTCTGTCTCTCCAGGAGGCAGAGGGTCACCACATGCATACAGTCTCCAAACTCTTCCCCGAGAATGACAAAACATTCCCTCCCCTCAGGAGTCCCTGGGAACCCCCATGCCCTTCAGAATAACTGAGCGCCCCCCTTTCCCCAGATTTCCTGGGTCACCAGCCTCCTTCAGAGTCACCTACGCTCCCCTCAGAGTGACGGCCCCACCCTATCCGTGACTCAGCCATTCCAGCCCCTCAGACCTGAGACCCTCCTCAGATGGGCAGGGACCTCCCACCCGCTTCAGTAATCCGGCCTGTGAGATTCCATACTCAGGGAACTCTGGAAGCCCCTCTGAGTGGCCGGACTCTCCACCCTACTCAAAGTCGGGGGACATTCCTCACCCCGCCCCCCCCCCCCCCGGGATGACCGGGGCTCCAAGCCTTGCAAATGGTCGAGTTACCGCCCTCCCCCAGGCCTGGCACCTGGGCGGTAGGCAGCGCCACGCTGGGTGCGCGCAGGTAGTAGGGGGCCAGTGAGGCGGGGCAGAGCGCAGCCAGCTCGGCCTCCAGCAGCCCCTCGCCGAAGCGCTGGTCGAAGAGGCGCCCGGGCAACGGGGCCGAGGCGCGGCGCAGCCAAGACGGCTGCACAGGCACGGGGATCTCCATCCTGCTTCGCCGCCGCCGCCGCCCCTAGGCTCCGCAGTGCCCCTGCGTTGCGCCGCAGCCGCTCTTATAGTACGCCTTGTGTCCGCCCCTCGGCGGGGCGCCCGGGGACATTGGGACCCGAGCCAGCCCCGGCCATTAATAGAGTCTTATTTAGAAAGCCCAACAATGACTTGGCCATTTATTAAGCGCCTGCTGGATGCCAGAGAGGTGATCCCCCGATTTCCCAAAGGGGAAACT